>NC_046333.1:136810296-137128950 GCF_000738735.6 Corvus cornix cornix | reverse complement strand
ACCTTTTCCGGGAGGGATGATTATTTATCTAATCTGTGCAATGCAGAACATGGTCAATGTAAAAAATTACCTGGACGAAGAGTTCCATCAAGGCACAGGTACTCCAGGTTCTCACTCTTCCAGTAAACAAGGGGTGTCAAAAAAGGTTTCACTTACCTGGCAAGAGTGACACAAACTCAGAAGTATTGAATTTGGTTTCCATCCAGCTTCTTTTGTAAATTCAGAGATGCTTCTCTGAACCTGTTATATTTTTTTTAACCTTATTTCAATTAAAAAGAACCCAAAACTATGAAAAATATCAGAAAATAACAGAATAATTTAACTCTGTGGTTAAGCTTCCTATATATTTTATGAGTTACAATATAAAATTACAATCGTTAGCATTTAGTTATAAATTTTCATCTTTACTAACCTCTCCTTATAATAGTATCTTAAATGTTTGTTTTCCTTTACTGTGAAACTACAGGCTGTCGTAGCAAGAGCTGAGCCTGGACCAGTTTTGGTTTTCTGAGATGTTAAATAGAATTTACATCATTTTTAGTTGAAACTTTTTGATATCTCTCAATTCAAACATTTCATTCTTTGTGGTGGAAGTGAGCTACTTAGCTTTGACATAACATGAAAAACTGTCAGGAAACTGTCACCCTGAGCCAGTAGTTCATCAGGTCAGTATACAGGATAGCTAAAATTTTAGCTCCTCTTAGGCCAGGAACCAACACTGCTAATCATCACCCTTAAAGGACTGGAGTCATGGGTTCACTGAGATATAACCTATCTATAAACTGTCCCTTAGGCAGGAGTGATAAAATAAAGTGTTTCAGCTGTAACTCTTACTCTTAATTCCTAAATTAATGAAAATTTATGATAACAAGATTTGGAGTTTCATTAACAGTTTTCCTATTTAATGCATACACTTTTGTAGTAACTGCAACAATAATAATTCCCTCTGAAGTTCAGAAAGTTTCTCTTAGAGAAGCCTAGAATTAAAAAATGAAAATAGGGAAATGAAAATACTAAATGGAAAATATTAAGAGAAAAGAGGGAGAGAATAAAAATCTAACAAAATTGGTCACTTATTTTTAAAAATATTGTGGCAGTCTGGGAGATATTTGTCTTCTATCACTTAGGCCTTACTTTACATACTGCAGAATAGCTCTCTTGCCCAGTGGAAAAGCCTAGTCAGGACATCTTGTAAGAAGAACCATACAACCCAAAACCATACAATGTGGTTAGAGACTTTTCTTGTACCAAAATACCACCTGGACATAAACATTACCCTTGAGACCCTAAACTCTTGTTACCCTGGAGAAAAAATTATCTTCAGACATGCAAGATAACTGAGGGTTACTTGGCAAGCTTTGCATAAGAAAAGGAAATTTTAAAGACCTGTAACTTTCTGCATTGTAGGCTGCAGTGCTTGTGGGCTGCCATCATCCAAGCAGTCCACAAACATAACAAAGTCGTTTGAGTTACAAGACTAAGGACACTAAAACTTTTAAGCTTAATACACTTATAGGGTTGATATTGTCTAGCATGGATGCATTGTGCAACTGTACAAAAAAGCTGCAGTCATGAACTACTTATTCTACTGAGCTAATAAACTGGGCTTCACTAGGAGATGCCCTTGAGGCAAAGGGATGAAGAAATTCATCATCCTTTAAGCAAACTCTGTGGTCTCTCTTTCCTATTTCGTGATGAGCTGTGATCAATAAACTACCTCAGGACTGACTATGGAAAGTAAGATTTCTTGTGCACTGTAGGAACTGCATACTGATGATCCTCGCTGATTTCAGTAAATAAATTGATAAATTATTTTGCTCTACTGTGGTGATGTGTGAATTCATGTAGTATAAAATACATTGCAATAAGGTATTCCAGTGAATGCTGTCAGGCTGGTTACTTCTCTTAGGGCTTCAGATGGTAAAAGAGCTCCCGTTACATGTTCACTGATGACTGCAAACCTTGATATATAGTCCTGCAATGCCCTCATTTTCTAAGGCCTAGAATTATTCCAGAATATTCTATTGATTAATACTGGTTCTTGCCACAAAGTTCCATGTGTTCCTGATTGACTCAGTCTCCTGATTAATTTGATATAAGCTTGCTTCCCTCTTTTTTTAACATTACTGATTAGTGGGCAAAGCAAAACATTGCACTCCCCCAATACTCTTTCCCAGCTATGATATACACTCCACAGCTGGCTCTATCTTGTGAATTCACTTTAGTCAATCATTCACTGAATATCAGATAAAACATTTTATCTGTTCCAGTTACAAGTTATTTTTCCTTTCCAGTGCCTTGTGCACTATTTTTCAGTTATTAACAGCACTTTTATGCATTTTCATATCCTGTATTTTTTGTGGGCTGTAGCCATCCTAACAAAATCACAGAAATGTTAGCAAATCAGACATTTTAATAGAACTACTGGGCAAACTTAAATACATTAATTAAGTTTCCAAGCATGGATTAGTAGCACTGAGGTCCTTAAATGAATTTCTTCAATATCAAAAGCTCCTGCTTAACTGTGTTGTATAATACAGGATGTGTCTAAGTAGATGGATGCGTCCCTGCTTGAAATTATTGCTCCCTGGAGTTTTAACTATGGACTGTCTCAGAATTACTCCAGCCTGAGCATCCTGGTAATTATCGCGTCTCTAAATTTCTCTGGTTCCAGAGTAACCCAGTCATTTCTCAGAACATGCTCAAAACTCACATGCATTCACATACAAATGTAGAATATTAAATCTCTCACAAAATATAGCTATGACTTCTGTTTGTTCTTAAATTACTAGAGGTAGAGACCTGTCACTCATCTTTCTGAAGTGGTAACTTAATGGTTATTAGCCTTTCCCACGAAATGCCACAGTAATTTCCAAATCCTTCTACACTTATATTTCCAAAACACACATTTTCCAAACTGGGAGTGAGAAAACATGTTAAAGGAAAAGCACCCTGTAGGAGAGGGAGATGACAAAGACAGCCTGCTTCTCTGCACTATTTCTGCATGTCATCCTGATATTATTCAACAAAACTAGAGAATTAAGCCTGTGAGCTGTGAACAAACAATGTCTAAAACACTAGACTAAAGAGTCCATCAGTCTAACAACCTATCCTTGCCCTGTAAACCTTGACTTGTTATCTGCAAAACTCCAGCAAATAAGCAGACTGCAACCCCAGCATAATTTAAAGCGTTTGAGATCAGGGTTTGCATCTTGCTGGCAATATATGTGGATTTTAACTCCCTCATGCTGAATGAAACTCCTGTCTGCTGAGGATTTGTACCAGTAGGCCATTATCTAAAAAGTAATAACTTTACTGCCTGTTTTAAAGAAAATATTCCTGCTTTGAAATACATGTCTCAGGAGAGGCTCCTGGGGTCTCATTATCAAAGATACATAGCCATGCAGCACATGACCATGCTCAGGAGAGAGGTGGCATTTCAACGCTGTATGGCAGACAGCAATTCTCATTTGTGGGAACGTGGTGGAAATATAGTGCACCATGTGCCTCCCAGAAAGTGTTATCTTACTGAAAAAAACCCAAACAAACAAATGGTAGTTTCTGATCAACACTATGAAAGAAATCTACTAGGGAAAAGGAAAGCATGGCAGTTTTTTGCATCCAGTACTTAAACGCATCAGGAATCATTATATTTGCATTAAAAGTAGTGGTGCAATAATACTTCATATACCTTGTGTAGAAGATCACTGGGTTGCACTGTTAGGCTACAAGCACATTGTCTGATCACTGCCCAGGTACTGGCTGAGGGAATGCTTATTCAGCAGGACATAGAACATGTCCTGGACATGACAGGTAATACTCACAGACAGCACCACAGAAGATATCTGGACCTCCCTGTCAGTTGGGGTCTGCTGTCCTGGCTGTCTCCTCACAACTTATTGTGCATCCCCAGCCTCCCAGCAGAGTGGAGTGAGAAGCAGAGAAGACTTTGACACTGTGCAAGCACTGCCTAGCAATAACAGAAACATCCCTGCGTTACCAATGCTGTTCCCAGCACAAATCCAAAGCATAGCCCCATATCAGATACTATGAAGAAAACTAACTCCATCCCAGCCAAAATCAGCAGAGAGTACCAGAAAAATCATATTTGAGTACAGATGTAGCAAAGCTGGGATCAAAGGAAACAAGTAAATGAGAACATGTTTTATGCTTATGGGAGAGAAAGGGACAGATTCAAGTGTGTGAGAAAAAGTATTAAGGATCCAGAAAGGGGATAATGAGGCAGACAATGATGTGATGCAAAGGTGACAGCTAAATATTCAGATACCATCAGACTTGTAGCTGCCCCGGATCTGTTGACATCATCTTAAAACTGCCCAAAAGCAGATGGCAGAGCTACATCCTGGTCCTATAATGAGGCCATCACCTTCGGGAGGATACTCAAACACTCCCAGATCGTGTGCTATCAGCCTGTCAGCAGCACCCTGCAGCTAGTTTGATCAGTATCAATTGAATTAACCTTGGGTAAGCATGGAAGAAAAAAGGCATGAATTAAATCTATGATAGGAGTTAATTTAGCTATCATGAGCAGATAGGTGGTTGTTGACTTAGTCTTTCACAACTACAACCAATATCAATTCCATAAGCACCACTGAAACAATATCAAAGCTTTCATATAATAGAAAGGTAAAAAAATTTCTGATGGAAGTGAAACCAAACACTGTATACATTATGATCAAATAGAAATCTAAGTAATTGAGTTGTGTCCTGTGGAATTCAAGATTTTCAGTCCTGAAACTTTTTCAAAGACAATGAATGAAAAATATTGAATTCCACAGCTATTGTGTTCAAATTGCTTTCTCCTACTTTTGAAAAGTACCTTACAAGATATACACCCTTTTTCCAACAGAAGCTCTAATTCCATTGTTGCAGAAAACTTCAGAGTCCACTGCCATCAGAACATACTTATTGAAAGTTATCTGTAAAACCATTAGATGGTGTGATTACAGATGGCCCCAGAAGTGGAGTTTCACATTACAGAAAACAAACAAAACAAAACCCCAATCCACACAGAAATTATTTGCTGGAATGTCCCTGAAATAATTTTGTGTGAACATACCGTTATAATTTCATAAGGATAAAAGACACATTTTCCAAGTTCTTTTTAGTTTCTTTGCTTTAGTTTTAGAAATTTTAATCATTAGCACTCTTCTGAAAAAGTTTTCCTAATGGTTAGATTAAGCCTCTTATACACTACATAACTATTTTAGCAATGGTGTTTAGCACCTTTTCATTATTCAGATTGTTTTTTTCAATTCTATTCATATTTTAATTTATTTTTGGAATTTCTATGCTGAAGTCAGTTGGCTCAAGAAGTAAACCCTACGTGGAAGTTAATGAAATAAGAGTCCCAAAATCCTCAGAGAGGGCTGGGTTCTACTCATATTATGTAGGTGCTTTTTCGCTAGTAAACCTTTATCAGCAAAATTATTCTGACCAGATTTTAAGAATACTGATAACACATAGCATTTTCCTGCTTCAATGTGTTAGCTTAAAATTGGTTTTTGTATGCATCACCACATTCATTTTACTACCCATTAGAGAATATAGATGGAGTAAATGAAGGTATACATATTTAAAGTGAGCATAATTTAAGCAAATTTAGCTATCTAAATATTCTTCAGTATAGTTGTGTGAGGTTTTGATCAGATGATTTTAAAATACATATTTTTTGTTACAAGCGTACGTGGGATATTGCATTTATCTTGCTAAATGTAAAACAAATCAGAAAAAATAGAGGGTAGCAGTTGTAATTCAACAGTATATATGTTCAGATTTTCTTTAGTAGAGCCTTTTACTGCAGGGAGAAATAATTCACTGAATGTATAAAAATATATACATTAGTAAAAGACCATGGCTGTTGTTGCCAGAGTGACATAGCACAAAATGTGTAAAGCCTTAGGAGAGGTATTTGCAAGCATGTTTATGTGTTCACTCAATCTTCTGTTACATTTGGATGGATTAAAAACACATATACATAACATGAAAAGGATGACATCTATATATTCATCTGCTTTTTTCAAAATAGGAGCTAATTAGAAAAAGAACTTAGTTGTGAATAAGTTTGTGGTATATTACAGTTCTAAATCATATTACAGACACAGTATGTAGAATATGCAGTGTATGTACAATAAAGAGAAAGCTATCTCCAGAAATTACGATCTAAAAATCACTCTCAACATGTGAAATTTGTTCCATGAAAGATCTCAAAATAGGACGGAACTTAGCCCTTGCCTTGCCCAAAAAGTCATACTGATAGTTCTTTAAGTCTTCCTTTACTGAGCTTAAATCTGCCAGATGGGTGATAGAGAAGTTGCTAGTGAAAATTTGCTTAAATTTGCTTTCACTTGATACATGTGAAAAGAGCCTTTGTGGATGTGAGTTATTATGAAATGATGGAAAGAGAATTCTGGGATTATGCAAGGCTTGTTATGTAATGCTTGAAGGAGAAACTAAGATGGGGAAAGGGAAGGGTTGTGTGTTTCGAAGAGGAGCAAGCATTGTAAAATAGAGGCAATAGAAGTCAATCTATCTTGCCTTCTCATAAAATTCCTTTCCTAACTGGCTGAGGGCTGTCTATTCTCTGCATGTTTTTTTATTTGAGGCTTGAGTGCATCTACTGGGGTCAGACCATGGGTCAGAGCCCACGTGTCCATGGTGCAGCACCTGGAGAGATCAGAGTGTGTATGTAGCATGTGTGTGCCTGTGAGCATCAGACCAGACTAGCCGGAGAGTAGAATAAGGAGTTTGGGATCCAGGTATCAGAGAGGTCATATGTTTCTAAAGAGACCAAAGAATGTGAGAGTTCGCTTCTGGAGGAATAAGCACGTTACTGGAGAAGTCAAGATTCTGCCAGTCAGCTCTGGGTGTGTCCATAGCTCTGTACCACCTACTGGAAAGGTCCACTTGCATGTTATTGCTTAAGACAACTGGGGAGACCTGAGAGAATCCGTGGGCCAGCTGCCGGGAAAAACCTAAGGCCAGCTACTGGAGGAAACCATGTTATCTATACTTATGTATTTTCCATTACTGGTTTTTATCTTGATCAGCCAGAGCAGGATCAAGATTTTTCTGCTTTTATTTTATCTGTGTTTCTCTGTGTGGCCACCCATATGCATGCTTATATGTGCATTGTGTGTCTGAATGTATGTGTACCTACTGGGAGCACGTGCTCACCCTTGCTGCCAGATGGACATGGAGGAATTGAGCTGCAGCAGTCTGACCTCTGATGAACCACCAAATGTAGCAATCCCTTTTCTTTTATATTAACTAACAGTTCCTACTCACAAGACTACCCCACTTTCCCCCTTAATGCATTTAAAGATAAGACTTACAGGACTTACTTAACATTTATTTGGAGACAAAAGAGAAACATTTTGAAGAGCTAGAACTAGATACTACTGATTTTTTTAGGGGACAAACAACTGTTGTTTGGACAACTCAGGACAAAGGCTAGACACAAAGGACAATGCAATGTAAAATGAAAAAAAATGCATTGAGAACTTAGCAGAAGAAATTGCATTGAAGTACAAAAAGCAAGAGAGAGGTTTTAACAATCAGTAAAATTTAAATACTGGAGTAGGATCGTCTTAATTACAAAGAAAAGAGGATAAGCTAAGGATAAAGCTAACAGGGAAGAGCTGGTAAATGGCTGTGATGTGGCCGTGATCCAAAATGGACCAAGGCATGACTACAAAGTGAGATATTGTCAGAAATTTGATATTTTTATGGAATACCTTTAATTATCTAGGGAAGAAGAAACTTATGAGAGTATTAGTCTGTACATCTGAATTTCTAAGTAATGAAACAAAAGCATCATCTAAAGCAGTGGAGTTTCACTGAAGTGGATTTCTTTTCTAACTCTTAAATCAACTAGCAAAGACAAACTATTCATGGTCCCTCCAGGGGAAAAAATAGGAAAAGACAAACAAACAAACAAACAAGCAAAAACCCCTAAAGTAACCAAAATTCTTCCAAAAATATCTGTTGAAATAGTAACTTATTTCAATATCAAAAGAATACATTCCTTCAAATACCCAGTAAATTAATGTATTAGAATAGCTAAAGAGTGTTTATACTCTACAATTTGTACCTGAATTCTACAAACTCACAGTAAAAATCTGCCAATTAGAATGAGTAAACAGTTAATCAATTGGCTGGACTACAAAACAATTAAAGAGAAGAACATGGAAAATCACAAGCTGTTTCTAAGGAGATGTTAAAGACTCTTCTTTATTTGAATAAAATAATGGGGCCTAAGAAAACCTTATATTTAATGACCAAAGCATTTTCATATAAGTTATTTTTTTAGGTTCCTGTAGTGGTTTGGTCCAAAATACTCATTACTGTTCACCTTCTGTGAGATAAGAATTAGGAGAAAAGAAGAGCAGGCACCAAACTTGAAAGAATATAAAGTTTATTAATAGACCGAAAAGAAGAAGAAAAAAAACCTTCAGAACACTTCTCCTCCTGCCCACCTTCCTCCCTTCTCCCACTGACAATGTAAAAAGACAACCCTTCAGATGTTCAGTCTGTTTATCACTTCCATAATAACCTTGTTCAGTCCATTTAGGAAGAGGAGTCTCTGTTGCCCATGCTATGAAAACAGTATCACAACGAGACAGCCGCCCCGGTTGGTTCTCTGCTTGCATGTGAGTCCCTTCCCACAACTTGCAGCTTTTCCCGCAACTGCTTTCGAGGGTCCACTCTTGAAGGTTTTTGGGGTACAGTTTTAAGGTTCAGAAACAAAAGTTCTCTTCACCCATCTCTGGGAGCATTTCATCTCTAAGAACAGAGGCCCTTCTCCTTCCCTGGGAGCAAAGGGTCCTCTTCATCTTCATCTCTAGGACTATCTCTGGGAGCATCTCTAGGAACTGAGGTTTTTTCCTTTTCCATTTGGAACAAAAGTCCTCATTTCTCTCCCTGTTCAAACTTCTCATGAAATTACAGCTGCGTCAGCATTTGCCTATCTCAGCGCAGGTGCTTTTGCTCACAAGTACAGTTTGAATGCTCCACCCCCCATGCCTTAATGAAATTACAACGGGTACTCTGATATATCATAGCTTTACAACAGAATTTCAGCTTTAAGCATCTCCTCTTTCTTCTCCCTCAGGTTTTCAGCTCTTCACAGCACTAAAAGGGTTAATCTCACCCAGGCCTTGCAGCTGGAATGAAGTTTATCTCTGTTGGTCACATGATCTTTTGCCAGACAGCGGTGCAGCTTCAGCTGAATCTTGGCCGCACTGGAGAGGGAGGGAGCCGAGCCACTCCAGCTGCAACACAGCAGGGCTGGTGGGGAGGGGGCGGGGGGGGGGGGGAGGGTGGTCCGCAGGTGGAAAAGGGCCCATCGGCTCCAGGATGGCCGTGGCCCGCCGGCCCCTGCACGCCGGCCACGGCCACCTGTCCCAGCACCGGAAATGAGAAAGAACTCTGCCTGGGGTGTGTCTATTCTTAAGTGTGGATCACAGAGGCGGTCACGATTTTAAGTGGCTTAAAGAATTGTCCATATTCAAACTGGCCAGCTGATAGGTTCTGTTAGGTCACAGAGGAAGCTGTAAGCACCCCTTTGCAAGAACATCACATCCAGGACTATGCTTGCTAACCCATGACAGTTCCACACTCTGGCAATATGAAAAGATGCAGAGGCTTCTGGGACTTTCAAAGTTGTATAATAATTTTTTGTGAAAAATGGAGAAAGATTTTGTTGAGGCTGTAACTTGCCGAGTTGTGCTAGCAGAGTGTTTTGCATAGTCTACAAATTCCTACAATATCATTGGTGTCTGTTAATCACACATCTAGAAAGGGACAGCAATTGCCAGTGATGGATGATGACTGAAAATATTTCACCACATCCCAAAGGAAAGGTGCAGCAGCAAGAAACAGCCTGTAATATATTATTCTTATCCTGGAAAACTTGGGGCCAATTATTGTTCCTTTGACAGATACTGCACCCAGCCTTTTTATACTGGGGACCTTGGTATGAGACAGGACAGCCAAGGACTTTGCTGATGTGATGCTAGTAATTGCACACTAATAGGCTTCCTTGCAATTCGTGTAATAACTCAGTACTAGATTTCTCTTCAAGAAAAAAAGATTAGTGTAGGTAGATGTGTAACTTCTGGACACATTTTACAATAAAACTGGAACAGTAATGTACCTAAGATACCAATCTCCATCTAAGTCCCTATTTTCCTAAGGTTAGGAAGTCTTTAGGTTGCACATAAAAGTATGCAATGTAACTGATATTTTCAAATTGTACAGCATTAATTGCTAAAATAAGAATTGTGTCTCACTTTTATATTTATAAATATATATTCTTTCCTAAAATACAAAGTGAATCTATTCTCGTGTTAAATAAAAACAACAATTATAAAAAAGCCCCATAAAGTACTAGTCATACTTCTGCAGTTCCTCAAACTACTACACACAGAAAGAATCTCTAATTTTTGTCTTTAAAATGGAGGAAGAACAAATAAAATTATATATACTCCAGGAAGACAAATTAATTTGGAGGTCATACAACTTTTAAATTTTAAAATGAGTTCTATTTTTTTATTTGCAGCACTCAGCAGAATACAAAAATACTTCTGTCTTTCTTATTATACTTTTAGTATAGCATCTTCAGAGCAGTAGCAATAATCCACAATAAGAAATTTTTTGTAAACATACTGAGAAATTGAAACAGTACTCGACAGAAGGCTAAATTTAATAAAATTTCTGTCCTTATACCAAAGATTACTGCATAAGTTATCCAATTTAAAGAAAATCACTGTACAAGGGAAAGTTCATATACAGTGTGTGTCCTACTGCTATGGCAGAATAAAATGTCCACAAAAAAAGTGAGTATAAGGGAACATTTTTCAGAATAGCACTACATTTCACTGTAAATGTCAAGTAGTGCTATTCTGAAAAATGTCACTGCAATAATTACATGGAAATGGTTCCAGCTACTGTATACTCTGTGGTCGCATTCAGTGGATCAATCAACGGAAGTTAATATTCTCACTAGTTGCTCGAAGAGCATCTAAATATCTTCTAGAGTAACAGCTCTTCTAAAGAAATTTATGCAGTTATAAAATACCCAAATATTAAAATCTGATTTGTAGAACTGGACTAAAATGCAATTTTTCTATATTAACTTCAAAATTTAAAAAATACATGTGTACTTGGGAACTCAGTGCTAGAAGATTTCTGGGTCAGTGACTTGAGCTCCTGTTACTGAAGTCAGACATAGTGTATAAGCCTTTTTGTACATTTCTTAATCTTCATCTAAGAAGGTTTTTGAATTTTTTTGTCCTTCAGTGCTCTGAATAAAATGTTGTTCCAATACTTGACAGTTCTCATGGGTTGAAATTACTAATTAGCAATATAAATTTATTCATGCTCACATTATATTTTTTTCTTCTTTTGACAACTTTATCCTTTAGCTTTAATAGGTCTCCTCTTGTCTGACTTTTCAGTGTCTAAAAAAAGAGTATTGATATTCTCTCTCCTCTTCCTTCTACTTAAGTAAGCCAAAGCCTTTTTTTTTTTTTAATAGAACAGGTTCTACATTTTTTTAGCCGTCCTTCCCTAAATCTGCTGGCAGATTTTTTCAGTGCAATATCCCAACAAGATTGCAGCTCACTCCTGTGAAACAACATTCTCAGCTCTTCTGGAAATAATTCATGTGTTAAAATCTTGGGTTTCATTTACTTTTCCCATTCTGCCATCATATGCCAGAGAGGTTTATAGGCATCCTATGGTAAGTAACACAACCAAGTTTTAATGGGCTGCCTGCAGGTCATCAGATGAAAACTTGTCATTATGCAGGATAACTCTGCTTTTCCCAGTTTTCAAGGTTAACCAAGATTCTCTGTGTCACTGTCTGACTCCTTTATATTGACTATTCTTTCCCATGATTTCTAATCCATCAGTCTTCTGGGTTAGCATACAGTTACCTTCAAACTGATATCACTAATATTAAGGAGGAGACAATAAAAAGCAATCAAGCAGAAATCTTTTTAAAGTCAGGCGCAACTTCATAAAAAATTTGAGCACATGCCAAAGTTCTTTTATATTTCCCTGGCTTATCATGCTGTGCCACAAAATAATTATTGCCTCTCTAAACCAATAAGGAAGTTCCTAAAAAGGGATTAATACTAGTAAAAGCTTTTTTAAAAATCTGTCTAACCTATCACAGGTTACATAGTAGAAATATTTTTATTTAAAAGAATAAATAAATAAAAATGTGAGAGAGAAAGGAAGAAAGGAAGGGGGGAGTATGAAGACCAACAAAATAAGTAAGTTTATGTATTTTTAATGGAATATGGGCTCATGAATCTGTAGCAGATTGAAATATAAAAGTAGAAAAGCAGAGACTCACATATCCATAGTCAAAACCAAAGATATTGGAATACTATGTTGAAAATACATGTAGTCAATCCAAGAAATAGAACTTGAGCCTTGGTGGAGTAATTCTGTATTTCACTGAGAAGAATATATTGGTAATTTTTTAAGAGAAGTGACCACAGGAACAACTTTATCAGTAGTGCTTGCAGCTGAATGAAAAGTAACAATGCAAGCAGGATTTAAATCTGGGCTCAGGACGAAACTGAGCATTGCAAGAGTTAGTCAAAACATCAGCTTAGCCATAGTGCTGTATGGAACACAATTTTATGCTCCGAAACCTCTCTGCAGTGCAGGGGAGTAGTAGCAGCTTGCAGTAAGAATTGCAATTGCAAGACAGCAATGCAGTTACAGGCAGTTGATAAAACACACTGAGGAGAGTGACTGGCCTTTGAGAAGAGAACTTTCCAAGGCTAAATATAGTACTTCTATCCAAGTCTAAAAGTGACTTGAAAGCAAGATTTTAAAACTCTATTTTCTAAGTATCTGATAAAAACTTTCTTTTCTTTGAAATACAACATGATAGATAATAAAGCTATGTGTTTTGTTTTCAGTTTCTGTATAAATACTATATATCCTATTAAAAAAGTTTAAGGTAGGCTTATGAAAGGAGTTTTTTGCAACAGCTGAGCATGCTCAGTGGAGTAAGTTTGCCATCTACAGGATCTATAAAGACTAAGAGATAATTAATTCTAAAGTCTTAGGCACAGGATGAAAAAAAACAAAGGGACTGAATGGATTGTATGGAATTTTTTGGGGGGTTGTTCCAGTAATGTTTCACCAGAGGGAAGGACTGAACATGTAAGGATGAAGAAAGTAGAACTGTTTTCTGGTTCTGCTTGCAGATTCTTTTCTCCCTTTAAATATTTGTGCACTTCTATTTTAAAGTGAAACCTTGGGATTTAGAGACATTTTTGTAATCATTTCCTTTCAAGAATGAGTGTGACAATTCCACCAGTTGATTAGGTGATTGAACCATCATGGTGTTACATCCCACCGCTGAGGAAAGGTAACTGAGGTTCTTGATAAGAGAAGCCTTGGGGTAGATTAGAGTGAAATGACCCTGAATGACTGGTGTATATACATATATATTAACTATAGAAATATATCAATATAAAAGAATAAAAATATGATCTAAGAAAATATATTAGGAAAAGAAATAAAGACAAAGAAAGGATAAGAGTAGACAGTGAAGATGAAAGATATTAACAACTGGATGGATTCAGCAATGAGAAAAGTAGATGTCTGTTGGTCAAAATGGTGGTCACATGCCTTGATCCATTTGGGGTGGGAAAGCCCACGAAACGAAGAATTCAACAGGTTGATATATGTTTAGGTTAAGGTAGGAAGGCCCAAGTACCTCCCCTGGGGAGAGAGTTTTAACGCTGTGGATCATGAACAGTTCTATGATAGAAGGCCCCAGAAATGAAGCACTGGGGATGATTCAGTGGTCGTTGCAGAAATTATTTCTTCCATAACTTGGGATGATAAGTGCATGAGAGGTTGCTTCCTTTCCCACAGTTTGCCACAGTGGGAACTTTTGTCCAGATGCGTTAACCAGCATGTGCTAACCAGATCTTGCCTCTGCCAGGCCTGCAATCAGGGCCTCCCTGTTGTGAATTCCTCCCTTCTGTGCTTATCTTAGGCTCGCTGTGGTGACTTATCCTATGGCAAGTTCATTCTGTGATCTTGGCAGTTGTTTGAGACAAGCAACTGTGCTCTTTAAGTCCTTACGCATGGGGTCACGCAAAATCACACAATACCGGAATGGCTAAAGTTTGAAGGGACCACAGTGGGTCATCTGGTCCAACCTCCCTTCTCAAGCAGGATCCTCTCATGGCACAGGATTGCATCCAGGCAGTTCTTGAATATCTTCAGTAAGGGATACTCCACAACCTCTCTCGGTAATCTGTTCCAGTTCATGCTCACCCACACAGTGAAGTTCTTCCTCGTGTTCCTAAGGAAGATGGAATTTCCTGTGATCAGTTTCTGCGTGTTGCCTGTTATTTTATTGGTTGGCATCACCAAGAAGAGCGTGGCTCCATACTGTAGACACCCCCCCTTCAAATACTTGTTTATATTCTTAAGATTAAACAGGACCAGATCCCTCAGCCTTTCCTCACAAAGGAGTAGCTCCAGTGCCCTAATTGTATTCATTGCCCATTGCTGGACTCACTCCAGGAGCTCCATGCCTCTCTTGTACTCTGTAGTCCAGACCTGGACAACAGTCCAGAGTCCTGCAACAGCACAATGAAAATGGCACACTGGTCCATTAGTAGCTCCACCCTGATGCTCCAGGTGACTTAGTCCTTCATTTGATGCTTTGAGCCCTTCTTTATCCAACTCCATCTGTAGGGTTTTTCACAACACTTGAGATGCTTAACTGCCTGTGCTGCAAGGATTCCAGGCCCAGCTCTTACATGACCAAGCTTTGCAACACTATTAAATACTTCTGAGAAACAGTGATGAAGGTAAATGTAGAGTCAGAGTTAGGAATTATAAAATGGGGGTCATTATTAGATAAATAAGTACAGCTCCCTAAAGGAAGAAAATAAGAAAGCTCTTATCAGGCTAATTCTGTTATATGTATATGAGAATATTATATGACTAAAGTTAACTCCATATTTTCAAAAGACATATTGTGAGAAATCCAACTTTTTATTAAAATGGTGTCTAAGATGCATAAGGAGGAATTAGGAACTTTATTAGCTGAAGTGCTAATTAAACACCAGACCTGTCCAAACTGGGATGTCTCTAATGATGTGCTGAGGCACCTAATAATATTTTAAGATTAAAATAAAGAAATAAATTAGAATTGAGGCATCTGTAGGGTTGTGTGACCATATAAAAGGGAATATTATGGATTAGAATTTTACAGGTCACAGGTCATGTTCTGAGATATTAATTCCATGTCAAGATGGGATGACAGAAATGTTTAAGCAGCTTCTTGAATGCAAATAAAGGACTCAAAGTAGACTAAGCTAAGGAACAAAATTGTTATACCAGGCAATAAAGAGGAACCTGGCAATACTAGTACTTCAATATTGATTCTGTTAGCAGTATTGAGCTTTTAGGGTGAGGTTTCCTGATAGTTTAAACCAATCTTAACCTGGGTTTCTGTAATTTTACTTCACTATGTCTAATTTGTGCACATGGGAATGTGCAGTTACCCAGGTCAGGGTGATAATCTGGCTAAAACATTATAGCTGTATCTATGGAGGGGAAGGAGAAGAGACAAGAAGGAGTTAGTTTCCTGCTGAACCAATCAGTGGAAGGAGGAAGAAGAGGCTGACCATAGAACTATACCCCTGTAATCCATTAAAATATAACCAGCGTAAGAAAACTCCACAAATTGTTGATAATCTGTTAATTAATATGGTTTTAATAAAATAATTTAATATGCTCATGAAAAACTATGAAATGGCTTATCTAATTTGAAACTTTTTATTTTTCACACTAAAATATCATAGGGGATTTCTTTAAATAACTCTTACTACTTTTTTTTCTATTCTGTACTCTCAGGTATGTTTCCAGGATCATAAACACAAAAGACTACTGCAACACTGTTCTTGCCAGCCAGAATGATCCAAATATATTACAGAGTGTAAGAAGTAAACCAAAACAAATCAAAAACATATTCTGCAATTTTGTGTCCCAGTTTGAGACAAATTGGAGGAAACATCCTCTGATAGAAAGCCAGTTTCAGCCTCCCCTCCCTCACCAGGTTTTGGAAAAAAAAAATTCTTGGAGGAAAGTAGAAAAAAAGTAATTTATTTAACAAGCAGGGGGTACACAGGCACCAAAAAAAAAAAAAAAGAATTCATAATTTTAAATAATAAAACCTCTCGCTGTGAAGAAAACCTGGGTAGTTTCAGAGTTCTTTGTAGGTGATGGCTCTGCTCTCTCTGGAGCTGGGGTGCAGCTTGGGCCCCCGGGGCCAGGGTGTAAGGCTTCCCAGTGATGTTCTCGTGTTGCTGAACAGTCCAGAAGAGAAGAAGAAGAAGCCAAAGTCCCAGCAAACACCTTGCTTCAGCTAATGAACAAGAAGCTAGCTAAAAAAAGCAAGAGAATGCAACCCTCTTCCCTGCTGCAGAGAGCCAGGATCTGAGGAGAAGCGAGTGAGTTATTTGTGTTTTTGAACACAGCGCCTGAAGGAATTCTACGGCCTTCCCCTTCCTCTCTCTTGGGTCTGCCTTAAAGACACAGAAAGGCACAGGATTCATGTCTGGGCATAGAGCAGGCAATAGGGGATACAGCATCATAAAGTCACGCCAAGACATTTTGTTAAGCAAATATGCCTTTTCTGTTTGCTGCTAGTGCTTAACAATGATTACTATCAGTGACAGAAACTTGCAGATTTGTGTTTCCTTACTGTGATTGCATAGTTTCTCCACTGTAATATTTTTGCTCTTTTATGTTTTCCTATAAAGCTGGGAAGTCTGGGTACCCTATTTCTAGAATTCTGTCCTTGTCTAGAGTAAGAATACTTTTATTTATTTATTTATTTATTTATTTAGCAAAGGTAGCAAGTTGTTTGACTGTCTGCATTTCCTTTGTTTTGTTTACATGGTGTGTTGTTATTTACATAAATGCTTTCTTACCTCCTGTTAATCTTTCCTGTCTGATAATTAATTTAGTTATTTCCATTATTATTTTGTTATCAGATAGATGTTTTCCTGAGTACTTGCAGCACTAGCAACATAATATATTAGTTGTTTTACTTATAATCTTTTTCCTCATTTTTATATTTATGTTTTGATTTACATGTAATCATTCCTCTGTTTCTCTCTTGTTCTCTTAAACATAAATATTAATGTAGACCATGTACTAATGAAAAACAATGTCAGAAAACCCTGTTAAAGGTTTTTACCAATATGCATGTGCATCAGAGAACAAGATTCTTCATCTGGGGTTTTATATGGCATTGCTGTGCCCCAGATGTTTTCAGTGTTGTTGTTACATATCGAAATGCACATAAAAGCACAAACAGTTGCCAGTAACATGTTTCTTCTGTACAATGTACGTGACAATACTGCCATAGGGAATGTGCAGGGATTCACTCTTTTCCCCATAAGCCAGTTGGTGCTGGCTGATTTCCATCATGCCTCCTAGTCCCACCAAACATCATGTTCACACACATGAGCTCCTTAGTACAAACGAACTTGCTTTGAGCAGAAGATTGGAATAGGTGACTTGAAGGTGCCTTCCAATCTAAATTATTCTGTGATTATGCAATTCAAATTCAAGGAGTGTCCTGACAGTCAATGAATAATTAACAGAGATAGTTTTCAAATAGGTATAAATCTTCCTCCTTACCAAAGTAAACAAATAGATTTACTTTCCTTTGTGTATGTCAAGTAAAAATTCTGAAAACGTTTTGTTTTCAATCTGTTGCATTCCAGAACAGTACATGCAAAAGGGAAAATACTAGATAGGAGACAAAAAGTTATTTTTAGCCTGTTTAAAACTAGTGTCATCATTAGTTGTGCTGCTTCTGAAGGGAGAACTAGGGTGAATAGAACTGCATAAACTTTAGAGATGTGTTCCAAAATCTGGGAGAAAAACAGCTTGCAGTGAAAACTGTTTCATCATTGGATACACCGAGTAAACATTCAGTAGGCTGAGCTATTCAATAAACATGTATAATTGACACAAATATCTAGATCCTGATTAAGTTATTTCTGTGCTGCGTCATTCATTCCCTTGACACCCCACAACAAAGCAAAGCTTGAGTATGTTTTTGTTTGGTTTTTTTTTAACTGAAACAGAGCTTACTCCCTGTTTGAGTTTTTCATTATATAGAGACATGGATAAAATAAACCTGTGTACAATTACAACTCCAAATAATTCCTGTATACTACTGATTAAGCATTATTTGGGAATGTAAGTCCCATATCAGTGCCCAGGTGTTTTGTTTTGTTTTGTTTTATTAGGCAATATGGGACCATAGCAATAGTCCCATGATGATCTTATGCATCACAAAATGGGGGAAAATTGTCTTTAGTCATTTTCTTTCTTGTCCTATTTCTTTTCTACAGCTGTTATGGCTCTCCTACTCACTCTGGCTTTGTATTTGTTTTTATTGTAATTCTTAGTAGGTCTCTATTGTCCTTATTTCTGCCAGCTTTTGCCAACTAAATGCAAGTTCATATTCTCTAATGGCTATATTTAAAGTATGTTATTCTTCTAAGTTATCCAAACAAAAAATGCACAAATCCAAGAAAATAGGGCTGATTTACCCATTAAAAATCAATTCATTTTATATCATGGATAATAAATTTCCAGTCATTTGAACACTTGACTATTCCTTAGTGTAACATGACACTTGTGGTCAACAGACCATAAATCTCTTTACAAAGGGGAGTAACAATATTTTTGCCCTTTTTAATGGTCCCAGCTGGCAAATTTAGTATGTGGTAGCAGAACCTTCCTTTTTGTCTAATTCATGATTATTTAAACATACCATCATGCAAAAGCAGCCTTTAGTTCCAGAATGGCCCATTATGCTGAGTTGTCTCATAGTGCATTTTGGAAAAACTAAGCATATAAGTGCTCACTAAAATGCCAGCAGCTTTCATACTTTTTCAACTTCATCAGTCTTGCTATACAATTACATTTCCTTTTGGTTATTTCATTTTTATTTGATTTTTGTAGTTTCAGACCCAGCTGCTTCTTTGCATACCAGTCTAGTTCTTTCTGAACATCTTCAGCCTTAGACAAGCAAACATTCTAATTTTATATTGATGTTTCTTTTTTCTGAATTCTCAGACTATTTTTCCTGTCATTTACCATCAATAAAGCTTCTACATTAACAGAATACCATAGCATCTTCTGTAGCCCACTATGCTCCATGGCTCATCATGTCCTGTGAAGCTGATCCTCATAAAAAACTTTATGTGAAGACTTTATGTGAAGGTGAAATAACATTATCTCTCTCTGTTTCATAAAATTATCTCAGGTACAGAGTTAGATCACATTAGAGGTAAAATTTCATTCCCTGGTTTTGAGATGTGTTTCACTGCAGTTCTATGTAGCATCTAAAAAGACACATTTTAGTATTTGAGATAACATACATTTTTAAGTATTTTTGAAGCTAAATCCAAATATGTTGCAGCTCATATTAGATTTTTCTAGATTGCAGTACTACAGTGTTCTCAGTTTACTTGCCTTTTTAGTAATTACATCTCAATCTGGGCATAATTTATTCAGAAATTTTCTTGCATATGAGATGATAACTGCTTTCAGATAAGCTCTAAAAATTTCTCTGGATGCGTATACTCAAATGGTGACTGCCATGGTGGTGTCAGAAAGTCTAAGCACTGATGCATTATAGAATAATGCTTCAATGCCATGTTATGAATGTTCTTAAGTAGCAGTTATCCCAATATATCAATAAAAGGCATTTCAAAACACATATGCTGTGCACAAAATTAAATTAGTTTTATCTGTAGCCTTCCGCAATACATCTGGTCCTGTGGTGCTTACACTGATAACAAAGACTTCTGTCATCTGGCTTGAATCCATGAAACAAGTATATATTCTTCACATTTTCTTTCTTCATGGATCAGATTGTATCTGGTCTGATGTTGATATTTTGTGCTTCAGTAATGATAACATTTTCTTTACTGACCAGTCATATCCTCTCTGAACTGATGTTCTTTCTGGTCTTCAAATATTTGACTAGTACACATTCAATTCCATATATTACACTCTTGGGCTGCAATTCTTTCTTTTCTGACCTTATGTGAAAATAGAGACGGATCATTAGGCTTTTAATTTGCCATACAGTGTCTTGAAAATTCATGTTCAAGTGGGTTCTCATCAACTCTGGTTTCTCAAAATTGTTCTTTTTTATCCAGACTAAAGTAGAAGCTAATTGCTGCTGTCCTACTATAATAATCTACTAAACTCTCTATAAATCAGAGAAATCTAAATTTCACTTCCATCTCTGCTAATTTGTCTCTGAGAAGACAAATCCATTTTAGGTAAATCCTTTTTTATATATCTGGGTAAAACTCTGACTCTTTCACTGAAGACTACATACTACATTCATTATGCTGTCATGTTTGTGTGGAACTGCCACATCTCACTCCTGTGGGAGAACCCCATATTCCTAGATCCTCATGGGTAAAAAAGAAGGGCAAAAATCAAAAGAGTCCAAAAAAGCTCACAAAATTTTATTAGCATACAACACACTCAACATGGAATTTGGTATATGCCTTGTCCTTACCTTCTAATAGTAAGAGGAATAAAAGAAAAAATAAAAGAGGGAATTGTTACGATCCGGTTTAAACCCAGAAAAGCAAAGCAAGCTAAGTCTCTATGCATAAACTGGAAAGAACTTAGAAGGTTCAAAATATCCCCAGAAACGAGATTAAAACCAAACGAGGTTAGAGGTTGTTGCCAAAAAAATTGATGTATTTTATTTAATAGTAGAGGGGCAAAGAGAAGGGAAGAGAAAAGAGAGAAAGAAATAGAGAAAGAAGTGTGTGGGGGGGGTGGGAGAACAGGGAGAGGTGACAGGGGTTAGGTGGAAGCATATCACCCATCCCAGGGTCCCAACGATGTCTCGTTGCTCCCCTCCATCTGGTCTGCTGGTGGTGAGGGTCCCCCGTCGCCACTGTGGCCACGCCGCTACATGCTGCCACATGCCATGTCACGCCACCACACCACACACCGCCACACGCCGCCACACGCCGAAGAGTACAGAGCTCCGTGGATTAATATACACTTCGGGCCAGGTGGGAACACCCACGTGTCTTTCTTACAGGGGCTGGCTTGACACATTTTCCCTTGCAACACTGAGGGTCTGTTGTATCACCTCCGGTGCAGGGTCTGGGGACCCCTTTGAGGGGGGCCCTTGTGATGGGCCATGTCACCCCCTTCTGCTGTGGATAAGCTTCCTCCTCCCTGGTGAGGACCCCTCGCTGGGCTCCTCTGCACAGTGGAGGATGGGCAGTCACTGCGCCTCTGACCAGAGGCGTTTCCAACACACACCCAAAGCCTCTCCTCCCTCCTGCCTTGTGGCAGGTCTGTGTGAGCCTGCCAGCTGATAGCCCTGGGGCTGTGGTCCTCATCTTGGAGATGTTAAGCCTGTGCTTTGTGAATGTCCCCAGCCCTGAGTTGTTACCTTATCTTATCTTCATCAGCGAGCAGTGTCAGGCCTCTGTCAGGGCCCCATTCAGGGTTCGGTAGTCTTCTCTGCAGCTTTTGGAATACAGTTTTAAAAGTCCTTTAAGAAAATGTTTAAGTCATAAAATATAATATCTCTGACAGGAAGAAAGAGAAAAGAAATAGGAAATCAGATAGAAGAGAAAAGGGGATCACCAGTCCTGAGTCCAACATCCACACACTGGGGAAGTTCGTGAAATACTACAGCCCGTGGGAAGGACTCTGGAAAAGTTTATAGAGAGCTGTCTCCTGTGGGAGGAGTCCCACACTGGAGCAGGGGACCACAGTCAGGAGCAAGGAGCGGCAGAGACAATGTGTGATAAACTGACCACAGCCCCCATTCCCTGTCCCTCTGCTCTGCTGTGGGAAGGAGATAGAGAATTGGAAATAAAGTAACACCAGGATGAAGGGAAGGGGTGGGAAAGCTATTCCTAAGATTTGGGTTTACTTCTCATTACCCTGCTGTGATTTGTTTGGTAATAAAATCAATAATTTCCCCAATATCAATCAATAAAGTCAAATCTGTTTGGCCCATGACAGTAACTGGTGGGTGATCTCTCCCTGCCCTTACTCAACCCATGAACCTTTCACTAAATTTTCTCTCCCCTGCCCACCTTGAGAACAGGGAGTGATACAGTGGCTTTGGTCAGCACCTTGTGTCCAAGCAGATGTAGCCCACCACAATATGCAATATTAAGATTCTACCAGACTGCAGATTATAGTTTATTTTTCTCCCTGATACTGCCTGTGGGTGTACTGAGTTAGTGATACTCATGTTCAGCAAGAAATCTGTGACATTGTCCATAGTAAATCTCTCTTGGGACATGAAAAATTGGCAAACTAGTGTCTGTGTTTGTGATGTTTTATCTCAAAGGATGGCAGATCAAGGACTGACATGTTTATACATATGTGAAATTTCTCTGCTTCTGTTCTTGGTTTAACTATTTTATCCTGGCTCTGAAATGAGCTGATGGGTTCTCCAAATTTAGCTTTGTTTACTCTCTTTTGTAAGAGTTTATGCTACCTTGCTGGTATTTGATTTGGACATGATTACTCTTTCTTTGTCCTGTTACTATTTAGGAGGCTTTGTAGAGCACCAATTGTTAGTAAACTTCACTTTACACTTTGAATATATTACTCTATTCAAAATATACAGTATTTTCTTCTTTTCTCTTCTCTTCTGACTTCTTTTAATGTATTGATGTGCCCTTTAAAGTGCTAACCCATGTTCCTGGACTGATGGGCCAAAATCAACCCTCACATCTTACTGACTACTGGCATATTCTATATGAATATTTAAAATTTAGTATTTAGTTTCAAGGATTTACGGTTTCTTACTTCTCATTGTTCTATACCACTTGAGAAGTGCCGTCAACCCTGAGATCACACAAAACTTATTTTGCTTCCTAAAGATTTCTAATAGCCTGTAAAAAGAGGAAGCAGCTCAATGTCTTGGTGTATGCTGATCAAGAGGTCTATAATGAGATGTGGACAACCTGCACACATATAGAGCTTCTTTATCCAGAAAAACACCTGTACTCACCTTCCTATTTACCCACTTCAAATTTCCACATTAGACTCTCCAACCTTTAGATTTCAGTGCATTTTCAAAATCCACTGGACTGCTACAGCTGGCAACATTTTTGAACAGTGCCCACTCAGAATCCCTGTGCTTCCCAGACAGAGTTAAAAGCCGCCACTACGAAGACCGACAATGGGAACATGAATTGACTTGTAGATTCTTATGGAGAATATATACTCCAGTTTAGTACATCCTCTATCTATCTGAAGGCTTAGCTACAACCAGTTCAGTAAAAAAGTGTGTTCAGTGACTTTCATTTACAGTTGCTGACAGCAGCAAGCAGGAATCATAAAATGGAGCACCCCAACACCTTCCATACGATGTCTCTAGACATCCCAGTGTCCCAGTCTGTTGAAAGGGCAATACATTTAAATGACAGCTTGGAAATAATTTTAAAATTTTTATTCTATTCTTTTTATATGTGGTTTTCTATTCAAACATTTTATCTCTGTTTCATGTAATTTTGCTTACTTGCATTAAGTGGACAGTTTTGCATACATTGGTTGTTTAGACAGACCATATTTACTATGTTTTTGGTGTTAATAGCAGTTATCTTCTGTGTGTCAGGCACCTGGCATAAGACTGGGATCCTATGAAAGGTGCTGTTGTGGGTTATGTACAACTCTGTGCATTGACAGCTCAACACACTTCACTGGGAGCCGCTCATCACACAGAACAGTACAATCAGAGAACTGAACACTTGCCTCACAGTACTGTCCAAAGCCTAAGGCAGGAAAATAAGATTCAACATTGATGGAACATTCCTATTGATATAAGTCTTTCTGGTTTTTTGCCAAATGTATCTGTTCTTCTCTAACAGAGTATATTCAGATCAGGAGCTTTTAACAGAAAGGTATTGCAGTGGAAGACTTTCAACCACTTCTACTTCACAACTTTCAGAAGGTTAATGACAGGGTGGTCAAGCTACCTCTCTTTTGCACAGATGGCAGCCTCAGAGGTTGTTCTGGGACTTGTGAAGGGAGTAGACTGTTGATTAGTTATTTTCCTTGCTCCTAGCAGCTGAAAAAGTTTCCAGCAGTAAGGGCAAAGATCTGGCAGCTTCTTTGACCTCATCCAGTCCCCTGTTCCTCTCTCATGCTCCCTACTGCTTCATATGCTCCTCCTCTAACCTTGTAAATTAATGAGTTGAGGAGTTCAAAATCTTTTCTCCTGCTATAACAGCTGTTCCAAGAAGACTTTGTTGTTTGTGCTCTCTTAATCATTTCCTGAGCAAAACTGTTTACATCTGGATGAACAACTTTAAAGACAAAAAAACCCTGAATAATGTTGTCAAATCATTAATTTGGATCATCTGGTGTTGTCATGCTGTTATGTGAAGAACTTCTTAGTTCAGCATTTATACAGGTCAAGGCCAAAAAATACCAAAAGATTTCCAAGCCCTTGTAGTTTTGGCAGCTAAAAAAACTAACTCAGTCTTGCTTCAACTGGGTTGGATTTTTTTATCTGTTTGGGGTTTTTGTTTGTTTGTTGGTTTTACAGCTTGTCTGCAATTTGTAGAGGGGATATGGATCAGTGGCTGGAACGCAGTATTTTTTTCTATTATTGACCTGCATTCTTCCATGATGACCTCTCCATTTCTCTGTTGAGTTGATGAGAGGCAATGGCTTACATACTATCTATTAACCTCAACCTCTGTTTCTGGAAAGAGTAACATGTTTTAAAGATACTCATGCTCACTGAAGAATTCTGTTTTCGGTGTCTCCAAGATACATTTCAATTTCTTTTTGACTGTTAACCTAGGAAGATATAATGTCATTTCTAAATTCCTGGCCTAAAGGTTAATTGTGAAAAAACATTGCTACTTGAAGAAAACATTTAAATAGATTTTTTTTTTTTTAAATGATGGCATTCATATTTCAGGTAAAAGGTATGATTTTCACCTGAAAACTTGGATTACGCAGGCCAAACATATCTACAAAGTAGTATGGCCATGCTGTAGATTTTGGAGTGGGATTACTAATGTGGATTTGTGATCAAGGTCTTTCTCTAAACGGTTATCAGGAGATAAATTCATAGATCTGTGGCACTTAGCAAAAGGGGGAAGACATCTTCTCTCAGGTGATTATATTTTTGCTTTAACTCACCGCATGATAGAACTGGATCAAAAATTTGATATTATGTATGGGAGGATACAGAGCAGTGTCTTGCACACCTGTAATGAAAACAAAAATTGTAAAACTGCTTTTCAATGTAACACCAGCATCCACGCCAATGCTATTTAGACAGAGGATGCACATGTGCCATCAGTTCATTAAAAACTTTCCTGGAAGGCAAAGTCTTCTCAAAATTACATTTCATGGCAAAGATGTTACCACAAAGTGAGTGAAATGTGCCTTCTTTCCAGTATACAACCTTAAAATACATAGGTAAGAGGTGAAAAAAAACAAGCTTTAAAAGCTTCCTAATCTTATCAGCCCTCTTATTTCTAGGTGAGCTATGAACTTAGGTTTTAGTGTTCTATCCAATCACTTGCAAAATTTCAATATACTTTATTTCTTTATATAGTGTGGTTTGGGTTTACAAATAATTTCTTGTGTTTTGGTTTGCTTTTCATTCCATTTCAGTACCATATTCTATACATTAACAATATGCTCCTTCTCTTTCTCTGTACTTGTAAAAATGTCTTTTGGTGTTCATTGATGCACCTGACAATTTTTTCCTGTAGCTTTTAGTTCACCATGAGGAAGCATATGTGATAGGAAAATGCTACTGGTATTAATTGCAGAAGTGGCCAGTTATTCTTAGTAAATTTTCCATTATGGTCTATTATGATATTTTTGATTGGCAAGCAGATTCACAATGAGTGTTATCATGAACAGGAAAAAAAACTGCATCAATTAACACAAATTACCATCCCTGATGGAAGTTTGGAAAAACACAAGCATGAATGGGAAGGAACACAGCATATTTTTCCCTGTTCAAACTGAATCCCCAAACTTCATTTCAATTTGTACTGGTAGAATTAAAGCCTTACATAGCCTAGAAATTTACACCAAGATCAGCTGCTGCACAGACTTGATCTCTGATTTCCTGACAGATAAACAAGAAATAGCTGTAATTTTCTAAGCTAAGGATGTACTGGTCTAAGTCTCACCTGTACAAAGCACTGCATGGTCACTTGCTTATACTTATTTTTCTGAATTCTGGGATCATACCACAGAGGAGAGAAGAAGAAAATTAATTACCAGATGAATTCAAATTATTTTCTCCAGCAAATGTGTTTGTCCAGAGGAACATCCCGAAAGGTTTTCTGACACCCTTCTCTGTACAGCTCTCTATTTTCCCCTATAACTCTCAGTGTAAATGATCTCCAATATTAATTTCCTCTATTTATTCTAAAAAAAAAAAAAAAAGGCAACATTAAAAAAAAAACACTTTATGGGTCAGAGATGCATTTCCTGGTGCCACTGCTACATGTTGTTCAAAGAACTATTTTGTGCCAAACTCCAATTCCCAGGATTACTACTCTCCTCCTGACACTGGATGTCAAAAGAAACAGACATAGCTAAGAGTCTGTCACGTGAAGAGAGGAGGAAGAAGTTTCATTATTTTTTCCAAATGTGGTTTAGGGAAAAAAAAACACCTGTGTTTAGAACTTGGAACCTAGATGGAGAAGAAAGAAAACAGATACTTTAAGACAAGAAGCTGGGAAGACTCAGCCTAAGCCCAATATTGAGGGAATATTTCAATATATGAAATTGATCTCCGTGGCTGTTTTATTGATGGAATGGATGGATAGGAAACACAATCTGGGTTACTGTAATTGCTAGAGTGAAGGTCCGAGCCATGGCACACTAGGAGAAGCCTTGCATTTAGCTCCCTCTATAGATACCACAGAGGGTCACATTAATTTAAATGTTAGATGGACAGTGGAAGCAATAAAGCAACCATGCATTTTAGCACATCAGAGGCTATAAGTTGTCTAATAAGAAAAGAAGTAAAAGTTCCTCTTTCTGCAAAGTTATACTTCTTTCTCATTTTAGTCATTTCAAGTATGTATAAGTAGTTGCTGAACCCATCTCTTGTTCATTAAATAAAGTACCATGCAACATTAATTTAACCCTGTGTTTTAAAAGGGATAATATATTAATTTATTAGTATTGATATGTGAATTCTTCACATGTTCACTAAGATCTGTCAAAAAAAATGCATCAGCCTTTTCTCTGATCTCAGATTCTGCTCTTTCAGGATTGATGTCATTTTTATAGAATAAAGTTTTGCTTAGTTTCTTGTTATTAGTAATGCAGACTCCATTCAAATTGTCATTTCTATTTTCTAAGCTGTTCACCAGTTTCTATATTGTTTATTTTCCATACAAGAAGTATTCTTACAGAAAATATGGAGGCAGTTAGTTGCACAAGTTGTTTTAATTCTGGATAATAAAATCATGAAGACTGGTGAACATGACAAAAATCAGAGTCCATTTCTTGAATACTGTCTACTCATATAACCCTCTTATCAGAAAAAAATTTAACCAAATTTGAAAAATAGAATGACAGGATTATCAAATATCCAGCTTTTTCTCAGAAACAGCTGAGCAGACTAGGATTCTTCAACACTGCAAAGTGACATAAGGAGAGAGAAATTCATACTGATATGTATAAAACATTGTGTGACATGGAGACACACAACGGTTAGTGAGCAATCAAATATCACTAAGAGGTGACAAGTTCAAAGCAAGAAATATGAAATACTTTTTTGCATACTGGGAATTATGGCACGGAAGTCTCTGAATCTTTGAAGATTATCAGCAATTTAAAAGAAATCAGAACAATTCATGGAAGAAAAATCCATGAAGGGCTATTTATCTCAAAGCTACAATAGCTGGATGAAGATGCTGATCTGGGGAATTTAAAATTTTGTTTCTTTGAATGCTGTGAATTTATGGAAAGCGGAAAATACCCAAATTATCTGAAAATAGGTACACTGTTAGGAGACAATACTAAAAATGTTTGGTTTATTTTATTATTTCTGGCTTGCATTCTCTAGATTGTGGTAAAAAACATACTCGTCAAAGCCATTTTCTTTAGGCTATCATCTGAAATATAGGAAAATACCTGATTTCCTAAAGGACTGGGAGGCAGTATGTGCTTCTCAACAAGCTGAGCAAAGTGGCTGTGGGTAAGGGACAAACTTCACTGCATCAGCCAGCCCTTCCAAACTGTGCCAGCCAATGTGCTACAGCTGGTAGATTAACCCAGCTCCTAGAAGGAGCATCAATCAGCCACTCTACTTTTGTTTCACAGAGCAGTGCAAGGAAATTGCATCTGTGCCATGTACTAGGCACATTTGTTATTGGTTTCTGTTTTGAAGAGAAGGATGAGTCAGAAAATTTTGCAACTAGAAAGAGAAATGTTGCTGTACAAAGGCAGAATTGAGGAAAAAGCATATTGCTTTCAGGGGGTTAAGTAGAAAGGTTGGTTGAGGGAGTACTATCACAGGACAAAGAATATGTTTGCTCAGGATAATAATTTTGACTTTTTAATTTTTTTTGCTTTATTGAATCATACAGCCCTTATAAAATAATTTCAAATTGTTGAAAAAATTAAAATCTCTTTCAGAAAATAAAAAACAGATTCATCATAGAATTTAAATAGTTTCATTGGGGAATAGAAAAGCCTTTCCTTTGTTTTTTCTAAATGTCTCTCTATATTTTTCAATTTCCTCTAAATTAAACTTACTAGAGTTATAAAAAATTTCTCACAAACATTTCAGTGAACTAGGTGGCCTTTTATGTCATCAGTTTGTTTCTCATCAATAATTTATGAGGCCTAAGTCTTGCTATGTTCATAGAAAATCAGTTTTAGGCTAATAGTACTTTTAAATCTTTACATGAAACAAGTTTAGTTGATTAAATTATATTTCGGCAGTGAATTCTATATAAGAAAGGCCATCCTGTCAACCAATAGATAAAATGACTTAGATAACAACTGACTACATGAACAGTAGGTTTTGGCAGCAAGCAACAGAACGCATTCTTCTTGCAATGAGTTTGCAGACATGTAATTATTACAATGGTTAGGTTCATAGAAAAGCTCTAAGGAAAGTTTAAGTAGGAAAAAATGGCGAATAATCTGTTCAAAAGTAATTAATGAATTGTAAATGAGAATTTTAACTTAGAATAGTTCAGCTTCTTGGTTGAATCTCAGCCTCTGACTTTGCTATATTGGTCTTCAATTTGCAAATAAGTATTACATATTCACAAATGAAAAATGACAATGTAAAAATATCGAAAACAAGAAATTATTGTCACACTTGCTAGCTAGTATTTCTGTTAGCCAGAATAATGAAATGCTTTTGAAAAAATACAGTGTTGAAACAAATGTATAAATAAAGACTATGAAGACTTTAATTATGAAGCCTGCAAGTCAATAATTCTTCATAGTGGTTCATGTAAAAGCAATTTTCTAGAAAATCAAACCTCTATATTTTTTTTCTTGTTTCTGAGAGTATTTAGCCCCTTTGAAGTCAAGATTCAAATTTTATCAACATAGCTAAGTGTTCTAGTAAAATCACATGTTAAACTTACATGCAAGAAATATAAACTTTCATACAGTCACAACAAATACTAATTTGCAATTTTGATCAGGCAAGGAGTGCAGTCAGAAGTTAAAATGATTAACTTGTCAAGTGACATAACAAAGCCACTACCTACCTTTAATAAGTAGTTAGTGTTGGATTTTCCTTATTTTTTGAAAATGTCACACGAAACAATGTGCTTTGAAAATGTTTAGTAATATTAACACATAAATTAAATTTTCAAAGAACATTTTTCTCTTGTTTTCTCTCATAATATAAACCAAAATCTATTCTCTGGTAAAATGCAAACTTATGAGAATGACATTTCTGTATCACAACTTTTATTTCCTGTGAAAACCATAGCAGACATTGCAGGAACCTTACCATACTGAGGCCCAGCTCGCAGCACTTCCATAATATTGTTAATCCATTTTACCCAAATTGACCAACACTTAATATGGTGCAGTAAAGAGAATAATTATGAAATTGACTTCAATTACATAATTGTATACTGCTATTTTTCCCACAAGCCTTAGCCACTTTCTGTGCATAGAGGGAAGGTAAAAGAAGCCAGAGCTTTCTAACAAAAAGAGGTACATTCTTATCCCATAACGAAAAAAGGATGTTGTGTTATTGTGGACATATCACTTGAATTGCAAAGACTTTAAAAAAAAAAACAAACAACAAAAGCAACACAATTCATTTATGCTGGATGTGTAGAAGCTCTTTGGTGCCTGGCATAAAGCAAAAGGCCCCTCATTTATAATTTGCATTTACCATTACTGTATGTTGCACATGGTGCTTTGTTAAAAACAACCTCAGTCACTCTCTTCTAGACCAGGACAATGGTCTTTCTGCACTGACATCAACAGCTGTAATTTTTTTGGTGCTTCAGAGGGGATTAATTATCTACGGTGGTTCTTAAGGCATCTTCTCTTTTGTTCCTTTGTCCATTTATCCTTTCCACAAGACAACAAGGCCCCTTTGAACTTTTTTTATATCAGTGGTTGATAATTTAAATCAATCCAAAGGCACATAGTAAAACCAAATTGCCAACATCTTCTTACATGATTCCTATAGAAAGCAGTCAAAGCACAGGTTCAAGTGTCCCAAAATAGTTGGAGGATTGTACCTCAAATTTATTTTCCTTTGTATCCAAGTGCAAATATAATTTTATTTTGTTGTTTCTTATCTTTACAAAAATATAATAAAAGCTCTTTTACTTGTTGCTACAAGAAGCTGCCTAATTCTGTCTCAATTTTCCAAATATTGTGCATAAAATTGAACTGAATAGAGAGTGTTCCTTGTACTTCTATTTATAGGCTAATTTGAATGTCATTAAAGGGAAAAGGAATGTTGAAATAGTGAATGACAAAAGAGAACAAGAAAGGTAGGCATATGACCTTGATAACAATCTAGAGTTGTCACTAAACATTACACAAATCCTTAGGAACTCTTGTTTCATAAATTATTTGTGACAGTCTCAATAAATATTGAATTAGATGTCCTGTGGTGTACTTAAAACAAAATGAAAGTGTATTTAAAATACCAAGATAAAATAGTACTTATTACAGCTCTAATAAAACCTCATGTCGCTTTAATATGATACCTTATCCCTATACAGAATTCCCATGACTCATGTACTGTGCAGACTTCTATCCACTCCACAGGAGGTTTTGGGTTTGCTCGCTTTTTGGGACTGCCTTAGTGTGCTAATTTGTAAACTTTGAGCCTTTATGGGTTTCTCTTGAGTCTTACCTGTCTTCAGATGTTTATAGCTTCACTCATACTCTTATCTTTTTTTTTTCATTCAATACCTGCTAGAAGATCAGTCAAATTCAGTAATGTGCTTTTTATGTAGCTTCAGAAATAATTTCATAGTTAATGTATTGCTACATGTTGGCCTGAATAAGTAGACACCATGTGTTTATTCTGGTGTTGTTCCATTTGTGAGAAGAAATTGACAATGGAAAGATTCCTCCTTAGGTTCTCCCAGAATCCCTACTATGTTGGAGATTGCCTTCACAGTTATACACTTCTCCCTAAAAAATAACAATTAAAAATTAAGAATAAGTTTTAATAATAAGTTTTAAGAGTAAGTTTTAACTGTCACTTTACTAGTAGAAACCCTGTAACGGCACAGTAGAAGTAAAACAAACCAAAATACAATGGTCCTCCTTACCCATAAAGTGAAGGTTGTTGTGGGAGAGAATATATGACAGGATTTCAGCATAATAAAAATCCAAGCTGTTGCTAATAAAACTATAAAATTCTAATCTGTTCAACACAGGGATTGGTTCTTTTAAGGTTTCAAATTAATACTACTACTGGGGCAATCCAACACTCCTAAAATAATTGTTTATCTTGCTAAATTTACTTTTTTATTACACAAATTAAGTAGGTGCCTCTGAAGACACCAGAGTTATCCAAAGTGATTGCACAGGTATCTGTTTTCCTTCCCAGAATGTCTCAACACAAGATATTAAATATCATACTTTGCTTATAGAACCTCAGCCTTTTTGGAACTGCATGTTAGTTTCTTTCACAGTTCATTTAAAACCTCATGACTCTTGCTCTTGTGTGAGTCTAGATAAAGTCTTTCAAAATGCCCTGTAGACTCATTTAGGCATTAATTGGTCTGTGCACTGAAATTCCCTAATGCTAAGGTGTGCCTAGAACTCAAGTCTACTATTTCCAAGATAGATGCTCTAATCTCAGAGTTGTTATGCAAAGATCAAGCACAACAAGCAGTAGTGTTAGGGTGTCTGGCTTTTGAGATTAGGCTGCCAAACTTGCCTGGACATCTGTAGCTTGAGGAGCTATCATGTCTCTAGGAAATTACTTCCTAAATCTAGACACTCTCATTATTTGGCTATGTTGGAAAGTAGTAGGTCTAGATAACTAGTTGGGACTTTTGTAGTTTTAGGAATTATTTAAACCTAAAAAGATTGTATCCCATGTAAACCACATAACATTGCACATCAGCTGACTTAGCCAAGTGACCTTTTAGTTTTGCCAAGTGACGTTTTCAAGCCCTCTACAACATTTTCTGCATGGCTGATAGTTTTGGATACATTAATTTTTTCCACAGCATCAACATTTAATACAAGTTTCCAATAACTTGATACAGTATTGGCAATTTCTGTCATCCGTCACCTTATTCAGAGTACTACTCAGCATTTCACCACTTCTTAATTAGACACAGAAAAGCGCAAAAGAGTACTCTAAATCTCGTTATGATTAATTTCTCTCTTCTCTAGTGAGTGAAAATTCATATTTCAAGAAGATCTTCAAGGAGATCTTCAAGGAAAATCCATAGTCCCATGGTAAATTTGCATTTGGATGCCCAGTAGTATTTTCCTCTACATGTCTGCTGTCAGTTTGACCAGGAGAAACAAGACAAGTTGTCTTCTTTTATGTCTTTCCTATGTTCTGTTCATCTGACTGATAATAAGCTATGAGTACTGTATAAGTCTTTTTACAAAATCTTTTTAGAGAATGTATTTAATACAAAATTCATGGATGGATAAATTATTAGAACTCCAATTTCTAATTTGTTCTTCATCATGATTATTCACTTCACACTAGGGTCACGTTATAATCTCCTAAATTTTTTAAATCTTTGATACAAATCACATCTGTTAGAAGGCTCCACATTGTGCTGTTTCCCATGTCTCTTGCCTATTTTGTGGGAAAATCTTGGGTTTCTGTCAGCCTTTCATCTCGTTTACATCTTTTACCACAGGAAAATAGGAGTTTCACAAAATACCTCTGTAAAATGAACATTTTGTAGCATATGGTCCAACAAAGCTATAATTAATCACTTTCAGCTTTTGGTCCTTTTCAGGAAACTTCTAGCTATTGTCCTAAGTATTGCTCCAGTAACACCTATAAAATAATCAGGTTTTGTGTTGCACTTCATTTTTCAGTTTTTTTTCCCAGACTGTGAAATTTCTGGTATTCTTCCAAAACTTCTCTCATCTTTCAATGGCAACACAAACTCTGAGTTTCTCCATTGAAGCCTGTGCCTAAAACACAGGCTTGGTCTTGCCACCAAAATTTTGAATGCAAAAGCCACTTTTGAGTCTATATATTCTCATTCAAAACAAAACCAAAAGCAAACAAACAAAACCAACACGTAAAAAAATTTTGTCCAAATCCTGTTTTCTTGGTTAAAAAATTCAGACAGTGGAGACTTCCACTTTATAGTAACTTTACATCTCTTCCAGTCAGCATCTTCCATGTACTACTGTTTTCTGCTTTCTTAAGTTTCCTTAAGGTTGCCTTTCATCTCCACCTTTCTTTACTAAATGCCTTCTTTTTAAAAAAACAAAGGATGACACAGTGTCCTTTTTCACCCTTACCTCCAAACACTGTGAGATATCTCAGTCACTGAGACTGATTTCCTTCTGTCTAAATTCAGGGGAAATCCCTTTTGAAGACTGCAGCACTAGATCTAGCTGTGAATTTCCCTTTAACTATGAGGTCCCCTCTCCAACACACTCTTTTTGCACATTGAACAGATGGCACATGAGGATGTAAAGGTAAAAAAAACCTTAAATGTCATGGTTTATACTGTTGCCAGGAACATGGCATGAATTGGGTGGTTTGTTTTGCTAACTGCTGAAAATTGGAAAGTGATTGAGTAGTAGACATAGCAGGTGTGGTGTTGGCATATTTTGGACTCCAGCTGAAACATTAAAGCACACCAGAAATACTGAACAGCTATTTTCCATGTAATCAAACAGGAGGAAATAGTCAGGTATTGCATTATTCACCACTGACTTGAACGGTTTGAACATAATTGAAATTATTTATTTTTTTACTGCTGTTCTGCATCTGTCTGGTCTCAACGATATGTTTTAAATTGTTTGACAGGGAGGATTGTTTGACAGGATAGATTGTATTATTTTGAGGTTTAAGTCTGAAGAGATAAAAGTGCACTGGGCTAGAAATAGTTAGCAGGCTCCTCACCAAAAGAGTGGTAGTACAAATTTCCCCCATACCTTCAAACAAATACGTGTTCCCATTGTGTCAGTCGCAAAAATTATGAGTGATCCAGAAAGAGAATGAAAAAAGAGTCTTCTCTTGAGTAAGTGAAATAAGTAAACATCAGAATGGCAGATGAGCTGCCACTTATGTAAATTTTGATATTTATAAGCTAGGCTTGTTGAAACAAACCTTATTGAAACAAAGAGACTTTGACCTCCAATCCATCATTGAACAGACACAAATTTACTGCTGCATTTCAGACATTGGCAGACGGGCAAAAATTCCTCTCATGGAGGATGGATGAGCTGTATTCAGCAGCAGAAAGTTCAGAGCAACTCCTGCTTTATCAACCCTCTGCACCCTGAGTAAGCTTCACACCATGAACCTTTCCCCCACCACATTAGAGTGGGCTGAGGAGAAATTGCAGCACCATGTCCCATGGGACCTTCTTTTTCTTTTGCATTCAAGGCATAAATTGCTGAGTAATGAAGAATAAAGCAAAACTACTAAATACTGTAAATTTCTGTAAATGCTGTGGGGTAGTGGGACTTCTATTTTGTACTGCTGAAGACTGCTGGGAATGTGTGTGTGGAAGAAGGAGATACACAGGAAAGCTTCAGAAGAAGTTGTGAAAATCAGTTGTAAAATGTAGATTTTGTCTTTAAAGGTGAGGCTCTAAGCAGGAAAATTGTTTTAATTGTTTTCTGCTTAAGAAAAACTGATAAAATTATGATCACATCAATTTTTTTGTTTGGTTGTTTGTTTAGGTTTTTTGTTTAGCAACTGGATCAAATAGGATAATGGAGAATAGCATCTTACAAATACCTTCTAATATCTGATTTTTAAAGGTTCTAGACTTTAAACAAAAAATAATCATTCTGTTATTACTTGTGTGTAGTGGCTTTACATGTTTTTTAAGTTTCTGCCTTAAAATACCTAGGTGTCAGAACAGTGAGAGACAGTGATAGTACTCTTGATTCTCAAGTCTCTTTTATTCTGCTCCTCCCTCTTGTAAATAAGAGGGAGCAGGGGAGAGGGGGAAAGGAATTTTTTTGCAAAAATTAAACTCTCAGTGCTGTTAGAACCTTCAGTCTTCTAGTGGTTTTGTCTGTTAATGTTTCAGTCTAGAAAGGGATGACAATGCATGTTCAGGATATTATTAAAATAACTAAGCAGAAGAAAGTGAAAGATACAGTATCAACAGTTCTCATAAATTTGAGATTTCTCTTATACATATTTTCCACTTTCTCAGGCTGGGAGAAGAATGGCATCATCAATTTTATCGGAACTTTTAAAACCTTGCATTTTTTTTTCTTTCTATGTAAATACTTGATAATATTTAACTAATGCTCAAGAGAAAGAGCTAGATGTTTTTGACTTATATTACCTGTATGAAGGAATGCTCTTGAAGTTCATAACTCTTGCAAAAGAAAAATGAGAATTCAGGCCCAGTTTTTAGTAGCTTGCATAGAACTTATCTTTTCCCTTAAAAAGCTTGTTTTCCTATGAATTGTTACTTTTCCACCTTGAGATAGTGTTCTTTAATACAATGAACATGTTTTTACAAACAAAACATTTTAAGATGTATTGTCTGTGATCTTTTTCATACACTATTTCAGATGCAATAGAGACGTCAGCTTCTCATAGAAAACCTGACTGTTTTCCAGTTTTACATTATTAATTTTGTGTTTTCCTAGCAAGTGCAGTTTTTGTGCACAAAATATTTCCATTTTTTCTTTGGGGTTTTCTTTGTCTTCATTTAGGTAATGTAGAACATTGTTCACATACTTAGCAGTTACTCCATTCTTTCATGTCTACAGGGACTGAGTAGCATTTAGAGCCCTGGCTGAATAAAGAAACCACTTGGTACACATATGAAAAAATCTTTGCTAATTCTGTAGTTTCTTAAATATATTCTTTCATTTGACATATATTTCTTTTACTGTATTAGTATTCAGAGAAGAGCTGTTCACTCTGAAGGGCCCTGTTCTGTTTTTTTAATTTTCATGCTTTTCTTTGGCAGCATTTTAAGAAGATCATTAAACAGTCTTTGCAGAGACATCCCCTCTTTTTGTCGGAATTGTTGCATTTGCTTTGAGATGAATAACACTCAGGTTGCCTTCCCAAGACCTCCAGCTCTCCATTTCACTTTCATGTCTTATTTCCCTGGCCTAGAAATCTTTTTGCTGCCCTAGAAATCAATTTTCCTACTAAGATCTCATTCATATAAATTTTCTTCTGGCTTTTTTTTGTATTTTTTTTCTGTATTTGCCAGTTACATATCATCGAGATGTGGGATGGGCAAAAGACCTCCCTCAGACATCTAGATTAAAGTAATTTCTCAGAATACCTTCATTACTGAATAATTGCATAATTACCCACAGAAGCGTATCACTGTACAAAAAAGATAAAACAGCAAAATGAAAATATACATACCAGTGAAAATTGGATGGAGAGGAAATAGTATAACAGTTAAAGCTATAACTCTATTGGCACTTTACATGAGTAGGGAATAAGAAAGACATCACCACTACACTAAAAAGAGTAAATTAGGCCATTCAGTTTGGATGTAGAATAACTTAGCTTTTAATTGCTCATTATGTTAATAAATATTCAATTTTTAATACCTTAAGCCAGAAGAAAGAAAATTCACCTAAGAAAGCTAAGTATCTAAGTTAAGAAAATATATAATTTTAATTTTAATTTAAGGTGTATAAAGGAAATTAATTTTGAGTTTTTGGCTTTGAGGACATCAATAATTCTTGACTATTTTTATTAAAAGAGGTTTTTTGTGATTGCAAAGTATTCCTAAACCAGTTTTTGCAACCAAATCAGTGTTTCTTTTCTATCCCCATGTTCTGTCATACAGTGGTAAAATTGAAAGACAAATAAATTTGCTATAAGAAAAAAATCCTAATGTCTTCTTTTTCTCAAAAGCCAATTGAAAGGTAGCAGCAGAAAAAGATCTGTTTGCGGTGAGAAGATCAGACTTCTGAATGATACTAACATTTATTTTTTCAGCTCTGTCTTCTGGCTTTTACCCTGCACTTGGTTGCTGTGCTGTGACAGCAATGATTTTTTTTTGTTCAAATAGCTTTTTTATAACTTTTGGTCATATCCAAGAGAGGTCTAGGTATCCAAAATACAGACCTGGTTTTTACAGAAGAAGGTGACCATGTGGAAAATGTATATACAATCTCAAATAAACCTCAGGGTACCACGGGGCTACTGTGGATCAAAATTTATTTTTTGCTTTAAATCTGTGTGAAATTGTCCATGTAACAATAATCTGCACAAGAAAAAAATGTTGTTTAAAAAAAAAAGAGAAAATAGATTTCAAACAGTGAACACTGTTTTTGTAACACACACAGAGATGTCTATTTCTTCTCCCTAAACTCGCTAAGGTGTTATTATTTTAGTTCAGGAAGGAAAACAGGTGTCAATATCTAACATCCTTGAAAATCACTTCCCCACTGTGCATGGCTATATCACTCTCCTACTCTCCCACAGCTTCCATTTCTCTTTACTAAATAGGTATTATTCTCTTTTTCCTCTCCTGCCCTGATTACATGTTCTTATATACTTACTCAATATTCTTTCTAAATGTCTCAGTGTTTCCCTGAATACAGTTTATCTCTTAGGCCTTTCACAGACTGCTAATTCTGATTCTTTATATTTGGTATACTCATAACTCTGATAAATTACTTATTTTACTTATTATCCGTATTTTAGGGATATGAAATCTCATTCTGAGTTATAGCATCATAGGCTATATTTTACTAATTTCAGCTGGGACAGGATTTAAATCATGTTTTCATTCTTTCCTAAGAGACAGGGGATTATATATTTAGACATGCATTTGAAAAAAAGAAGTTATTTGGACCATTCTGTTCTTCAGCTGGAATACTATGCTTAACTCCCTCTCTGAATTTGTTTGAACTTAAGTGTTATGGTTTCCATGGAAGCACGTCAGTCTGTCTGAGCATCAAATATTTTCCTTGTTATAGACATTAGCTCAGCAAACTGAGCCCATAGTTTAGTGGTGGACTTGGCAGTGCTGAGTTAATTGTTGGACTTGATGATCTTGTTGGTCTTCACCAACATAAGTGATTCTACAGTTCTATGATTATAAAAGGTACAAGGGCCCTGGATACCTGGAAAATCCTGTCTGGTGAGGAAAATGAAAGGGGAAAGGATTGCTTATTTTTCCCTGGTAAACAGCTTTGCAACAATATTGTCTTTAGAGTAGAGGAGAAAGGTTTAAGTAATTGTGTAGTCTGTGCTACAGACTGACTGTAGTCACAAAATTAAATTAAAAAAAAAAAAATCAGTAGTGTTCTTATCTTACATGTGTGATCAACAACTTGATCTACTATTATGATCTGGTTTAAACCCAGAAAAGCAAAGAAAGCTAAGTCTCTGTGCATAAACTGGAAAGAACTTAGAAGGTTCAAAATATCCCCAGAAATGAGATTAAAACCAAACGAGGTCAGATGTTGATGCCAAAAAATGGATGTAATTTATTTAATAGTGAAAGAGGCAAAAAGAAGGGAAGAGAAAAGAAAGAGAGAAAGAAATAGAGAAAGAAGTGTGTGGGGGGGGTGGGGGAACAGGGAGAGGTGACAGGGGTTAGGTGGAAGCATATCACCCATCCCAGGGTCCCAATGATGTCTCGTTGCTCCCCTCCATCCGGTCTGCTGGTGGTGAGGGTCCCCCGTCGCCGCCGTGGCCACGCCGCCACACCACATGGCAAAGAGTACAGAATCCCATGGATTAATATATGCTTTGGGCCAGGTGGGAACACCCACATCTCTCTTGCAGGGGCTAGCTTGACACTGTCCCTTGCAACACTGAGGGTCTGTTGCATCATCTCTGGTGCTCTGGTGCAGGGTCTGGGGACCCCTTTGAGGGGGGCCCCTGTGATGGGCCATGTCACCCCCTTCTGCTGTGGATAAGCTTCACCTCCCCCAATGTGGGCCCCTCAGCTGGGCTCCTCTGCACAGTGGAGGATGGGCAGTCACTGCACCTCTGACCAGAGGCTTTTCCCAGATACCCAAAGCCTCTCCTCCCTCCACCCTTTGGTTCGAGCATCTATGCCAGCCTGGCAGCTGATAGCCCTGGGGCTGTGGTCTCCACCTTGGAGGTGTTAAGCTTGTGCTCCCTGAATGTCCCCAGCCCTGAGTTGTCACTTTATCTTACCTTCATCAGCAAGCAGTGTAAGACCTCTGTCAGGGCCCCATTCAGGGTTCGGTAGTCTTCTCTGCAGCTTTTGTAATACAGGTTTTTTTTTTTTTTAAGTCCTTTAAGAAAATGTTTAAGTCATAAATTATAATATTTCAGTTTCTGACATCTACCATGACTTTCTGTCAAATATGAAGAAAAAGGTATTCTAACACTTCAGTCATGATGCATCATTAGTACTTCAGAACTATCTGAAGGGGAGAAAGCACTTATTTGTCATTCATCAAATGTAGAATGCAGTCTGAGCTTGAATGTGAAGTTCCTCTCTCTGATGAAGCTGGAGCAGTATGTTGTCCACAGATTGACCTCATGTTATCCACGTCTCTCTCCTGCATCTACAGTTCTGTTAAAAAACCAGACAAATCAACCTAGAGCAACACAACACACAGGATATAGCACTGCATTCCTTCGCTAAAATTTCCAGTGAAGTCAATAATTAAGTCCCTACTCTCTAGAAGTCTGTATTATAATCTAAGGACATGTAAATCCCCAGAATATGTAGTCATCACAACTATTTATACTTGACCAAGTGGCTGTATCTCCAAGAGTAGGTGTTAATGACAAAGTGTGATGCAAGACAGTGAGTACCTGTTTCAGTTACTGGTGTTCACTAGGAAATATTAGAGGAAACAATAAGTCAATTTTAAGCTGATGTTTTACACAAATATAAAATTATATTCACTGATCAGGTGCGAGAATATGCCCTGAGTATTTTGGCTCACTAGTTGAGCATATTGAGCAGCTACCAGTTATCTTGTCTACCTAAACAGTCATGATTTAACAGTAGAACCTTTGAAAATTCTCTTTCTCCCAGTGGGAAAATAAAAAAAACCTGTGGTTGCATAGGTTTCCATATTTCTATGCATATCTATATAAACTGCATATTGTCTAACCAGTTTTAACATGAGTTGTATTCACAACAATCTCTTAAAAAAGGCTTCCAAAAAGTGAAATAAAAAAAAATTTGGGAAATGTTACCATTTTAAACTGCTGCTATTTAAATTGCTGTAGAAAGGCATTACTTTCTTAAGCTCCTTATCAATAGTCAAACTACTCCACAAGCAGTACAGGTACACAGTCATGTTCCTGTGTAGAAAAATGCGTTCTTTGGAGATACTGTCTGTTCAATAGCTAATAGTGAAGAAGGGGAATGAGAAAACTTTTTTCTAAGGTGGAATAAATATTTCAAATACATCTATTTAGAATATCCAGGAAAGCAGAAGAAATGCTTGCTGAGGAATCTCAGTTTTATTCCATGTTCAAAGCTGTGAAGATACATGTGGCTGTAAAAAATCAGCAGTGTCTAGAAAAGTATAGCCTACTAAGTTCAACTTTTTTTTTTGAGGATAAATATGATTTTAATAATTGAATGTGTGATTTAGTGTAAATTTAATTTACCATAAAGGAAAGAGGTATTTCTAGGACCTTTCTGATCTTACTATATTCTGATGCATCTGTCCTGGGGATCCAAAATAGAGCAGAAATCATCTATTAGTTGTATAAGGGAGACTCATTCCAGCTACATTAGCCCAAGATGACCCAAATGGGAGAACCTCTGAATTTCACACTCAAATACCTCTGAGCCAGGCCTCTCTTGTAAATCTAAAATATCTGTTTTCACTTAAGCTGATAATTCCACTAGAGCAGGAAAATAAGTCTGAAAGGGGTCTTAAGATGGCTATAGATTCCAGATATAGTTAAGAGATTTGGTGGTTTGGTTTTGGCAGGTTTTCTTAAACTGATGAAGGAGGGGTTTCCACTGCTTAAGCCACTGATAGTACTGAGGATTAGAATAAAATGCAGGGAAAGGCTCCAAATCATAAAATCTGGTAGAAGCTACTGAAGAGGAGTTAGAAGTATAACTCTAAAAGGGGAAATAATATATTTAGCATAGAATACCTTGATTAAAGTCTGATTTACATTTGAAAGCCAGCTGAGTACTGCTAGAAGGATTATTTTTTACAAAAGAGAATAAGCAAGAATGACATTAAAAGTATTAGAATTTTAAACCATGCAGAAAGAGTAAAATCAGAGAAAGAATTACTTTTAACATAATTATTTTAATTTCCTTCAAAGTCTACTGCACCCACTAACAATATTTTTATGCACTTATGTTTACATTTTAACTCAAATTACTTTGAACTACCAGTGTGTCCATAAGTAAAAAAACAATGTTATTTCCACTGTGAAGTGGAGAGCTTATTTTCTGTAGCTCAATGTATTTTTATTAATCAGTGACTTACTTTATCATGGGTTAATGATATGTTTCCTTTTCTGACAAGACAGCTGATTTTCTCGGCATGCACACTGTAGGTTCAGTCATCCTTTCCCCACTTGGTTCATACCTTCCAGTCAGTAGCTCAGTCAACCAATTCTTTTTGCTGATAGGATTTCTTTGGCAACTCCAACATGTAGTTTTTTCATTTTTTCTAGCATTCACACTCACCACTGAGTGAAGCTTTTCACAGCGTTGTTACGCAACTACCACACTGCTCCTGTTTTTTAGGAAATGGGTTCTGTACCAAAAGCACCTATGGGTTCGGTTCTGTTCTCTTGTTGCAGCATGGATATATCCATCAGAACACTTAAAACAGAGAAAGGAATCTGTGTGGTTGATTACATACTCCTGATAAATGAAGTATGCTGACATTTGTAATAGAGTTAGGATTGAATTATACAGGCAGTGAGTAGCCAACTCCAACTATTTGTAGGAAAACTAACTCGATCTTTCTGAATGCTGAGAAAAGTTCTGGAAGTGGTTGGCATCTATGATTCATTTTTCTTCTCTCTGTTGGAAAGTTATGTTGTGATGTGGTATCCTGTGCAATCACACTCATAGGATAACAGGCAGGGAGGCCAGAAGGAGAGAGGGGGAAAATACTCATCCCTTAGAGGAGGATTGCAAGAGCAGATGCTTAGAGGACTAAGAACTGGTGGAAAAGAGTCATGACACAGAACAAGCAAAAAGAAAAAAAGATAATTTTTTTAGGTCTTCCCTAATGTTTGGTGCAACCCAGAAACCTACTCACAGTTGCTGGCTTGAAAGTAAACTTAAGGAAAAATCCACTCTGAAAGACTGCTGAAGAGAGAAGACATTTGCTTGCATAATTCTGACTTCTATTCTGTTTAGATACTCTGAATTTTCTCCATCTAAATTAATTTATTTTGAAAATAGATTTCCAATAAAACAAAGCTTTGGTATTTTCTATGTCCTGTTCTGAAGTAAATGTGCAGGCTGTTGTGTCATAGAACTGTGTACATTTAAGGTCTTGTCTCAACACATCACTAGCCTGATCAGTACATAGCCAAGAGAAGTGTGTATGAGGAGAAGAAGAGATTAATACATTTTGACAGACTACACACTGAAAGTCATAACTCATAATCTTGTAGCTGGTGAATACCTCTTCTGGTAGCTGTTTATCTAGAAATGCCCCTGCATGCTGGAGTGACAATATCAGTTCAAGCCGAGGTCCTGACTGGAAAGGCCAGCTAGTGACAGAAAAATGTCATTATACTAATTTTGCCGAGGATGTTCTATTCTAAATGTCTTTTCCTCAGCTTCTCAGGAGATTTCCCTAGTTTGTCAAACTAGGAGACTATTCTGCAGCAAGTATATCTAAACTCTTTTAGCCTATATTTTATTTATATACATTCAGAGAATTTATATTTTCTTTTCAGTAGGTGCAAAAATATCAACAAATCATAAGCACATTAATCAATACGAATAAATAGCTAAATAGTTACATTTGTAAAGCTTTTAACTCCTACATAAGACTAGCTCTCCTTTTATAGAAATACCTTAAATTTTAAAAAAAAATGAAGCTGAATAAAATTTTGCAATTAAAAGTTTTAATTTGCTGAATGTTAAAAAAATCCCTTTAAGTCAGTCACTAAGCAAGCAAACAGGTAAAAAACCACATATCAACAGGGTCCTATGCAATATTTTGATGCTATATGTATTATACCTTATAGGGTGGGGGTTTGAAAGCCAGCTGAGTACTGCTAGAAGGATTATTTTTTACAGAAGAGAATAAACAAAAATGACATTAAAAGTATTAGATTATGGCTGAAAGTGATGCATCACATTGTGAGGAAAGGTTTTCATGATCATCCTCCTACACTCTAACCTCAACAACTACTTAATTTATACAATGGTCATCCTGTATATTTTTGTCTTTAATTTAGACCACCACAACATGCGATTTGTGAATTATTATATCTGTTTAGTTCATTAATCATTTGTCTTCCAGAAAAAATCTTTATATTAATATTTCTTCAAAATCCCAATATGAAAGTTATTTTTTTCTGTTTCATTATAGAAGGACCTTTAGGGGAAAGTGTTGCTTTTTTTATTCTTCTTTCCCCTCCTCCAATAATCTGCCTCAGACTTGCATTAGTCTATATTTTAATATGTCACATTTTACAGATTTTTTCTTACTGCATCAACAAAATATAATATTAATGAAAGGAAGTGAACAAGGTAAATAATTTTACTGAAAGGGAGGAAAGGAAAATACTATCTTTGCCCAATCTAATTTTTAACCCATAGTTTCATATTCCTTTATTCCCCAGTATGACGATTATTTTTCCTAGATTAAATTTCAGTCCAGTTTTACTTTGCGTTTAGTCTTATTAAATTTCTTTGCTTTTAGTATCTAACAATCAGCATCTTTCTTATACTAGAAAAGCATTGATATGTGTTCAGCGTGTCAAATTTATGCAAATAATAGCCTTGATAAAGATCCTAATCAGCAAAGAAAAGCTCTTTTTGTTTTATTTACCCCATATTAAAATTTTAAAGAAAAAAAGCACTATACTAGGTTATTGAAAATTTTTAATTGAGAAGTGATGATAAATCTCCTTCTAATCCTTTGTTATATTTACAGTGGCTTGGAAATAACTTAAAACTGTGATGAAAATCTGCAGAAAATAGAAAATCATGACAGTTTGTTTAAAAAATGATAGTCAGAAATTATTCTGAACTTCTCATTAAAATAAATTTTTCTTAATAATCTGTGCTTTAAGACAGCAGAGGTTCCTCTCATTAAAGCTGTAAGGTCACGTAAGAAAAAAATTCTGTTAGAACAGTTTTGAGATGGTCAATCATGCTGTCAATGTACAGAGAGTGAAAAAGGCTTAGGGTTATGGTAATTAACATTCTGAAAGGGAGTTCTTGTTCCCCATCTGTAGTTATGGAATTTAGTAATTTAGTTTCTTGCATTAGAAAACCTGACAGGAACAGAAGGTTGGTGAGGTACTGCAACAGATTGCCCAGAGAAATTGTGGCTGCCCCATCCCTGGAAGCGTTCAAGGACAGGTTGTATGGGGCTTGTAGCAACCTGGCCCAGTGGAAGGTGTCCCTGCCCATGGCAGGGGATTGGAGCTAGATCATCACTAAGGTCCCTTCCATCCAAACCATGCTATGATTCTATGAATCTGAAATATTCAGTGTCATAAAGTAGTAGGTATTTTGTAGGATGTGAAAAGCAACATCTGTATGAATTCCTATCAGACTGAAGTTGAAGCAAGTGGACAGTAATTCAATATTTCTTCTGTAACTATTAACCAGGGATTAATGTTGCTCAAAACAAACCAGAGAACTTTATTTCTTCTGCAAATGTCATCTGGTCCTTCTCTTATCATCTTCAAATGATAAGCAGAACCACAAGGGAGAGCAATTTAAGAGTTGAAGAGAATATGCCTCTGTATTGTTTAAATAACTCTGTTGTTATTCCTTTGAGCATATTAGAGATGGTTCTACTGATATTAAATCAAGTTTTAAAAGGAATGTTTAATGATAAGTAAGGCCTGAATTCTTAAATATACCATCTTTATATAATATACCCCAGCATAGTAAATGCAAATCTGTCTGTGATAGTCCATTAGGATCTTCCTATATTAGGGTACAGATTAGAAGACAGCTATATTGCTGTTTTCTATATCCAGACTCTTGTTCAGGTTACTCATAAAAACCTGTATTCCTGCTTTCTCAGTCTATACCAAATAATGATTGATACTTTTATTTATTTTTATTATGAACCAATCTCATCAGTCTCCACTTACCAGTATACACCTCTGCTGTTTATTTGGATTTTTTGTTCGAAGAAGAAAAGGCTAGGAAATATATGACTTTACCATTAGATCAAATGGAATTTCCCTGGGTATATACTCAGGGTAGGATTAAATAGAACAATCATCTGTAACGTATTGTGTAATTTAGTCAGTTTCAATGACGCAAGAAATAAATGTCCATTCCTAAAGTGGTCTTGGCTAAGCTGAATTATTTACAGAAGCAGTTCAGTTTAAAGAACTATGTTCAGCTTCATAATCTGTGTTTTCTAGATATGAAGTGGGAGTTGTAAGAATTAATTTTTCTATTGACATAGGCAAAGAATATTCAGAGGATAGGCAGACTACATTCAGAGATCAGTTGCTTTTGGAATTTTATATTTTACAGTGTGATGAATTAATACTAAGAAATACAAAGAGAATGGAAATGTTTTGGCTGGCTTTATAAATTAGATAAACAAAGTAATAGCCTTGAGGAGCACAGGCTTCTCTGATCTTTCTCAGTGTGTGCTGCCTGTATTCTTTAGTGGTAAACAGATGGATTTGGAAAAACAGCTCATCTTCTGTGAGTATGAATGTTTGTGCACAACTTTGTGTGTGTGTGTGTGTGTGTGCGTGTGTTTCAGTTGTTTTTTATTTAACTGAACACTGAACAAATAGCTTGATTTTTTAGTCAGGTTGGGTTGATCAACATTAAGTGCATCTTCATCTGAGGGAAACTGAGTTATAAAAGTTGCTACTGTCCTTTCTGAATTTACTAACAAAAAAAGGCAAACTAAACTACTAAAGTCAATAACATATGACTTAACCTTCCCAAATAATATGTCTTTCCATATCTAAAGCTAACAATGTACAAAGATTTTCTTACTTCTGTACAATTTCTGAACAGTTCTTTGTGAAATCAGATAAAATTCAAACTTTTTTGCTTTGAAAACTTCACATGCACTAAAGCTATTACCTTGAAAAAGTTTTGATTTGATTAATTGACTTTTATTTAAAACTTTTTCATATGATTTTTTCTTGCCATGATTTTTTCTTGCCATGATTTCATAAACCTGTCATAGGAAGCAGGAGTAGAATTTCTAACAGTCTAAATTTCTGTATTGCTGTGTGTGAAAGGTACAATTACTGAATATGTGAAGGGCGGGGAAATGGAATGTAAAGGTAACAATCTTCTGTTTTCTTCTACATTGTTCTACAATGCATTATTCAGAATGCAAAGACAAGTACTCAAAGCTAGAAATGCCGTAGTAGAGTTGCTCTTATTCCTCTAACTGGGCATTTTACAAGTGAATTATGATGGGGATTTTTGATAAAGGATTTTCAAGTTCTGAAAAAGCACACTGAAGATGAAGGACTTGTGGTGGATCAAAATCAAAGCATAAGGCAATATTGGATAAATCATATTTAAAGTTTCATCTGAAACTTTAAAATGGTCTGAAACTCAAGAAGGAATCAATCAATTGGGAAATTATGATATAACTAAAGATTAAGACAAACTGCTATAGAGTGACAGGAGAAAATCAGGAGGGATAAGGCACGGAATAAAACACTGGAAAGAAAGTGACAGGAACAAAAGAAAAGACATAAGTAAATTAGTAGAATACAACCAAGAAATGCCTTTGTGAGGTGTTCAGTGAAAACAGAAGGTTGATGATAGATGACAGGAGTGACAAGTCTTTGAAGCTTTTTGCTCAGCTTATATTAACATAAGTAGTCTCAGAAGCTCAGTACCACTAATGACATATATAATTGTGGAAGCTAACATGAGGTCAGGAATCTTTGGATTTGTTAAAAGTCTCAGATAAAGTGGACCTATAGCTATTCATATAAGTTGCATAAGGAATTGCATGTTCTTGTGCACTAAAAAAAAAAAAAAAAAAAAGCCAGGAATTGTGAAGGAAGGCAGGAATTACAGAGGATTAGAAAGTTACAAATGTATATGTCGCCTTTGAAGAAAAGAAAATAAAGAAAAAAAATAAAATAAGACGGTCAGGGATTTGTAGCCAATTCAGCCTATCTTCAGTATACAAAAAATGTTCAGAAATCTGGAACAAAAACATAAACCATCTATTTTTAACAGTCAACATTCATCTATCACGAGCAAAACAAATCAAAACAGCTTAATGTCTTTTTATGACAGGACAAAAGTTCTTCTGTGTGAGAGACGAGTAGGAAGTGTCACAGAATTAGAGACAAGAATAAAATTTTCATAGGGAAGTGTGGCAAACATTGTCTAGATGAAACCATAATAGAAGGGTACACAGACAGTTAAACAATGTTGAATAGTTCTTAAATTGAAAATTTTATCAAGCAAGGCATTCAAAAAGTCTGTTACAGGTTTCCTACTACTCAGTTTTGTAATTAAACATTTAGACACTGTATGAGAAAAATGTTAACCAGTTTGTAAAGTATATGAAAATTCAAGGAAAAGTACTGAGCCTTCAAATACATTAAATTACTTGGAAACAGTCCAGCGGAGAGTAACAGATCTGTTAAAAAAAAGAAATTGGGATTGTTTAAAGCAGAAAACTGAGAGGATGACATGATAATGGTATGTTAAAGGCTATCAGTAGGAAAAAATTACACTGCTGTGTTCACAAGATATAGGACAAAAAGTAATGGTCACAGACCAATCCAAGCACATATACTTCAAATGATTATATTGATCCCTGCAGTTACAGACATGCACAGCCAGAATTTAGTGCTCTATCTTTTTCTCATTAATTGAGGAATATAGCATGACACCTATAAATTGGGTCTGTAACCATGAGTCACACCACTCATGAAAGTTGGAAGGAATTGCACTGCTGGGATATTATCTCATCTGTGAGATCACTTCCCTTGTTTTCCTCTTTTGGGGTTCTCTAAATCATACAGATACAACAAGAACTGTGTAGCAAAGGAAAACATGAGAAATTTGTGGTTTAGGGTGTTATGATACTGATTTATTTTGGAAGTCATTTATGTACACGCCTCCACGTATTTCAGAGGAGCTGGCTATTCCCAATAAGCTTTAATGTGTAGGCTTATTCATCCTGATGTGCAAGTGAATGTCAAGAAAGCCTTATTCTTTCTGGTAGATTTCAGTAATGTAGAAACAATCAATTAGTAGCACTCACTTAATTCCTCGTCTAACAGACTGTTTACCATGGAACATTTGTGATGTTGCCTGTCAGTTCTCATTACCTTTTGATCAGTAGCATTTCAGGAATGGCACTGCCAGAAGCAGTTGACTTTGACAATAGAAGTGCATTTAATAGAGCACTCTTATGTGTAAGTTAGCCATTTCACAGTAGACATAATAAATTATGTTAACTTTTAGAGACAATTAAAGCTAGGCTACCTCTAGGGTTCTGTGGTTTAAACTGGATTTGACCAAGGATAATGAGAATTTGGTATCAAGCAAGCCTCGAATGTTATCAAAATTTATGTTCTGAGAGAAAAAGTACCCTCATGGTTTAAAAATATGACATACCTTTTCTTTTAAACTTTCTTTAAACACCAACAGTAAAAACCTGATTTTTCTTTGAATACGTTTTATCTGCTATATGCTTAGGTCTAAGCATAGTGTCTACACTACTTGTTGAGTCAAGAGAGATCCTTTATTGAGCAGAAATTTTGCATTTTTCTTTTCACAGTTGTTTTCTCTTTCTAAAATTGTTTATTACTGGAAAGATCCTCTCACATCATGCTCCTCTTCACATAAATATTTTAACTTCTTAAAAGTTCTGAAACATGATTTTAAAAAAAACCTAGTTTTCCAAAATATTAATTTTTTTTAGAAAAGTTGTAGAGCTACATGATGGCATCTGTGTCTAGTTAGAAGCTTTAAGTGGTCGTTGAGCTAACAGGGTAATTCTTCCACAAATGCTGTGTTAAAAGGCTGTTCCTGAGGGTAATCATTGGTGCAGAGACCCTCTGCATGCTCTCTGGTGTGTGTCAGCCAAGACTGAGATCACATTACACATATGGCAGCTTAAAAGTGGGAATTTCAGCTTCCTTAGTTGCTCCAGTTAATCTACTTCTGCCAGTCTTGGTCAATATTTTTAGGTGTATTTATTAATAATGCATTTCTTATACCTTCCTCCCCTGCATTTACATTTTTGTGAATATGCTATAATTAAGTAAATTTTGGTAGTCTTTTGCAAAATGGGATCCAGTGGTAGAAGCTAAGAGATAAATATTTCTTGCAAGTTTTTGAAAAAGTAAGATGAAATGAGTGATGTCAGAAAAGAACCAACTTATGCCTTAAGGAGATATTAATGACCTCGTTAGTTATTACATATGGAAGTCACTGAAGACCAGGAGCACAACTGTACTTATACAAGGAATGACTTGTTTAATTTTCCAGATGATTTACTCTTCATTATACAAAAATTTCACCCAGATGTTTCTTTGTCTAAAAGTCATTTTACTTTACTTTCTTGATTCCAAGCATATTACAGATGTAAAATTAATGCTGAGAATTGATGCCCTAGTTAAAAAAAAATCATAAAAGAGCCCTTCTGAACTCTTCTCTCAGCTTATGAGGCATGCACACTGCAGAATAGAGGCTAACCTGCAGTTATCTGACAGATTACTCTAATAGTACACAGTTTAAGGTAAGAGTCTCTCAAATGGAAGGAATCCACCCAGAAAAAATAAAAATAAAAAAACCCTTAACCCTAAAGGCAAAAAGAAACAATCATCTTGTTAAAGTAGACAAAATTAAAGTAGTAAATGCAGATGGTTTTATGATTCTTCACATACTGAGGACCATATAAGTAAGTTGTAATTATCCTAATTTTGATCACCAATTGCCTTTGATCCTGCATACATTTTTTCAGCTACATTCCTGTCAAAAGGCAGAATTATCAAATGAGTGAGCAAGGATTCTCATTAGATGGTTTCATTTTAAACAATGATTAAAATATTTTTAGTACCTAGTGCAGAAACACAAAGAATAACAAGAGAAAAAAATAGAGCAGCTTTTATACTTGTCATTTCCATAACATATAAAATTAGGCAGAGCTCTTGCAGACCAGGACAAATCACTGTGTCTTCTACATATAGCACTGAGAAACGCTTCTGGCAGTGCCTGAGCAGTTTTCAAACTAAAGAGTGAGACTTAGTTCTCATCAAAAATATTTTCTGCCTTTCTGACAGAGGGTGTAGCTTTATATACAGAAAGGCATGTGAAGGAAAGGACACTTTTGAAATGGGGAGAAAGACCACCAGAACAAAGGAAAAAATGCCAAAACAGAACAAAAACCCCAAAACCAAAACATTGTGTCTGGAATTGTTAAATCCCTACTTAAGAGAAGCTTTAATGCTTTAACTATACCAGGATAAAATGTGAAAATTTTTGCTGCTTAATCCTGTTTTTTTATCTTGCCAGACATACTCAGGTGAAATGCAGTAAACTTGTTGCGTTGGCTTTCAAATAACCTGGGGCAACCAAAATTCAAGCACTTTTAATAACTGTTTTGCAAACTGGTTTTGGATGTAACTGAAAGTGAGCATGTTTATGACCATGCTCTTATGATTTCAATGTTTTTTGGTTTTTTTTCTTTAGGAAGGCATTTAGTATCAAGTGAAGTGTTACTGTAAGAAAAAAACAACCGATAACATATAAATCACTTGGTAAAAGGATTATTTGGTAAAAATTTCTTAATGTGTTCATTTCTGGTAAATCACAAACTGTTAGTGCTTTTTTTTTTGATTTTTAATAAAAGGACTTTATTTTATTAATAATCTACTTATTATTTCTCCCCTGCTCCTACAAAAATGGGAATGCAGATCTGCCTTTTAAAGTTTTGTTAACTTTTCTACATTGAAAGATATTTCAATATATTGAAAACTCATTCAACTGTAATAATTTTTTTATTTCACCTAAAGACTCTGGTGTCTTCCAGATAAATGAAAGGTATTCAGGTATTCCTGTTCCTCATACGGTAAAAAAAAAAAAAATATTTACTTATTTTCTGCTTTCATTTTTCAAAGTAAATAGTTTCAGGTTCCATATGTAACTACATAAATTACATGACATAAATCTATTAGCTTTACTTCAAAAAATTGAAACTATGTTTAAAAAAGATTATTTGACCATGATATTAATTTAGATGTAACCAGATTTTAAATATAGAGACAGTAGTTATATATTATTAGTAATGATCAGTAAGATATAATTACTCAAGAAAAAAATGTGCATAGACAATGAGGTAAAATGAAACACTTTCACAATAAATCTTTATACTGTTCTTTTAAGTAAAGGAAATATGATAGATTTGTTATCACAGGGAAAAATGTAAGCAGTTTAACATGCATTAGGAACTTAGGTGGATACAAAATGCAGAGTGGTCTTCTTAAAATAGAAATTGTGGTTTAGAGAGACTCCCAATGAATCTTCATATTTGAAACTGAGTTCTTTTTAACTTGGTGATTAACCTAACTTGACTGTGGTGAGGCAAGGGTTGAAAGCAAAAGATTTGGAGAGGAGGGAAAATAGAGTTGTTTTGAGGATGAAATTAGAGTTGTTTTTGCTCAAGGTGACCTTGCAGTGAGAAGATGCTAAGAACATTCAATGTGGGAAATTTCACATATTGTGTCTGCTTTGGGTTGTCTTCTGTCTGTCTTGAGAAGTTGAATTTTTGTAGAAGATAACAGAAGGCTGTCAAAGACTTGGAAGTCATTCTTCATGGACAGGCTTAGGCTGCCCATTGGGAGAAAGAGAGATAAGCTCAGAGGTTATAGAAGGTACAGCATTGTGAATGACTGTACATGAGCCCTTTGATATGTCGAGGCCAGGAACAGGGTCTTGTACTTTTTGCCCCTCCTAAGATGGACCAAGCTTATCAGTGTATGTGTCCTTGCTTGGTTTTTGAATCCTCCAGACAGTGAGGTGATGGAATAAACCTACTCTTTGCTCTTCAGCTTTGGGTTGTGGTCTGCTCAGTTACTTGCATCTACCAATTCACACATTGACAAAACCTTAGGCAATCTTAAAACCAGAGTATTATTCCTTAAAAAATATTCAGTCATGACTTGATAACTCTTAACATATAGCTTAAATGATTTTCAGGTTCTCCAAAAGTTTAACATTGTTCATGAAGTTTTGTAACTACTAAGATTTAAATCTTCATCAGTTCCCCTTTTCACATAAATTCAGTTGGTTTACAGCTATGATTCTTCTGTCCTTTTATTCTGCTGAAATAAAATCTTCACATCATTTTTCTTCATGCTTTCCTTAAAAGTTATTTTAGCTTTTTAAGCCTTTTAATGCTCTCATATGCCATAGGGATGAAACAAAACTCCTCCTGACTTTGTGGGATAATATATGAGCTCTAGTACTAGTTTCTTTTTTTTTTTTTTAACTAAATATATTTATTTCAACAATCTGATCAGAATTAACAGTAAGATTTTAAGTCTGTTGTCTACATGAATTTATTACAATGCCTAAAACAATGAAAAGCCTTTTTTTCAGAGCCAATTTCTAGTTTATTTTTTTAAGAAGTAACAGCATTTTTAAAAACGTAGCAAATCCTGGATATCCAAGGCTGTAAACCATATTTCTTCTTAAGACCAACAAGTAGAATATATTTGGAGACTGACATGTATGTAATAACTGTGCAACAGTTCAAAGTCTGGGATTTGTTCTATAAACACCAACAAGGGACATATGTCGAAGGGAGGAATTTACTCTCTTTAGTTTCAGTTTCTCAATTAAGGTGTTTGTTTAGAACATCACTTTCTCAGGCAATTCTCAGCAGAAAGTCTAGTCTCATAAGAAATATGACTTAGGTGACATGACTAACCCTCTCTTTATAAAACAATGCTTTATTTTAAATAATATCCAAGCACACTTCTATGATTAAGCCAGTTGACAAACCTCTGTTCCTGGGCTGAATGCCTGTATGATCTTGTGCAACACATCTAAGCCTGCACAATTTTACCTGTGATTTATGTACTGCAAGTCCCAGGCAGCAAGCACATCTGTTCACTTCTCAGGGTGGCTCAGCGCTGTACAAGATGAAATGAGGGCACCTCTGCAGAGGCATGTCTGGTCTTCATATGGAGAGCTTAGGAAGCCAATGCTTCTCTCGGGCTTTGACATCTAATTTCAACCAAAATTTTTTGTTGTCATTTTCCCTCTTTTGCCTGTCTATTGGTTAGACCATTCAGGAACTAATAATCTGAAGTGTGTTGGCTCTGCATTACACATCATAGCAAGTTTCCCTACATTGTAATGAATCCCAAGCTCCTCCTTTCCTCACTGTTCTTGTGCTGAACCATGTAGAGAAGCCTTAGACCAAAGGGAGGGTGAACCTAACATTAATCTAGAAATCAGACTTTTCAGCCGCATCAGAAGAGTTGAGACTGTTAGAAACATCTAAATTTAGCCTCCTACCTGTGCCTGCATGTGAGTTAGGTGGCTAAGCTCCATTATGCCCTAGAAAGCAACTAGGCTGTATCATTGCTAAGAGCTTTACTTAGAATAAGACAAATTTTGTTCCAGGCTCCATTGCTTGTACTGACTCCTTCTCTGTAGAATGCAATGGGATTTTACATTCCAAGTGTATGTGAAGGCATTATAACCACGCAGTCCTTTAATACTTGTTACTGCCATTGCTATTACGTAATCAGTTTTGGATGGAGTTTGCAATGCCTTAGGACTTACACTTTCCAGGTTTGCCCTATGAAATTTTCTAGACCCTTCAAATTCTTGTCTTACCTTCTTTAGCTGTGATAATAATTTTTGTAATTCACCAGATCTAAGTCTTTTTTTGTTTTTTTAATGGTAGAACCACAGTAGAAAACCCTTTTTCTATGAAGAATGAAATATTTTCAACTTAGATTCATTACTTAGATAGTGATGCCACATAGAGAAATACATAGGTCTGGTATGATAGCTGAGACACTGAGAAGTGGAAGTGCAGGACACAATGTAGAGAAGTACAGGCACAGCAAGGTAAGAGGCACAGCACAGTCAGCACTGGAGACCTACTGGCTATAAAAAACTGACCCATGGTGTCCTGTTTTCTGCTAGAGTTAATTTCTTCTCAGTAGATGTTACAGTGCTGTGTTTTGGATTCAGAATCAGAATGGGTTGATAACACACTGAGGGATTTTCTTTTTCCTAAGTCATGTTATCCTAAGTCAAGGATTTTTTTCTTGTTTCATGCTCTGCCAGTGAGGAGGTACACAAAAGAAACTGAGAGGAAGCACAGCTGGGACAGATGACCTGAGCTGACCAAAGGGCTTTTCCACACCACAGAACACCAGAATACATACTGGGGGGAGTTACCAGAGAGAGGTGCCAATCTGAGTTAGGGAAGGGGGTCTGACATTGTTCAGTGGGTGGTCAGCAATTGTATTGTGCATCACTTGGTTTTCCCTTTTTATTATCATTTTAATTTGACATTATTACGTATTTTTACTTTATTTTTGATTATTAAATTGTTCTAATCTCAGTCTAAAAGTTTTACCTGATTCTTCTTTCCATTCTGCCACGGTGGCAGGGAGAGAGGGGTGTTAATCAAGTAGCTACATGGAGTTTAATTTCCAGCTCAACTTAACCCATGACATGGTCATTTAAAGAAATGCAAACCTGGAGTGGGAGAAAGTTGATTTTATGGGTAGCAGAACAAAGAAATAACATATAACACGCATTTCTGACTTATAATAGTCAGTAAATTGCTTATTCTAGAAGCATGAAAAATCATGAAACTGTGTTTATTTTACAAAAGGCCCGGGTTTACAGCAACACTGCAGCATGTTCCCACCAATATCCAAGAACTGAAACCACATACTATCGCTCTATATCTAACAAATTAGATTCCAGGCAATCTGTCTTGGATTTTTCCAGACAGTACATCTGGATACTTTATAATAACAAAAAGAGACAGAAAATCATCTTTTTTATGAAGACTTTAATAAACTTTCAAACATAGATAAATGCAATACCATGAACACAAGGAAAAAGAAATAGTGAACCTAAACACATTCAGTGCTGTAGTACTATAATGATGTACACAAAAGCCTATCTATCTCTACTGCTGTCTCCTGTTCTGAGTATTTTGCTATCACAAAACAACATAAATTTTGCAACAAATAACCTCTTAGAGTACTTTGTGCCCTATGCGATGTTTGACCACAAAAATGCAGTGTATGATACGTGATCACCACTGAAAGAATACAGTCTTTAATATATTTGTGAATATGCTTATTTAACATAAATGGAATATTCTGTTACAGTCATATAAAAATGACACTGAGATATGCTTAGACATTTTAAATATATAAACTCCTGAGCTATGTACATCTGTTTGCAGCACTACTGATGTATTCTTGCTTAGATGACCTTGGTGAGTAGGCAATTACTTCAAACCATTAAAACTCCTTGGAGAGAGAAAAACATGTGCATTCATGACAAGCAATAACTTGGACAGAAACATTAACTGAAAGAGTCAAATAGAGCCTGCCAACAGATTGCCAGGTGCCCAGATTAGTTAAAATACGATGACAGAAACCTAGATATAATATGTTGGCCAAATCCTGGGGTCAAAGCCATTTCCCTTGGAGAACAGAATTTCACATTCAAAGGTGAAATTCTCTCAATCCTGGTACTATTTCTTTGCACAGATGTTTCCTTTTTGTAGAGCTACAGCAGCCTAAATCTATGTTTCAATTGCTTGGAATAGCAAAGATGAGAAAAATCCTTAACTGCTATAAAAGTAACAAGTGCAGAGGGTCAATGTAACAGTAAAATAGAAAGGTGATATTTAGGCCACTCATATATGTATGCTCAAATCTTTTTGTTCTGCTTTGGATGCTGATCAGTGAGACACAGCTATTTTCACAGTGCAGTTTCCAGCCATTGCAGGTAGTAGACGACTATACTGTGAAGCAATCTGAATTTCATCTCTGCTGGCTAGGATGGCTCAAGAATTGTAATGAATGTTGAGACAGATAAACTCTGAGATAATGGTATTTCTGAGAGCCTGAAATATTCTTCTCAGCCTAGGAAATGCTGGGTCAGGATTTCAAATGCTAGTGTATATTTTGATAATTGGGAAAGCAGCAAGTGAATTAATAATATCAAAGGAAAGAAAGAATGCAGCGTGGAATATTAGCTAACGGCTCCAGTCACCTCAAAAAGAGTAGAGAGATGTCACAGCAGTACAAGTGTGTGCTCATTTTTTTGTTTTGGTCTAGAAGAATCACTTCAGTGGAGAATATTTTTGACTCTATGGAAGTAGAAAATGCTGCTTGAAGCCTGTAAAAGTTTGAAGAATATCAAAGTTCAAGAAGATTAGAATTGTCATATCAGATCAGTGGTCTGTCTGTCCCAAAGCCTGTCTTCAACAGGACAGCAGAAAGTACTTGAGAAAGGACAAGAATAAGGCAAATGTGTGCTGATTGCTCACTTCCCTGAAATACCTTTCCAGCAACTAGTGATCTGTGGCATTGAGACTTTCAGAATTACATGAGTGGTCTACTTTGTTTAATACTCACCAATTTTACCATGTCAGCTAATCCTGCATTCTTTTCCTTGCGGAAAAGAAAATTGTTCAAGGTATCAAAAGAATGTGTATATGATTTTGTCCCTTCCTAAATATACTTCATTTGGCAGTGATTGCATCATCTTTTAATTTCCATAAAATGCCCCCAAGATACACTTATCATACCTGCTTCATGTATTTGCCCCATAATTATTTTGTAGAATCAAAGAATGTCCTGATTTGGTAGGAACTCCGAGGGATCATCAAAGTCCAGCTGCTGGGCCTGCACTGAACAACCCTAAGAACCACCCCATGTGCCTGAGAGCGTTGTCCAAATGCTGCGCGAACATGTCAGGCTTGGTGCTGTGACCACTTCCCTGGGGAGCCTGTTACAATGCCCGACCACCGTCCAGGTAAAGAACTTTTTCCTAATATCTAACCTAAATTTCCCCTGACACAGTTCCATGCCATTCCCTTGTGTCCTAAGTCGGTTCACCAGAGCGAAGAGATTGATGTCTGCCCTGCCAGTTCCCCTGGAATCTTTAGACCACGATTCGGTGTCCCCTCAGTATCCTCTTCTCTAGATGAGCAAGCCAAGTCACCTCGCACACAAGTGCTGTTCCTCATACAGTTTCCTGCTCCTCAGGCACCTGCAATAAGGTAGGTGTAGTTTGATCTTTTTTATACATTTCTTCCGGTAAAAATGGTTTGTAAGTGTCTTTAATTTTCATGGCATTTGTATGACAACCACTCCCTGCACATATTAGCACTTTTGTCAGTTTGAAAATTTTGTCCCAAGTGCTTTCATGAGGCTGGCAACTCTCCAGAGACACTGCCTAGGTATTCATGATTGTAAAGCTGTATTGATTTTTAACTATGTGCTGAACTTCCAGTTTCAGTCCCAGTCTCCATTTTAAAATTTACAGAAGTATTCAGTAGAAAAAGCTGCAATTCTAGAATGTGAAAAAAATACTGCTTCCATTATTACATGAAGCTGCCTAATGTGTTCAATTTTGGGTAGGTATTCTGGAAAGATGTGGTGGTTTTCTATAGAACAGTCCATGATTTGTTTTGGCAGAATCCAATTTGTCATTTATGGTTTAACCTGTTCATTCATCTTGTATTTCTCTTTTCCCTTCCTGCTGGAAATATAAAACAGCTAGAGAGGAAAGGCATTAAAGATTTGCTTAAGAAGATCAATTGCACTTTGATGCACTTTCTTTGCTTATTAAATTGAAAGTTCACATTTTATCAGTTTGACATATACATAAAAATGAGGTATTCAAAACCAGAAATAAGAAAACCCAAAAACTCACAGAAGCATCATACTTTTTTTTCAGATTATTACACAAGGGTAGACAAAAAGTAGCAATAGCAATTTTTTTCTAGTGACAGAATATGTGGCAGATTAATGATTGTTATTTGAATCTGCATTTCGGTTCATTTTCCTTCAGGACATAAGTTAATAGGATATTGATGGCATTTGAACTGAGAATTATGTGTTCTGTAAACAAAGATTGTGTAAATTCTAACAGGTCATTTTGCCACCTGATCTCTGTACCCTCAAAATGTGGTATGTTTCCTGAGAACTGTTATAGAAAATAGAAATATCTAAAAAAGACACACTCACTACTGCATGCTTTTTCCACTTCTCAAAGATGAAATTTTACTCCCTTATTTATAGAAACTCTGCCTCAGTTTCTGTAAGGACTTAAGTATAATAATATGTTATACTTAACATAACATTGCTTTAGTAGAGGTTGACCTTTTGAGCTTATTTAATTTATTTTTCAGGTGGACCACTTCATTATAAAAATATTACTGTTCGGCCAACCAGAGTCTCAAGATGGCAACTAACTAGTTAGTTGGTCCTTTTCTTTTTTGGAAAGGACCAAGACTAAAAAAAGCAAACAAAAAACAAACAAGAGCAAAGTATATATTCTTATATAATAAAGAGCTGTGGTTTAGTTAATAAAATCCAGATTCTGGATATTGGATCACAATGTATTCATTTGCAGGGGATATTATCTTCCCTCTGGCAGTCAATACATAGGATAAAAATACTACTACTTGCCTGCAACTTTTTATGCTGTTAACTTTGTGTTTGTTCTAAGCAGTTAAAAACAAGTAAAATAACACTATTATTTTCAGTGACATAAATTACAGAATGAATTAGTATGCTACATGAAAAAAGATTATAAATATTTAATTTGCAAAAAAAAAGATCATTCCTTTATTTTAAACACTAGCTTCCTTTTTAAAGATGAATATGATATTTAGTCAAACTATCATACTTTTTCAAGGCATAGGGAAGTACATTTATTCAATTTGCAAGAGTAAATCCTAACTGGGGTGTGCATGAGATCATTTTAAGAAAATATCCCTATTAAATTCTTACGATTTAGATCAGATCACCTTTTAGCCCTTTACAAAAGGGCTTCCATTACTGTTTCCTCTACTCTCCTGCATGTTTCTTTATTTTATTTGTTATTATCTCTCTTGAAATCAGTTTAATAAAAAACACTATTCTGTTAATAAGTTTCTCTATTTTTTCAAGTGCTTGCAACACTAAACCACATTATTATTTTAATAAATTTTATTTTTCTGAGTTTGTAAATCTCATTGGAGAACTTTTATTATCACATTACATAGTAAAGGAATATAGTATAAGTGCGAGCCAGTGCAATGTCATTTATTACAAAACACTTTCTCACATATTTAAGATCCACTGATTTTTCCAAAACTCAAGAGTACCATTCCCAGTTCTGCTGACTTAGTGGGCCATAGACTCATGTAACTTTTACCATCCATAAATTAAAATATAAAACTTGTAAATATACTATATATATATATATATACGTCTTGTGGTCCCATGATAGCTGATATAGGTCATCCCTGCAATAATATTGTTTATTTATTCTGTACCCAGGGGAGGACACTGTGCAAAAGAAAACTGGAAGAAAAATAATGAATCATAGAACTGTTTGAAAATTGAATTTTTTGGCATAGCTCACCATCTTCCTGCTGTGCCAAATTAGGAAACACCTCAAAAAAACAAAACAAAACAAAACAACTTATTTCAACGTAAATAAATAATACAGAAATATGTTACTCTTTCAAGAGAATGTGTTTTTTAAGATTTTTGAAAATTAAAATTCAGCCAGAGCTTGAAATTAAAATTGCAGTTGCTTAGTGTTTAGAGGTGGAGAACAGAACAGAGATTAGTTACGGGGGTGTCAGAATGCAAAGTTTCAGGTTCAGTCCTTTAGAAAGCAGTGTGGAGAGGATTAAATGATGACATAAAATGACATAGCTGTTGATTCACTGAGTGTAGAAAAAACAAAGTCAGCCAGATCAGTTTTGCGGGGATTTCAAAAACACTAATGGGATGACAGAGACTGAAACACAAGTTTAAGCCTGCTTAGAGATCAGACTAGTGGTTTTCACATTCCTAGCCCCTTCGATTTTTATGGAGGATTTTTCTGTTTTGTCTCAAACCTTGTGAAAACACGGTGAGTTTTAACTCCATGGGCTAATGGGTGATGCATAATGGAAACAGTGTTTGATTGTACTACGGAGTCATAAAAGATCTAAATTCAACATGTTAATTCATATTTGCTTCAGGAAGGTACTTAGCCGCATGTGGAAAATATTGAAACACTTCTAGCCCAAAAGCAGCAGGACAAAATGTTCTAGGAAGTTATCAGTTGGTAGTTTCTCAGTCTATCTGTGGTAATGCCTGCACAAACACAGGAACAGGCTAGAAGTACTTTTCAGTTTCATTTTCCTAAATATAAGGAAATATTTACCTGGTAATTTATGCTGGAAAGAGGCTGGTGTCTTCAGTTTTTTAGGAGAGCTGAATACATCAGGCACAGATCAGGAAAACTCATCCATCCTCTCTACCTTCACTGTACCAAAGCATGAGAAGGAACAAAGTGACAAAAAGGCTGCTGAAATAATTTCTTTTCCTTGCTTGTGAAACCTTGGTAGCTAAGAATTGAAAGCATTTCAGTCACCCTCCCCAGTACCTTTATCTGCCTTTTGGACTACCACGTATTATCAATCAGTCTACTGAAAAACAAACAACCCTTTCTCCCACGTAAATTGTGCCCAGTATTTAAACTAAAAATAATTAAATTTTTGGAAGATTGTTTAATTCAGATTCTCAATAGGGCTTGCATTTTGTTCATGACAATATGTTTATAACATGTTAAAAGACTATTTTTAATGGAAGATAATTAGATTATCTTTCTGGTTTATAGTAATCTGTTTATAGAGTTGCTGATCATTTTAAAATAAACTAGCAACCTGTCTTTCAGTATTTTTTGCTTTGTTGTATTTTGGGTTTTTTTTAAGAAACAGGACTGACAGTACTTTAGCAGTTTTATGCAAAAACTGCTGTGTCTCATAACTGACATACTGCTTCCTTGTACCTAAGACACTAATGAACTCATTCAACACTGCAGATGGTCAAGAACACCTTCTGCCTAACACTGCTTCCCATATTATAATAGAAAAGGGGGACAAAAGAAGAGCAAGCCCCTCACTGTACTCTGATTACACTTTCAAAATGTGCAGATCTTTTAGAGATTCAGGAGCTGCAATTTTAAAAAGACATTGATTTCAACTATTCCTCCTTTTGAACAAAAAAATAGCTTTTTGCACTACTACTAACATTCTTGATTTAACTAAGTTGCACAAAAAATATTATGTTTATATAGATTTATCTCTTAAAAAGTAAATACAGTTTGTCTCATTGAAATTGAAAATCTGAACTAAAACCTGGTGTGGTACTTCAATTTAAGGAATAGACATCTATAACAAGTCTTTTTGCAACCCTATCTGGTTATCACAGATTGTTGCATTTAAAATTAACTTGATGCTTGCAAAGATCACAAAACTAATCTCATTCAATGCTCTTTGTATCTCCTTATATGTTTAGTATAAATCCCATGAAATTTTGATGCAACTGAATTTCTTTATTTTGCTTAGCCATGATCAAAATCCATCTAATTTTGATTTCTTTTAATAACTAGTTCTGAGCAGATCCATCTATTGAAATCTCTGGTGAAATTTCCTTTTTCTAATTTGTGCAAAGATTAGGTTTTACTCCTTAAGACAAGAAGCTTGAAACTTGCTAGTTTTGCTTTATATTTCTTTTATTTGAAATCTCATATTCTATCCAGACCAAGATCAGTGCAAAAGGTTAGTGATATCCATGGGGCAGACTTTGCATAGAACTCATGGGATGATTTCAGAATAAATCCATTGAGTTCATATATTTGCCTGACTTTTTTAATTTCAGGGGTTATCTTCTCAGGCAACTCCTTCTTTCCAAGGTTCACGGGTTGACCTTGGCTGCCTATCACCAACTGCTCTCCCATTTGCCCTCAGAACAGGGGAGAAAATATCGTGAAAAAACTCATGGCTTGAGATTAAGGTGCTTTACTATGTAAAGTAAAAGTTGTGTGCAAAAGCAAAGCTAAAAGAGGAATTTGTTCACTCAGCCCTATTGATGGACAGATGTCCAGACATGTCCTAGGAAGCAGGTTCTGAGTATGCATATGGGTTGCTTTGGATAACAAATGCCATTACCTCAGCTGCTCCTGCTCCTCCTCATTTCCTTCAACTTTTATTGCCGAGTGAGACATCAAATGATTTGGGGTATCCCTTAGGTCAGTTTGGGTCAGCTGTCCCAGCTGTGTCACCTCCACACATCCAGCCTACTGGCCATCAGGGTAGGGGTTGCAGGGAAAGCCTTGGTGTTGAGAGCCCAGCTCAGCAATAGCCAAAACACTGGTGTGTTATCAGCTCTGGTTTAGCCACAAATGCAAAGCACGGCACTGTGTAGGAAAGTTAACTCCATCCCAGCCAGACTCAGTACACCAGGGAATGCTGATATGTATTATTTATGTATTGCATTCATACATCTGACCTTTGTGAGACGTCCTCTATTGTTTCAAGTTCAAATTAATTTCAAGCTGAGGTTGAGGAACTGAAAAAGCTTCAGGGGATAAATTTGCACAGTAAAATATTAAGCTTAACTTAATTAGATGCATTAATGATCAGGCATTTGGTAAAAAGCAATAAGGATTGTTTTGCTAATTTTCATCACGCAAACAAAATGCCAAAGATCTTGGAAACAATTCAGAGGAGAACTTATTAGGGAGAAAATGAAAAACATTAAAGGGGTACAAGGAGGGGGGAAGAATTAAAAAGAAAAGAAGTTATTGCCTGCTTACTGGCAGTCTTATTTATTCTTTGGATTTTGCATTTTAATTTAATTATTGTAATCCTATTTGAAGTGCAGTGTTTTACATGAAAAAGGAAATATCCTAATGACTGAGCTTAAAAGAGAGAGAAGGGAAGGAATTAAGCTAAAGTATATTACAGAAGGTTTACTAGTGTATGTTTACCGGCTTTTCAGTGAACTAAATAATAAGATTACTATTTAATTAATACACATTAAGGAACAACTAGCTACTTGCCACTTTGTGGCTGTGTCTATATCCAAAGTACTTGATTTTTTTCTTTCCTCATTGAAAAGATGGAGTGAAAGCAGGCCTCTGTTACAATAATGTTAAAATAGCTGATTTTCAAGAAGACACTGCACTGATTGAGGCATTCTTTCAGCTACAATAGTGTTCAAGGTCAAGAGGCACATCTACAAACTGATTTTTTGCTTCTCACCTTATTGAATGCAACATGTGCCAACAGACTTTTGTTTCACTCTCTATTCCCAATGTAGAGCAACAATGGCTCAGATTGATTTTGTATTTTCTGGAACAAGGGAATGTGTGGATGTTCATGTATACATGACCACTTACTTGCTTTAAAGTTTAGTTCTGAGATACTTATTTCTTAAATATAGAAATGTGTGTGGCTAATGCATCTTTCTACACAAATTCAGTTTCTTCTAACAAGTATTTTAATGCAAGAATTGAAAGAAAAGGCTTAAAGTTCTTCAAAAATTCAAACATTCAAAAATTGTACTCCTAGGAACAGGAGATTTGATATATGGACCTCAGGTTTTAAATGGAACTGTTAAATTTGTCATTATTTTTGTATTTGTTCAAAACACATCTGTTTAAAAACTGCTTTCTAAAACCACAGCAACCAGATTGTTCTTTATTGAAAGGTTAGATTCGTATCTAATTTTCCAGAATCAGAACACACAATAGCTAAAACAAGAAAATACTCTTAACCTAAGAACTCAAAATTATGAGAGAATTTTGATGAAGCAATTCCTTATGTTGGTTCCTGGGTCTTTTTGTCCTCAGAGTGGCTTCAATAAAGAACACCCAATTTCATCCAGAGGCTGTCAAGTTCTCTTTGAAAAATACCACAATCAATCATCTATAATGTTCCAGTTAATCTTAGAATCAGAGGAGACAAGGATGCAAACACCTTAATCAGATGCTTAATACTGAGTAACTCACAGTAATATATTTTCCAGTATTATAGCTAGATTAAAGATGGCAGTATTAAATTGCAATAAAATAATATTAAAGCAGAGGAATTGAAAATATTGCAAAAAGTTGTATAACTAATACAAAACCCCCCAAAAAACTAATGAATGTTGTTCACTGTTGTCTGTGTTATTTTGGCATTCCTGAGTGACATGCAAGAAGAATGACTTTATCAAATTAGTAACACAATATCAACATCAGCTTAGAAAAACCCAAATCTTTCAGAACTATACTGGAAATATAAAACCTTATCTGTGACTTATCTTACCTATTTCATCTGTGACCTGTTTAGAAAGGTGTTCTTTTTCTGAAAAAAAATAAGCAGAAATTATCACAAAAGATAAATATTACAGTATCCCTCCCTCTTGAAAATATTTTTTTAAAGTATTCCCAGTGTTAGGCATCTATATTATTAGTGTCTTGAGTATTTTTGACTTGTTCTCCATCTGCAAATACTTGGTTTCACACTGTGATATTTCATTCAGCAATTTGTAAAGCTGGGGATGATGGAACACTAATTTGGGACCAAATTATCTGTAAGAAAGGGAAGGGAAGGGAAGGGAAGGGAAGGGAAGGGAAGGGAAGGGAAGGGAAGGGAAGGGAAGGGAGGAAGGGAAGGGAAGAGGAAGGAAGGGAAGGGAAGGGAAGGGAAGGGAAGGAAGGGAAGGGAAGGGAAGGGAAGGGAAGGGAAGGGAAGGGAAGGGAAGGGAAGGAAGGGAAGGGAAGGGGAAGGGAAGGGAAGGAAGGGAAGGGAAGGAAGGAAGGGAAGGGAAGGGAAGGGAAGGGAAGGGAAGGGAAGGGAAGGGAAGGGAAGGGAAGGGAAGGGAAGGGAAGGGAAGGGAAGGGAAGGGAAGGGAAGGGAAGGGAAGGGAAGGGAAGGGAAGGGAGAAAAAAGAAAGCAAAAAGGAGGTAACATCCTGAATCTACATTTTTAAAATCAAGAAACTTCTTCCTTTTTCACCTTCTGAATATGACCACACTGATGGTAGAGCCTTATCATTTCCAGGTCATAGGGTGTATGCTCAGGAAAGCAGCATGCAGTGGGTGATGCCCAGGCATTAGTGCTGGGATGCACTCAAATCCTGCGTCATCATGGTGACAGTCTTCAGAGCTGTCTTGTACAGATCAGCATAAAAGGATACGATGTCATTTGTCCCGTTATGAGAAAAGCGTAACACCAGTGCTTAAAGTTCTAGTGGTTCAAAAGCTGCAACTTCTAAAACAGCATTACTGAAGGGAAGAGGAAGCTAGAAATGGTCTCCATTCACTATTGTTGGAAGACATACACTATTTCTTTAGAGATACCATGAGAGAAATACAGTATTTCTCTAGTCCTTCCTCATTTCATCCACACAGAATTCTGTTATTAGTTTTCCCCTTCTAATATTTTTATTCACCTTTATATTTAAAGTATATGTATGGACACATCACAGGGTGTCATTTGAACATTGACATATCATTAACAAAGCTTCGTTCATATTCATCTACATATTCAGTATTTACTCAGTGTTATGAAACTGGCAGGAAAGGCACGTATTTTACTGGAGATGGAATTTAGGATCATGTTAATTAATTCATCACTATAAATCACTGGAAGAGAGCATGTCTTGTTAGCTTCAGTCACTCAGATAGCAATCAGTGGCTCATTAGCTTTAAAAATATCAACCTGGTTGAGGTATCATTGCTCTGCACGGTAGACTGATGAGTCACATTAGAACAAATGCTACATGGCACACAGAAAAATTGCTTTTACCCATTATCCTAGCTACGTGCACAAAATCATATAGGAAAACCACTGGTAAAGACACTCAGTCAATGACCAAAAAGCACTGTAACTGACCACAGTTTTTGGCCTTAATTTGCTGCTAAGCGCTACTTAACCCCAGTCCTACATGCCTTGTACATGCAAGGCTCTGATTTGTCCTAATCAAGGGAGATCAGATTAGTTCAGAAGCGAATAATTCAGCCCTATCCATCTTTGGTGTTATCAAAAGACATTTTTCACCAATTCCCAAAGCTTAGTTTTAACATATAAGATGTACAAAATCAACCACAAATCCAATAGTAGTACATAATTATAATGCAAAAATTTTAAAAGCATATGTATGTATAAGAATATTTTTGAAGTGTGAACAATAACACCTTCAATACTAAATGAGTCTCCTATAATTAATATGGTCACATTGATGTAAGCATTAGCTGGTTTGAGCAGCTTTTTGTCCCCCAAAAGGACTACAATTTTACAATGAGACAAGTATTCGGTCATTTCTGCAGGGGTTTTCAGGTACCTAAATAAATTGAAAGAGAAGAGCACAAGCAGATTTAAGTAGGAGCTTGGCATTCATAGAAGGTTCTCTGAAGTGTCAGTATGCTCAGCCAAACACAATAGATGTAGTTTTCTGAAAGACACAATTGTGCCAAATTGTAAGTGTAGGCATGAGAGCAACAAGCCTTCACTAGTTTCTCAACACTGAGCATCAAGTTGATTTTAACAGCAAACATGTAAACAAAGTGTACACTTGTAAATTTGGGGGGATTTACAGAATGGAAGATGTAATTAAATGTCTGTATCTTTTCTCACAATTTGCTGACTTGTCAAGCCACAAACTAAGGATTGCTGGCCCTCTGCCTCCTGTTTCTTCATGCGGTACCTGGAGTGAAAGGCAGCCTGGAACATGTCATTTGCAACAGAGGAAAAGGAAAGCAGTCAGCAGAAATAAAAGCTCTGGCAGCAACTTAGTACTGTGCACACATGAGTGACATAGCATGCCCCCGGGCTCAGCCATCAGAAAACTCTATGTACAGTCCCATCCATCAATTCCTATCTGCATAATGTCCTTCAAGGCATGAATTTCTCATGTTACGCTTCTGTAAACTTAAAGGTCTGTATCTTATAATCAGTATAATTCATACTGCTATCTTTAAGATGCTATGGGTAAATGTTAAATGTTCAAGCAATTTTGCCTGAGCTATTAAAAATTTGAAAACATTCACTGATTTAAGTAGTCACCTTTGCAGTGAAGATCTTGGTGCATCTGGTCTTAGAGAAACATTGTAATTTTTCAAGGTAATTATGGCATATATTTTCACAGCTTAAACTACTTTTCAAATTAAATGTAATGACACCATCATCAAAATAGATACATCTAATCACCTCTTAGAATGCATGCCAGCAGACTATCACTGCTCATTGTTAGTTATTAGTTTGATTTTAATTACTAAAATAGGGAACCAATTTATTTTATAATTGGGAACATGTGATCTCATCCACACCAGTTTCTAAGAAAAATGGCAATAGTTATGGATATTCACACGTAGGTTAGCTCTTTCTCTTCTGAATTTAAAAAATTCTAAATGTGTTTTTCTTCGATTAGCTCAATTTGGTGGTGTGTTCTTTGATCCCAAATATTCAACACTGAACTGTGAAACCTGAACATAAAAAAAGTCTGGGTTAACCTTCTCCAAGGTCTGAGTGCAGACTGAGTGCAGAGTGACACAGAACTTCAGTTTAATGCTTCATGCAAAAGTTGACCTTTCCCTTCCGTAATTCTTTGTTTTCCTATCATTATCAGACTAACAGGACTGATCATTTTTCTCCTAGACTGTAACCTGGCCTTAGTTGAAGATAGACACCTGATATTCTTGTTATTTCTTCAAAGGATTTGTCAATCTGTAGTCATGGCTTTGGATGTCACAAAACTTTCAGGAATGCTACTCTTACTGGCAAAGACTCTCTGTTCTGTGCTGGAGAAAGTGTCCTTCATCTGTGTCTAATACTATACTTTTTATGTGATGTGAACCCAGTCCTTACAAGAAATGTGAGTGAAGTGAAACCAACAGCTGTGCAGCAGATCCCACACCACTGGAAGTATGTGAATCACAGCAAGTAGTGGCACCTACCTCCTTAAGTATTAAAATATGTATGTAACTTTTCTTTGAGTGGTTGGAGTGCCTTAGTTTCCTGTATTTTGGTGTGCTTTATGCTTTGAAATTCTGCTCATGACTTTCGTGTCCTTTCTATACCTGCCAACCAGAGAAGAGAGGATGAAAAAAATAGAAGAAATGTAGATTAATCCTACTCTGACAGCTCTGGAGTGTAGTTTTTATCTGAATGAGTGTAGATTTTATCTTTTTTAAAGATGCTGTATCTTAGCCTGATTTGAAAAAAAAAAATTGAATATTGTTAAGGCACATAAATCTCATCTCCCATGCACACAGAACAAGGCAGAGACAGAGGGCAGCGGGGGAGCGAGCCTCAGTGCCCCAGCCAGAGACATGAGCCCCTGCCCTAACCCTTCTCCTCACAGGGATATCTTGGTGAGCACAATCACCATAGGTCTTGCAGGACGGGGGTCATTGTTAGATGCAAGAGAAGAGCAACCTGGGGTTGTTCAAGAGTTAATATGGGAGGAATCAAAGGCGGGGAAAGGGAGGCATTAAAATCAAATGGGGCAGAGAAAGACTGAGACAACAGAAAAATAAGGACATAAAAGGTGTCAGTTGTCTGTAAACAGCTTGCTGGTCAGCATGCTGGTCTGGCCATGGCCTGTGCCTGAGCAGCATGGTCTGTCCTGTCTTCTCATTAAATTCCATTTCTAAATCTTCTCCTGAGTGAGGTTCTCTCTCTTCTGTGTGCATGTGTGTTTGGGGTCTGAGTGCAGCAAACTGGAGTCTGCATGTGCTGGTCAGCAAATATCAAGCAAGGCTAGCCAGCGAGTAGATTAAGAGCTTTAGTCTAAGATCACTCCTGGAGAGACCAGAGGGTCTGTGGGCTGACTCCTGGAGGGTCAGGAGATTTCAGCCAGCTTCCAGAGAGTTTGTGCAGTCTGGGGACTGATTGTGAGACCATTTGTGCATGTGTGCATGAGGCAGGGGTGCCTAGGGCATTCCTGCTGGGGAAGTGCCAGTTTTTGAGCCCAGATGCTCAGGGGATCCATGCGTGTGTCTGTGCCTGTGCTGCTGTGTGCAGAAGTCTCTACCAGCAACCAAAGTGCAGTTGCAGCATTGATGGCGTCTATGTGCAAGTGCCACTGGGAAATCTGGGATCCAGGGACTGACACTGAGCAGGGTGTCTGAGTCTAGAGCTGGATGGATCCACATTGTACGTGTTTATAGATATTTTCCCAATAATGGGCCTCCATCTTGCTCAGCCACAGAGTGAGAGGGATCAGTCCATTGGCACTGTGTGTGATCATGTGAGAGCTGCATTTTCTCTCTGTGTTGGTCTGTGCTGCCAGCTCTGTGTATACCTGTATATGCACGGTGTGCATGTGTGCCTACTGGGAACATGCTCAGCCTTGCTAATGGGTGGACCTGGGGACAAGTAGCAAAAGCTTCACTTCTATCAGGCTATGGTATTTGGCAGCAACTAACATTAAATAAATCCGACATACATGAAAAAGGATGAATGTGTCAGTGGGAAAATTTCAGGCTTTTCTTTTTCCTGTAACTGTATGTTAGGCACAAGCAATAAATCTGATATCCTCCACCTTTCAGAATGACAGTATCGCCTTTGTGAAATCTCTCAGTCCTAATCAGTGAATGTCTCATGTGATTGCTTGCCACAGCACAGGGTGCACCTCTAGCAAGCCCAGTGACAGAATCTGGACCTGACTGCAATCGGCAGTAGCACCAAAATCTCACAGAAACCCAGACCTTGGCCCCATTACACTCTCAGAATGTGAGAATGTGAGAGTGTCATCCTCTGTACTGAGACTAAATGGGGTAAAGCCACTGCAGTATCAGGTTCTATTGCTACACTTTGCTAGTGTGAGTTGTTTTGTTTTGCAGTGGAATTATTTGAAATTATAATGATGCAGGAGGTATGTGCCTGTCAATAGAATTATGCACAATGGTATGCAGGCTAATGTGTTTAGCCAGGGTGTTAGAAGGATGGTGTCCTAATGAGATGTTCATGCATCTGCCTTTTTTCCTGTCTGCTCATATGTATTTTGTTACAGAATCATGCTTAGTGCTGTACTTTCTTTATTCTTCATGTAAGACACAAATTTTGCTTCCTGCCTACAAACACACTCTCAATCCCTGTGAATCTGGCAGGTTAAAAAAGGGAGATACACGGATTTGTATATTCAGGCTAAATGAAGATTTCTGTAAAATATGCCTGTTTCATTAGTCTTAGAAGACCAAAGGTGCAGTGATACATTACTATGGCATGGAGTTATGCTCTATGGTGCTGTCACATCCCCTTCTCCAAGCTACATTTGGCAAACAGAAGCAGGAAATACCTATGTGAATATTATCTCAAATACTTATAATTTTATTATCCTCATCATACTAGAATTTCTTTAATTTCTTTAAAACCAGTGACTTATCAGAAATAAAATAAAATAAAATAAAATAAAATAAAATAAAATAAAATTTTAAAAAATTAGTCTAAATATGTAAAAGATGAGTAAATTAAAAAATAGCCACTGAACAGAATGACAAAATATATTAAAAAATGTACTAATGAGTACATTTAAAACACGTGCAATGCTTTGCATTAATTAAGCTTTTTAAGCTTAAGTCAAAAAGCATGGTAGATAAAAACACAAAATTAAATGTGTAGTAGAAAGAGAACAGAGCCATCTGCCTGCTCACTGATGTGAAATAGGCACTTGGAGAGTTAAATGGAAGATAACAGTCTACAAATTTTGCTGGACCTTAAGCACTTTGAATCAGGCTGTTTCCCTGAGTTCCAGTGGCATTCAATGATATTTTTAGTACTTTTCCTCATGGACTAAAAATTATGCTTAGGCGGAGGTTTATACAAGGATCTCTATTCCTCTTTATATAATGAACTTCAATTTATGAGAAAAATACAGAGAAAAATCCCAATGCCCAATTAACTAATTATTCCTTCAGGTCAGAAATACCATTATGCCCCATGCATTCTGTGTAGGAGAAATAATCACCATTCTAACACAAAAAAATGCTGTTTCTTTAATCACAAATGTTTGTAGTTAAACTTCTCTTTAAAAAGGTACCTATGAGAGCTAAGATCCATAATCACTACTCTACGCCATTACTTCCAGGTTAGGGACATCTAATACGGCACACTGTAGATCAGCATAAGATGGGTAAAATTGTATCACACCACTTAACTTTAGACTTCTGCAACAGCAGAGATCTGTATGTGAGACAGTTGTCCAAACTCCCTTTACAGTCAGAGGAGAATAAGACTGCTTCTAGAGAGTGATTCATCTGGCCTATTTTAGATGTCAACCTTGGGAGGAGATGAATCACAGTTTGGAAATACTTATTTGTTTCCAGTGACTATAAAAGGAGTTTCTATAATTAGCTCAAATGTGGATGTCTCCACTGTAAATTCACAAAATTTGAAGTGATGAAGCCCACCTCTAGTACAGTAATGAGGAGTATCTTCCTTCCTGAATTGTCCTATTGAAATCAATGGTAAACAAAAGTACTGATTTGCAGATGCTTTATTTCTGCAAAATTTACAGGATCTCTAAAAATTTTGAATAAATGTACCAAAGCTTCAGGAAGTAGGAGGAAAAAACTCCTATATGCGGTTTCAGGGAAACTGGTATGGAAATCATGGCAAGTAAACAAATAGTTGTATTGAAAGTGGAATTAATGAAGCTTAGATTCCTTTGGATTTGTGTTTAATGCTTGATTTATTTTGTAAGTGAATTTTAATACAGCTGCTGTTGAAACTCACTTCCTATTAGACATCCAAGATTCTTCAGAGGCGAGAACCATCCTGACTACCTCAACTAGAGGAAAAGCTCCAGGGAGAAGACATGCATTATTGGCTCTGGAGCAACCATGTAGAAAACAACCCTTGCCTGAAAAGTTGATTCTCCAGTGCCTAGCACAACATACATGTGCTTAGGCTTTGTTCAAGTGTTGATGGGACCTCTCTTCCTTACCTAACAGCAACTAGCATGAAATGTCTGAGGATTTTGAGACCTCTTCTGCTCTATCAAGTTTAACTAAAATTTGCCAGCAGGTATTCATCAAAAGTAATTGGGATAAACCAACAGAAAGATGTAAGGTTTTGCACTGATGCACCCGTGCATTTACATAGGAAAAAAAGGGAAAATAAAATGATGTAATTTGTGCAGGCCATTATAAAGATCCTTTCAGAAATCTAATTGCTGAGGACTTCAGGTTTTACATCTTATTTGAGAGATCCCCTTCATGCATTTTATGCCTCTTAAAAACATTCTAAGGTGAATAGTTCAGCACTAACAAAGCAAAGTGCCACCTGCTGCTCATTAGATGTCTTATATCAAAGCTGTGAAATGGCCTGATCCAAGATGTTTATCTGGAAAATATTTAACTACTTGGTTTCACAAAGATGTGTGAGAAAATGTCTGTCTTACATAATTACACTGTTCTCAAATTAAACTAATTTTCCAACCCAACTTCCATTGGTTCTGCTCTTGAAAATTCAGATATATTTTTGAAATTTGGAGTTTTTTTAATATTTACAGGCTGTTTTCACAGCATCTCATTTCATTAACTGCTGGAGAACAGAAATGGATCCATTTCGTCACAGTTTATTCAATGTTTCTGAGAAAACAGGCTGAATGTAATTTTTTTCTCCTCTTCACAGCTCCTTGTTCTCCTGTTTCTTTATCAGAAAAATGACGTGGTAGTTGTGATAGTCTAATTACTGGCATAAATTCAGGATGAAGCTGTTACTCCATGCTGCAACTCTCAAACTCAGTCAGACTCTATGACAGCCTACATGATAGACTCCAAACCACAGGAAACCACAGGAAATCTCAGGCATCTATCTGTGTATCTAGATATTTTCACTACATGCTTCACTACGGTAGCACAGCAGTTAGACTGAAGCAGCAGGGCAGGAAACAGCCTAGAGATGCACACATTGAGCATTGCTCTGTTGTGAATCACAGAAAGGAAAAAAATTTTTTAACAAGGAAGAAATCTGAATCCTGAAAAAGCAGGAAGGTTGTGCCAAATTAAAAAATTGCTCTCAAAGCTATGCCTATATAAAATGTTATGGTTACTGTGTTAGCATGAACTATGTAAAAGTAGTGTGCAGGAGTACCACATTAGGACCTTCCAGGCTTTAGGCTTATTCTTTGATCTTATATAAAATAAGAAAAGGATCTCTAGCATTTGGAAGAAAAGTCAGCTTACACATATTTCTGAGGGTACTTGGCTATATGTCTCTGTTGACACATTGAAAGAATAAAATCAATTTCAACAAATAAAGCTCAGTACTTCACAGTCTAAAACCTCTTAGCTATAATGATCCATACTTATCCCACAACAATGAAAATATAAAAATAAAAAATATAAAGATTAAAAGTAAGTGCACATAAACTGAAGAAAGAAATGTCTTCTATAAGTGCAACCTACAATCTACCATTTCCCCAGTGTCTTCCTTCATGGGGACCATTTTATTTTTACATCAGTGTAAAAAATCAGTGAAGAATGATTAATCTTTTTCATACATTTGTTACGGAGTATTATGTTTGGTCTGGAATTTGTTTTGTGTTCTACCTTCAGAGTTCATTAGCTGCTGCCTTCTTTGACACCAGAACTCTGTGCTTTTCATTTCCACTGAAACCTCTGTAATAGAATTTACTGAAGTGCAATTACTAGATTCTTGGGTTTATGGACCAAGACTGGCACCTTCTGGTGAGTGAATTTAAATTCACTGCAGAAATATGATATCCTAATAGACTGTGCTTTTAACAAGTTGCTATCTAGAGGTATTCCAGTATCCTAGATGTTTGTGTGACTTAGTTTAAATATATGAAGTTATCATATTTCACGATACATGTACATGAATACAATTATGCATAGATACACAAGGACTTATCCGTAAGTTTATCACTTTATTAATTAATGGTCATCAAATTGAATCAATTATTACATAGAAATTGATTTTTGATTTTGACACTAGCAAAATGGCTAATACAATGGATTTTTAAGTACAATGGAAGTTATTTGAGCTTATGGAACAACAGAAATAGGATTTAAACTTGAAAAACACCGTCAGTGAAGACGTGCACTTCTTCAGGTATTTTTACTAATATGTTCTAAGACAGTACAGATATGCTTACAAAAGCTGGAATGCTGGTCACTGGGAATCACAAATCAGAGTTTATTTTGCACGCATTTTGGATTTGTTTGAATTGGTGCCATGATTAGAGACACTTCTGTCACAGATTCTCAGCTACCAACAGATCCCAAGATAAACTTTGTTATTTAGCTGTCCACACCAGAATAACCCATTAAATCTCCATGACAGCAAACAGGAAGTCTTCTGCAGAGTTATTTGAATGGGTTTTTAATATATAAGTTATAAATGTTACAAGGAGGGAAAGAATAAACTTCTCTTGTTTTGAGGTCAGATAGCCTAGCTTTCATGTGCAGCAGCCATTGAAAACGGGAGCAAGACACACAGCTAGTCTCCTTGAAAAGTGGTACGTGTTGTCCAGCAGAAGCAGCTTTCTAACATTTCAGGCAGAGATTGATTTATGCCCTCTAGTCCACCTCTAGAGTGCTATACTATAGGCAGAAGATGGCCTGAACTAAAAATAGAAAGTATCTGGGGGAATGTTTGAAGGATTCTTAAGTATACTTGATTCTTATCCTTTTTGTTTGTTTTTTGTTTGTTTGTTTTGTGAGACTGATATTCCTGCATGACCTAGAATGCTGGAAAAATGCATAGTCAATGTCCATTAATTAATTTTCTAATCAAAATTAAAATAGCAGTCACAGGAGATGGCTCATTCAGTTCCTTCTACTTTGAGTTTTGCACTTTCCCCTAGCAACAGCATGAGCCGCTCACCTTAAAGGTGATTTCTATTAACCCAATTCTGTTTATTATGTCACTCTCTAAAACCATTTCTTTAATCCTATGTTAGTGCCAATTCCACCATAACCACCACCAGGTAGTTATTTGTACAAAGAAAAGTGTTACCAAGCTCAACAGATTATTTCACATAAGTAAAGGAACAGCCATCACTTGGCAATTCGTTAATGCCTCCAGACCCAATTAATCAGCCTAAATGGTTTCATGCCCCATTTTCTTATCCCTTGTGTCACCCAGTCCCATCAGATTTCTGCTTAGTTGAATCCTATGCTCACTAAGATGCTCACTCCTAGCACCTCAGGTTCCTGCTGTGTCTGCTCCCCACATCTCTTCCTAACTAGGTCAGAATAGAGAGAGAAAGAAAACAGTACACCAATTTGTAGTTTTTGTCTCAGACAGCACCTGGCTGGATGCCATTCACATCAAGAATAAGGCAACTTGCTGTTCTTGAAATAATAGTGTAAGACCTGGTAACCAATTGTGCTTGATGGGACGTTATCACTGGATAAATTGTTTTCCTACAGCAGTACAATTCACTTTTAGGATTTACTGCAGATAATTATAATGGGAAGGTTGTGATAGTAAAAGGGAAGAAGAGTCTCATGGTTCTAATTTGAAATATTTCTATTTTACGAACATAAAAATGCTTGATAGAGATCATACCCTGGAGTATGCCATCTATTTCAATGTCAAGAACTCTAGTAAAATCTAGTAAAATCTAGTAAAATCAAGCTGGGAGATACAGTTTTTTCCACCATCCTCTTTACCTTTGTCTAAATTTTTTATTGTCACTGTTATGAAAACTTACAAACAGCAATATGTATACTGTAGAATAGCACACAAAAATTATCATATTTTACTATTTTGACAGTAGTCTATATTTACATTTACTTTTGAATTATTATAGACCCATCATTCCAACAAAGGCATAATTTTATTCTGAAACAATGACTTTGCATATATTTTTGTATATTTTATTAAGGGAGCTTCTAGGACTCAAAAATAAATGTCTCCAGAAAGATTTAATGTTGTAAGAAGGTGAAATAACAATGAGTGATAAGATTTGTTTGCTTCCTAGACTTTGCTTAAGAACCTTGTGCTGTAATTAGCTGCAGCAAGAAAAGCAAGTTGGTCTATATTTCCTCAAGCAACAGTCAAGCACAGACCCAGACAAGTTGCTAAGAATTTTTCATAACCAATTAACATCTGCCTTCCTACTTAACAAATGCTTTAATGTTCATAATGGGGAAAGTTGGATGTTTTCAAGATCAATATCTGTTTTGAATATTTCAGCCAATTAACACACATGCTGCAATATTCTGGCTGTGTAGTATCACAATTCTTTTTTAAAATACTAAAGGATATAGAATTTGCTCCAGGTGTTTCCTCCTTAATTCTGCCACACAATTAAGAATCCATGTGCAGCCCAGAATATAACAGTTCTCTGTCCACAGATCAAATATAGCAGACAGCATATGTTTTTTGCATCCTTCCTTGGAGACCACACAAACTGGAGAGAGTAGGAGAGCTGTCTTTAGGTGAGACAACATGAGCCAGTGCACAGGGCATGGGACTGTGCGACCTGAAGCCGATCCTCACTTGGCTATTGCAACTCCATTACACCTTTTCTGTCTCTGTGACACTACACAAATTTTCAGTGCTTGAAAACTGATCCAAAAGACCTAATTTTTTTTCCTGGAAATACTTTTCAACTGCTGTATGTGAATTTGGATAGTTCCGTTTTCTACCTAAAAGGAAGATACAGCATGTTTGAAAAACATGAAAATATATGAAAGGAACTATGAAAGAAAGATATTAACATTGATAGCTAAAGCAAAATGCATTCCTGTCCAAACAGTGGATATTTGACACTTTTGTCATCAAGGAAAAATTAGAGCTGCAAAGTGAACTTACTTGTACTCCCCTCACACGAATCTAATGAAACCTCAGTTACTGCATCGCACCAGGTGTGCCCTGCTGCTGCCTTCTCCATTCCTACCACTATTTTTCCTGCCCAGGTGTTGCATAGACCAGAAGTCTATCTTAGATTTTTGGGAAGAATTTTGTGAGCAGTAAGTAGACAGTCTGGGAGAGATATTTTGTGCATTTTCCTGAGCGAAATATCTTTTTAAAAGTTTTTTGCAATTATGGGAAGTGGACTGGATTTGATGGCTCAGCAAGTCCTCCTTCAAAACCATGTTTTTATTTTGCAAAGTACATCTTTATGACTCAGAATCAGATGCTTTGCACATGACAGCTCCGTGACTGTTGTGGAAAAGTGATGAAAATATTTCATTTAAATAGACACAGTATAGATTCTGTAAACTCTGAGCTAATTTTCTTACAGATAAGACATTCTATCTAAAAAAAAAAAAAAAGGTATGAAATATCTGCCAGAGTGGAAAGGTGAGGAAGGTGAGGATACTTCATGTGCAGAAACAGAGAATTTTGGTGGTTGACATGTTTCTGCTCCAGGAATTCAGACTTGTTTTTACGACAGCAAAGACACAGAAGGTAATAGAAAGCTGTCAAAATCCTAACAAAACCACTTTAATTTTAACAACAGATTCATTTTGATATTATCTGATTAGCTTGTATTACAGAGGCAATTTTACAGACTGACACACAACAGCCACTTATTTATGCCAGTGTAATTTGGAATATAGGCATGAATTATGTGACTCGTAAACCATTCAATCTATATCTTTGCCAGACTGTTCTCCAATGTCCATACACTAGCAGTTTTTTTCACTTTCATTTAAATTTTCCTTGTTATAGAGCTTCTATTGCTTCTTTTGTGAGATCATCCTCAAAGAAAATAAATCTCTCTGTCAAGAATTCTTTTTTTATTTTTCCTTTCATAATTTCATCCCTCTGCTTCTTTTTACTCCTCTTTTTATTAAGCTATAAAATTTGACTGTGCTCCTGGTTGAGTGCACCCTTCAGTAACAGTCTGTCAGCACGTTCCCTGCTGGCTACTCTTGGCCAGGCTATAGCACTTAGCCTTTCTCATAAACTGGTTCCTCACTGCAACTTTTGCCCATTACTGAACATCCTTGAGTCCATCTTTATTTTATGGCACTTTGGTGCCTTGAGATACATCCAGTAATACAGTTACTGCACTATGTGAATATATTACCATACTTACCAAAAGTCCAAAAGAAAGGAAATTTTCACCATATTCTGATAATATTTCTCTGCCTATAAAGATCGCTTTTCCTTAGACCTATATCTCAACTGCCTCAGGGATATTCCTGACACTACAGTTCCTAGGTATCTCCCCTCCGCATCTCGGACTATATTATATTATCTCTCAAAGTTATTAATTTGAGCCTCCCTGTTGGGGCCCTCCCCCTGCCATGTAGCCCTGGGAGAGGGGCCCTGGGGGGGAGGCACGGGGTTTCCCTGGCCCTCGTCAGCCTCGTTCCCCATTGGTTGTTTTGTGTTCCCCTGCGCGGGCAAGGACCCTCGGGTCCCGGGATTGCCTCAGTTCCTTGGCAGATCCTGGCCATGCGGCTGGAGAAACAAACATCTCTCTGAAACATCTATCAAGAACCGGTCCATATATATTTCTTTTCCACGGGCCTCGTTGTCTGATACGCGTGTTGCAGTATCAGCACTGTAACACCTCCCTGCTTCTAATGCTTACTGATCTTTTACATTTTCTGTTGCTTTTTATTATTATAATGCCAAGTCCAACAATATCTTTATATTTTTTCCTTTATTTGTTATTTCATAATGAGATAGCTTCTACCATCCCCACAGTTGTCCCTATCTTCCCTATTTGGGAAATTCTGTAGTGTGATTTTGCAGTATTTATCCCACAGGAGTCCACTTATGTGTCATTTAATTTTAATTTTGTCTAAGGGAGAAAATTCTACCAAATTATTTTGACTATTTATTGCATCTATTTCTTTTTGCTTATACACTTTTTTTTTAATTGTACAGTAAAAAGCCAAGTAAAATTTCTGTCCAGATCCTTTTTTAAAAAAAAAATTGTTTATTGAAGATAGAATAATTTCTTTCCAGAAGCTAGAAAGTGTGATTTCTGTTGGGAGAGCAGCAACACTATTCCCACAATGCCAACAGTCAACCACACATGCTATCTCCAGGTTCTCTTGGTACATAGAATTAGCTTTGAGGTTTCAGGGAGCTGTGGTGAAGTAAGTATTTACCAGTACTCAGTCATTCACCCTTAGGAACAATCCAAGAACAGGATATGACTGTGAGTTAATAAATATTACCAGAAAATGTATTGATAATATTCTAAGCATTATTATTATTCTATAATTGATACACCATGGAATAATAAAATGAGAATCCATAATTTTTTACTACATTGCAGAAGGAAGAGCTTCAAGAAAAAATTGAATTGCACAGTAATTCATGTAGATTAGATGATCTGCTTGCTAACAGAGTTCTGAATTTATGGATAGAGCTGAGTATTTTTACACATTTTTCAGGCCTATTCTGATGTAAAGATGTGAAAAGATTCTTCATAGCATCTGAAATTTGGAACAGTTGAGACAAAGACTGAGCATTTTGAATCACTAAGTACCAACATGAGATCTCATAGTTACTGTTATCCACATGAGGCCACTTGCTTATTATCAGCAGCAGTGCCTGTCCTTTATCAGTGCCTATGAAAGTCATTGGGCACAACCTCTGCTGGATCAGTCATCCTGACTTCAGTGGAGCCATAGCAGTCAATACCAGACATATAGATCATTCCAATGAAAATAGTCCACTTCCTACTGCAATGGGCTTTAGAACAATACCATAGTTAATAAGTGAGTACATTACACTTGGAGCCAAAATTAGAAACAAACCTTACAATTAAAAAAATATATTTGATCATAGATGCATTAGAATTTATTGTCAATAACAGTAGCAGACCTAATGAGCACAAGTCTTCCTTCACTCCACTTTATTTCACATTAGTGTTGATGTAGATGAGTTGCTGTTATTTGTAAATTGTTGCTCTTTCATCTACAGATCAAAATGCAGGGGGGAAAGCATGATTACCTGATTTATATATTGAAAAGTTATGAAGCGTTGCTCATTCCAGCCAGCAATTCCAGCTGAAGAAACTACAGTATCAAATAAAGTTGAAATTCAGATGAACTCTTTCAATTCACTTAAGAAAGAATGGCCCAAATACAAATGACAATCTATTTACTGCTTTGCCAGTGTAATCAATCTGCTTCTTTGCCATAGTAGAGCTCTTCTTCTTAGTCCTTTAGTAGGAAGTAGAAATGCAGCCTACAGCTATCTGCAACAGTCAGTCACTTCAATTTAACTTTAAAAAAATCTGGCTGGCAGACAGGGAGCTGGTCTCCACAATGGTAATTTTATAACAAAACACAAGTGTCAGGTGAAATTACATCTGGCAACTAGACTTCTACCACCTTACTCATCCAGTTTGACAAATAGAAACATTAGCCACAGTCCCTTCATTACAGGTTATTCATCTGAAATACAGTCATTTTTCATTTGTTTCGTATAGTTTACAACATTCTTTCACACACTGTGATACTTCTATGCTTCTAATTACAGAATCCTATTAAGAAACACTTGTTCCATGTTCTTTGTATTCCTTTGTTAAAGGGACTCTATTAAAATTATCATAGCTATTATTCCAAACTATAAAAATGTCACCTGACAGAACTGAAATCCTTGATCACTTCCCTCATCCCCTTAAAAATCTGTGCCTGGGTGGTCCAGCTGCGCCTCCTAAGCTTAGTCATAAGCAGGCCCACAGCAGATTCTAAGACATGAGATGGCTGCTTGCTTTGTAGAGCACCAAAGGACAGCAGGATGGTCAAAGTTAATGAAAGAAAATGCGTTTAGCAAACAATATGTACATGTGTTTAGCAAACAATATGTACATTTTCAAACCACAATGGGTTTCATCTCACCAAATTTAGAAATCTGAAACTATACATTCAAATCTAAGATGGTGGCCTAGAGTGCCTTTAGAGTCCTGTCATGGGTTAGCAAGCATAGTCCCGGAAGTGATGTTCTTGCAAAGAGGTGCTTACAGCTCCTCTATGACCTGACAGAACCTATCAGCTGGCTAGTTTGAATATGGTCAATTTTTTAAGCCACTTACAATTTTGACTGCCTCTGTGATCCACATTTAAGAATGGACAAAGCCTGGGGAAGGGCTGTCTCGTTTCTGGCGCTGGGACAGGTAGCTGCGGGACCTGTACGGGACCCGGTGGGCCCGGCCCAGGCCCTGCTCGGGCTGGGCCAGGCCGGACCACAGCCATCCTGGAGCCATGTGGCCCTGTTCCACCCGTGGCCGCCCCCAACCCTGCTACGTGCAGACGGAGCGGCCTCCCCTCCAGTGCGGCCGAAGATTCAGCTGAAGCTGCCCACTGCCTGGCAAAGATCATGTGACCAACAGCAATAAGCAAAATTCCAGCTGCAAGGCCCGGCTGAGATTAACCCTTTTAGTGCTGTGAAGAGCTGAAAACCTGAGGGAGGCAAAAGAGGAGATGCTTAAAGCTGAAAATCTGTTGTAAGGCTATGGTGGTGATAGACTGATATATCAGAGTACCCGTTGTAATTTCATGAAAGCATGGGGGGTGGAGCATTCAAACTGTACTTGTGAGCAAAAGCACCTGTGCTGGAATAAGCAAATGCTGAAGCAACTGTAATTTGATGAGAAGTTTGAACAGGGAGAAATGGAAGCGATGAGGACTCTTGCACCAAATGGGAAAGGAGAAGACCTCTGTTCCTAGAGATGCTCCCAGAGACAGTCTTAGAGATGAAGATGCTTTTCTTTCTCCCAGGAAAGGAGGAGGGCCTCTATTCTTAGAGATTAAAATGCTCCTAGAGATGGTGTCATAGGTTAGCAAGCTGAGTCTCGGAAGTGATGTTCTTCTTACAGCTTCCTCTATGACCTGACTGAACCTATCAGCTGGCCAGTTTGAATATGGACAGTTCTTTAAGCCACTTAGAGTTGTGGCCACCTCTGTGATGCACACTTAAGAATAGGAAACTTCAAGGCAAAGTCTCTCTCTCTTGTTTCTGGTGCTGGGACAGGTGGCTGTGGGCCCCATGCGGGGGGCCAGCAGGCCCAACCCAGGCCTTGCTCGGGCCAGGCTGGGCTGGGCCACAGCCATCCTGGAGCCGATGTGCCCTGTTCCACCCGTGGACCCCCCCCACCCCCCCAGCAGGGCTGTGGGCAGCCAGAGTGGCTCAGCTTCCCCCCCCTCCACTGCGGCCAAGGCCAAGATTTCAGCTAAAGCTGCACCGCTGCCGGCAGAGGTCATGTGACCAACAGCGATAAGCAACCTTCCAGCTGCAAGGCCTAGGTGAGATTAACCCTTTTAGTGCTGTGAAGAGCTGAAAACCTGAGGGAGAAGAAAGAGGGATGCTTAAAGCTGAAATTCTGTTGTGAAGCTATGATATATCAAGAGTATCCCGTTGTAATTTCATGAAGATCTGGGGGGGTGGAGCGTTCAACTCGTAAGCAAAAGCACCTGCGCTGAGATAGGCAGATGCTGACGCAGCTGTAATTTCATGAGAAGTTTGGACAGGGAGAGATGGAAGCAATGAGGACTTTTGCTCCAAATGGGAAAGGAGAAAACCTCAGTTCTTAGAGATGCTCCCAGAGATAGTCCTAGAGATGAAGATGAAGATGACCTTTTGCTCCCAGGGAAGGAGAAGGGCCTCTGTTCTTAGAGATGAAATGCTCCCAGAGATGGGTGAAGAGAACTTTTGTTTCTGAACGGCTCAACCTTAAAATTGTACCCCAAAAACCTTCAAGAGTGGACCCTTGAAAGCAGTTGTGGGAAAAGCTGCAAGTTGGGGGAAGGGACTCACATGAGAGCAGAAAGACTCCTCTTCCTAAACGGACTGAACAAAGTTATTTGGAAGTGGGTGGCTGTCTCGTTGCGATACTGTTTTCATAGCATGAGCAAGAGAGACTCTTCTTCCTAAATGGACTGAACAAGGTTATTATGGAAGGGATAAACAGACTGAACATCTTAAGGGTTGTCTTTTTACATTGTCAGTGGGAGAAGGGAGGAAGGTGGGGGGGAGGAGAAGAGTTCTGAAGGTGTGGTATAATTTTTATTTTCTTCTTCTTTTAGGTCTGTTAGTAAACTTCTTTATATTCATTCAAGTTCAGTGCCTGCTTTGCATTTTCCTAATCTTTATCTCACAGAAGGTAAACAGTAATGAGTATATTGGACCAAACCACTACAGATGGGTGAAGAGAACTTTTGTTTCTGAATGCTCAACCTTAAAATTGTACCCCAGTAGCTCAAGATTGGACCCTCAAAAGCAGTTGTGGGAAAAGCTGCAAGTCAGGGGAGGGGGCTCTCACATGATGCGAGCAGAGAACCAACCCAGGCGGCTGTCTCGTTGTGATAATGTCTCCATAGCATGAGCAAGAGAGACTCCTCTTCCTAAATTAACTGAACAAGGTTATTATGGAAGTGGTAAACAGACTGAACATCTCAAGGGTTGTCTTTTTACATTGTCAGTAGGAGAAGGGAGAAAGGTGGGGGGAGGAGAAGTGTTCTGATGGTGTGGTATGAGGTTTTTTTTTTTCCTCTTTTAGGTCTGTTAATAAACTTCTATATATTCTTTCAAGTTTAGTGCCTGCTTTGCTTTTCTCCTAATTCTTATCTCACAGAAGGTAAACGGTAATGAGTATTTTGGACCAAACCACTACAAGTCCATAAAGAGAAACAGGTTTCTCGCTAAAAAGAAATAGACATGTCTGTTTCCAGTCAAAGATTTCTGAGAATGCCAGATAATTGCCCAAAATAAGTGTTTCCTTATGATTGGAGCAGAGGGATGTTTTCTGCTTCTCTTGGCAAGCAGAAGTCTGCAATGAGAGCCTAAGAGTAATCTGTCAGGAACCAGTTTGAAGAGAAATATGAGGAGTGGCTTTTAAAGTGTCAGGAGAGTAACAGTTAGGAAACACCAGTAATAGGAACACCTAATTACCTTGCTGGGATATACATATAAACACAAAGAAAAAAAAGATCTGTAAACTAAGGATTGCAATAGTTCTGCTGCTTAGGGAACAACACCAAAATGATCTCAACAGATTCGCCCTACATTTTTGAATATTCAGCAGATCAACAGGTTTTTTACAGACTTCACAGAACTGAATTCTTTTAGTAGTATGATGCAGTAAGTCAATCTTTCAGTACTTGGCACTGACTTTTGCAAAACCAAGCTGTCAGAAGCCCTGAAGCAGCACTGAATCAATGGCAAAAATCCTTGCAGAACAGAACAGACACAGCTGCCCCTACTGACAGTCTCAGCTTTTTCCACCAGCATTTCAGCTCTCATTGTCCTCACAACATGCAGGTAGGGTCACATGTTGTTGGATCACCTCTGCTGGGTTAACAAGCTCTCTTTATCCTGTCTAATTACACTCTCAAAACCACTTGTCAGAGAAACTGACAGAACAATGACCTGGTCAACAACTGAAAGAACAACCACAGTTTTCTCAAGTTTTTGAAGCAGCAATAAAGGAGTAACAGAAAAAATCTGGTGTGACCCAGGTACATATATGCTAGTAAACACACTTCAGTTCAGGGAAAAAAAAAAAAATGAGGCTGTATATATCTGGGCAACTGTCATTCCCCAAAACCCTGTACCGCTCAGTGAAAGGAGGTAGAGAAGTCAGGAATTAAGCTGAGCTCCAGAAAAAGGGAGGTGAAGGAAGAAGGTGTTTTAAGATTTCTTCCGGTTTCACATTATTCTGCTCTGATCTGACTGGCAATAAATGAAAATAATTCCCTCAAGTCAAGCCTGTTCTGCCTGTGAGGCAAGTGCTGAGTGATCTCCCTGTCCTTATCTTGACCCGTAAGCTTTTTGTTGTGTTTACTTCCCCTGTTTACTTCCCTGAGGGAGGGAATGATGAGTGCTTTGGTGGGGACCTGACATTCGGCCAGGGCCAACCCACCCTACTTACCATTTACCTCAAAGTGGTATTTGTGACATGTCCCATGGAAGCCCTCTGTAATAATCTGTTTTCTTATACAGAGGTATTCTGGACAGCTCTCATCAGATGCTAATTGAAACATCCTTCAGAGCGTTCTACAATGGCCAACTTTTAGATTAAGATGTGGTCAGTATAGTACAAAACAGCTGCTCTGTAAACCACAAATGCCTATCCATTTGCTAGAGGAATACTTGAATAGCAAATATTTGAATTACTTGAACTATTAACTGCTCATAACATCCTATGACAGCAGGAAAATGGTCTTCCTTTCACTTGATGCTCTAGCAGCATTAGTAAGTTCCCCATTTTCTTGCTTTTTATCTTGAAATCCTCTGCAGAATTTGATTACAGGGCTTTACCAACTCATCAAAGATCTCTGGGATTTTCTTGGAGCTACTGTGTCACACTGTCAAGGGGCCTCCATGTCTTCCCCAAGGAGTTAATATAACTTAATTGTCCCTCAGAAAGATCTATATACTAGGAACCTGTGTCTGGGTCCTTCTGAGTCTGCTTGCACTTGACACTACCAAAGACTGGCACAGTCATGATCCTGGCCAGTATCTAGGAAGAAAAGTAGTAAGACATGATCTGAATAAAATAACCGTACATGACCTCAACATTAGGATAAGAATGAAGACCTTGATTCTGAGGTGCACCTAGTGCATCATGGTCACTTTAACCTATGCCATAGGAAGTGAATGATCCTGTGGCATTGTCCATAGTCCAGCCAAGGTAAGTGACAGTGTTGGACCCTAAGATCTGCAGACACACGTAGTGTTCTTAGCTACTTTTACATAAGTATTTTTCTCTTTGGGCCATAAAGTGCACAATAGGAGAATGAGTTAGAGCAAGGTATGTACTAGGGAGGCTTGCGCTGTTGAGATGCCAAGGGCTGTGGGATAGCTCTCCTGCCATGGTGTGTATCTACTCTGTTCAATATAGACAGAGCATAAATACCCTGACACATGATCACCTTAAGGATGAGCTCGTGAGTCTACTTGATCTGACACTCTTCAGAATAATTACCAGAGACAATTACCACAGAAGTACAGTCTCAGAGTACCATGGGACCATTTCTGTTCCAATCAGTAGAACATCACTTTTTTATAGTTTTTACATGAAAATTTACATATCTTGTTTAATTCACTGCTGCCTTCCAGTCTTTCCAGACTCTCTTCTACTTTTTTCCAAACTTTCTCTGTCATTAATTTGTCAGATTAGCTTTATTTCTGTCTGCCTTCTCTCCCAGATTTGATGTCTGTCTCTTTTTCTCTATCTAAAATAATTTCCTCTTATTTCCCCCTCTCACCACTCCCTCAGCCAGATTCCTTGAGGAACTGATATGACATTAGTAGGATATCACTTCGTTTATGATTTTGTTATATTTTGTATCTTTCTCCACCTTTGTACTTCTTTCATTGTTTAGATCACAGAACCTTAGAATCATTAAGGTTGGTAAAGGCCTTTAAGTCCAACCATAAACCTAATACTGCCAAGTCCACCAACAATACACTCATGGAACAGGGGCTTTCCAAATTTTATCTGTGCTTACCTTACTGGAGTCCTGTTCTCCATTTATTCTACATGGTAAAAGTTTATGAACAGTAAATAACATCATTGGGAAGCTTAGATCTAAAGAAAACATGCAAAAGCCTACCAGACAAGGGAAAATACAGATTCAGTTCTGCCATCTACCACAGACCTTTGTGTCTGTATGACCAAGTTACAAAATCTGGGGAAGTACCCATTTCTCAAACTCTGTCTGTCCACACACTGAGAAAACAGCTCTTCTGAAGATGGACAGCAGTGTTGTTACAGAAAGCCAAAGGAGATCTCGGTCCCACAGCATGGTTTTTATTTTAATAACTTCAGAGAGTCTATGAGACTTTAAAAATTAGAAAAACAGCATTTAAATTTATACCCACTATTTAATAAGTTACTAGAGGAAGAAAAGGATGCATTGAATTTGGGGCCTTTAGGAGAGCAGGTAGGCTGGTGAGTTCAGCAAAAGGCAAAGAATGCTGGTTGAATTAAACTCAGCAGAGGTTTACTGACACACAGGAAGTTACCATGTTCAAGACAGAAATTACAAATACCAGTTAAAGGAGAGATCTGACGTAAGTTCATAAAGTCATTTGATTTCCAAAATGGTCTGCTTTGTTTCTGGCTCTTCACCAGTAGGTTACAAGAAGTGGCAAGGAATCAACAGTGCTGCTAGGGTTGCAAACTGTATTAATGATTTGCCAGATGTCTTCAGTGGAGGGAAGTAGGAAAATGACAAGTTTTCCCATCATCATTCATGTTTAATCTAAAATTTTCGTGCAGCTACTGGTTGCATGCCAGAGAAATTTTTTAACCAGTAGAAGTTACAATAATCAAAACCCAGCTTAGATAGTTCTCTATAAATATGGATAACATACAAAATTTCATCCTCACAATGGGTCACTGATTTTTTTTTTCCAAACAAAAGATATGAATGCAGACCATTCAAACTCTAGAGCAAAATTATCATGGAAAGCTAGGTTGTTCTGTCTGGATAAAATGTCATACTTGCTCTAAGGAGTCCTGATTTAGCTTTACTTAACATCTAACTATCTACTAGCTATCTTGCTATAAAGTGTAAATAATAAATAATGTTGTTGTAAAACCCATGGGAAACCTACTGATATATTTTCTTTACATTGAATCAGTATAGTATTTATGAATAATCAACTTATGTGTTGTCATAGAGTGTTCAAATGCAAGATGGACTACAGCTATATATATCTAGCTATATAGCTATAAATCGGTATTAAGGTGATAAAGTATGACACACTAGTCACACAAACACATTTTTAACAGTTCAAAAAGAGGTCAGTCACCTTTTAGAAGTGAAATATTTTTATTTTTAATACCTTTATAAAGCCTCACAGCTTTTCAAAAGGTAAACAACTACAGAATAAAGCTAGCCAAAACTTTATACAAAATTATGATTCTAGAAAATCAAAGACTTTATTAGAGATTACTTCTTTACCCAGCAGAAATGATGGAAATAATTTAAAAATTTATTAATTTTATTTACCTTTGTTTATTTTATTGTATTATTTTATCTCATTTTGCTGTAATATTATGAGTAATTAAATAAGAAAAAAATAAAGCATCACAACACATCTCAACAAAGTAAAATTATGAAGTTCAGTTGAAATGTTTTGGAATATTTTGTCCTACTTAGAATGAAGTTCTTCAAAAGTCTTTCTATTCCACTCGAAATACACAATTATTTACATTGTCTATGTAAACAAGCTAAGCATATATTTATCAGCTTCCAAAATATGTCCTTGTTTGTATGACTTAATAGCCTTAATCTGGAGAGATATTAGTCAAATGCTATCCTTTGATATAAGTTTAAAGAAACTGGTTTCAGTATAGTGAAATCAAGCAGTCAGAATGCCCCACACAATCATGCAAGCTGTTGCTAGCTTTGCTATGGGACATGTGAGTCCCATAATTCATTATTCTTTGACTGTGACATTTTCTTACTAGTGTAAGGAAACATTTTAAGCAGTACATTTAACAAACTGATAAATAATCTTGGGGTCAAGTAAATTTAAGTCTAGTAAGTTTTTTGTTGTTGTTGTTCCCCAGCTGAACCTCTCTATGAGAAATGCATTTAGAACCAGTTCTAAAGCTCAAAGTCAATCAAAGAGACTATACTTGAGTATTTTTGTGGAATTGTTCTTAGTGGGTTGTTACAAATATGTATCTTGTAGGATTAATGTGCAACAAATTGGAAGTAATAACAGGTTTTTTTACATAGCTTTTTAAAATTAATGTGATTGGAATGTTAAAATAATTTTTGTTGTGGGACTGCATGTGAACACTGACAATTTTATAGCAAGGATGACATCCATTAATAGAGCATAATTATCAACTAGCTTTGTCATAGGATTATAGAACCCTACAATTAGAATATAGAACCCTACAATAGAATTATAGAACCCTTCCTAGTTTGGCTTGGAAGAGACCTTTAAAGAGGATCTAGGCCAAACTCCCTGCAATGAGAGTGACATCAACTAGATCAAGTTGCTCCAATCAACCTAGTCTTGAATGTTTCCAGGGATGGAACATCCAACCCCATTCTGGTCAACTTGTTACAGTGTTTCATCAATCTCACTATAAAACATTTTGTCCTTATATCTAGTCCAAAACTACCCTCTTTTCTAAATGGTTTCTAAAACCATTCTTCCCTGTCCTATCACAACAGGCCCTGCTAAAACACTTGTCCCCATCTTTCTTGTAAGACACCTTTAAGTATTCAAAGGCTGTAATAAAGTCTCCATGGAGCATTTTCTTCTCCAGACAGAACAACCCTCTTTCACCTTTTTCTTATTGGAGAAGATCATCTTTGTGGTCCCCCTCTGGATGCATTTCAACAGGTCTGTATCTTTCCTGTACTGAAGGCTCCTGAACACAGCACTCCAGGTGGGCTCTCATAGGGCAGAAAAGACTGGTTGAATCACCTCCCCTGACCTGCTGGCCACACTACTTTTGATACCGCCCAGGATATGGTTGGCTATCTGAGATGTGAGTGCATATTGCTGGATCATGTCCAGTCTTTTATCCACCATTATCCCCAAATCCTTTTCCTCAGGACTGCTCTCAATACCTTCCTCCCCTAGACTATATTGAACTGGGGGCTATGACTTCATATTTGAAATAATTTAGCAGCACTGTGCTTATAAGGACAGAACTGAATCCAAAACACCTCTCTGATTTAGTCCAGAATATACTCTTTAAAGCTTTCTGATTTAACATGAGAGCAATGACAGAATTAGTTTTGCTTCTATTGATGCGTATAAGCCATGGTCGGTAGTGTTGAAAGGCATATGTGGAGTCAAGAAGCAGCACAGTTGTACTCACTGATGAATGCAAGATGCCTGAGGCAAATAAGGGCTTTGGAGCATGTTCTTTAGGGATACACCAAGGCAGAGGTGTTAGAATGTGTCTGAAGGTGAAACTGAAGGAGGTGGGAAACAGAAGGATGCTGAATATCTGGACCTGAAATGAAATACACAACTGTTACCATTCAGGAGGAAAATGAACATCGTGAGCTCCTTTTTGATAGCACTTAACAGTGAAATGTCTTTCTACATTAGGTCAAACACGGTAAGTCTTGATTTATCAGTATCTTAGGTACAATGATACAGCCACTGAAATGCTACATGTGCCTATTTAAAAAAGAAGAAAAAATCAAGCCTGCTAATGTCATTATAATTAGCACATATGAGTGCATGATTATAGCACACGAGAGAAACTCCCCAATCAAAAATTAAAACCTGAGACATACATTAGTAGTATCTGATAAGGGTTTCAGACATGTGGAGATATCTCATAAAATCCTATTATTTGAGTATTACACAACCTCACTCCAGTAGCTCTTCTCTGTATGAGAAATACATCATATCCAGAATCTTCTGGGGGATCTGGAAAGAGACATGGATAAGAAAATGGTTAAACAGATGCATGCTTTTTTCATCTATATTTAGCGGCAAATCCTCATCTGTCTTTGATTTTATATGTTTCTTATTTAATAGGACTGGTTTAGAATAAGCACAACCAAAACACACAAAGGTTCTCTTTCAAGTCTGTGAGTTACAGTGTTTTTGCTCAAAATTATTGACCTGAAATGCAACTTCAACTTACGTGTACAAAAAAAAAAGTCTTCTGCTATTATTATTTCTATGAGTACTGATACACAATCCTCAAAGTGGCACTGGCATCACACAGCTCCTTCTCTCCAGTTTTCTACAGGTCAACATTTTCTCTGATATAAAATTTAATTATATGAAAGGAAGTTCAAGTAAGAATATTCACTCATGCAATTCCCACTCACCACAATTTCTGATGCCTTCCTTGGCCCCAAGCATTTTTAGCTTCCCCTCTAAGGAAAGAAAGACAAATAAATCAAAAAATCTGTAAGGCAAATTTAAGATTACATTTAAGTTAATGAATTTTAAGTCTGATCTTGATGGATGAACACTTGAACATGAGACAGCAATGTGCAGTTGCATCCCAGAGATCTAATCATACAACCGTATTCTGGATGTCATCTAAAGCAGCGTGACCAGCAGATTCTCCCCTTCTACTCTGTTTTTGTGAGACCCCACCTGGAATACTGCATCCATCTCTGAGATCCTCAGCACAACAAGGACTGTAACCTGTTAGAGTAGGTACAGAGTGGGGCCACAGAAACACTCAGAGAGATGAAGCGCCTCTCCTTTGAAGAAAGACTGAGAGACAGGGTTATTCAGCTTGTAGAAGAGAGGCTCTGGGGAGACCTTATTATTTACAGAAGGGGTTTATAGGAAAGATGAAGAAAAAATTTTGTGTAATGAGTGCCTTTAAAAAAAGATAGACTTTTTACCAGAGTCTCTAGTGACAGAGCAAGGGGCAATGGTTTTAAACTGAAAGGGGGTAGATTTAGACAAGTGTTCTGGTTCCAGCAGGGACATGGGAGGGAACATAGGTAGGACACAGAGGTTATTCTATACCACCTTGCAACATTGCCAGGGGCAGGGGGAAGGGACTCTTTTCCAGGGAGAACGGGTTCCTTCCTGTCAAGCAAGAGTGGCAGACAGTGGTTTGGGTAAGGCTGGTTCCAAGCCAGAGGGACTGGTGGGAGTGGCAAGGCTGCGGCCTGATATTGTCCATAGTTGGGAGTTCCGAGGTGAGCAATAGTGTTTCTTTCTTCTTGTACCATCTCTCATTAGTTTTGTTGGTGTTATTGTTTGTCCTCTTATCTCACTGTTGTTTCCAGTAAATTGTTCTTATCACAACCCATGATCTTCCCCTTTTATGCCTCCAATGCAACTTTCCAGCCCACTGCAAGGGGGAAGGGAATGAGGAGAGAGGGAGCAAGCAAGTGGCAGCATAGTTTGGAGTTTCAGTGGGAACACTGAGTTGGGGAGTACCATTCCTAAAAAAATTCCACAACAATTAGACTTAAAGAAGAATTTATTTACAGTAAGGTTGGTGAGACATTGGAACTGGTTGCACAGACGACCTGTGAATGCCCAACCACTGGAAGTGTTCAAGGCTTTGAGCAACCTGATCTGGGGATAATTGTCACTGTCTGTGGCAGAGGTCTTGAACCAGATTCTTTAAGATCCTTTCAAACCAAATCATTCTATAATTCTGTAATATTTAAAGTCACTTGGCCCAAATGGAGATTATTTGGGTTTTTTTCACTCTACTGACAAAGTGTAAGTCAGACTTTTTTCAGACGGCAGAAAAAATGTAAGATGCCTTCTACAACTACACAGCAAATAAACATTTCGGCAAAAACTCAATCATATTAAAAAGGAAGTTTATTCTGTAGAGTTACAGGAAATTAACAATGTCAAATAGTGTTTAACAAAACTCACAGAAATACAAAGTTATGGTCAGTCTACAGAAGCAAATAAAGGATCAAACTAAAAGGCTATGTGACAAAAAATTCTTTCTTGATCTCTTGCTTTTTTCAGCATTTTTACAGAGGGTCTGTAAAAGCCTTTGTACTGCCAATCAAAAATTAATTTTTTTCTGAAAAATTTTTAAGTTGTATTGGTTAATTAATTACAGAATATAAATATAAGTTTTCCAGAGATCTCATAATTGAATAAAAGCTGTAACATTTTAACAGTAATACTGTTTAACCCTTGGAACAACTGCCAAAAGCTTGACAAATATGTGTAATCTGGATATTTTAATTATCTATTAGATGTGTGCTTCAAGATACATTCTCCAGATCCCAGTCTCAGTAGTAATGGGGTGTGTGGTAGGGAAGAAGACTCTCCAAAGCAAGAAAGCAAGCAAGCAAGCAACCAAAGCCTTTAAAAAAAGCCCACGATTTTATTCCCTGATAAATCATAAATAAAAACCTAAATAATTTACCAAAATAAACTGGCTTAGAATGGGCATATCCTGATTAAATTTGACCATTAAAAAAGACAATAGATAACATAGCCAATATAGATGAGCCTAATTGAGACACTAAAACTTAGAACATCTTAAAAAATGGAAAAATAGAAATACTGCCAAATAAATAATTATAGATCTTTAGAAATTACATTATAAATGTAAGCAATTTTAAAAAGAACTTTTGCTGTCACTTGTCATGCTGAAAACAGTGATTACAGTGTACCAATGTTTTAATTATTGCTCAACAGTGCTAGTAATAAATGAGGGCCAGTTATCTGCAAAGCTGATTAACTGGTAATTTATTAAAAGAAAAGAGAACAAAACAGACCAGGTGGAAGAGCCAGAAGGGGCAGTAGCCCTCTCCTCTTAACCCAGCGGTGGGAGGACCTCGCTGTGGCACACTTCAATCACAGGAGCGCTTCACTGTGAGAGTCTCGAAGCCAGAGGAGGACATGTTCTCAGGGGAACACTGCCTTTTATGCTTTCTTTCAGTCTTTCTAATTGGTTAGTCCACGGGGTTGCAGCTTAGCAACTTAGTTCATTGGCTTAGATATCCCGCTTCTCAGGTGATGATTGGCTCACCGCTAGGTCCCTCCCTCTCCCCTCATGGTGCATCGAGTGATTGGTGCAAGGTCCGGGTGGGAGGGAGGCTGGTGATTGGTGGGTGCAGCTGTCGCTCCCAAGGCTGATGTCATCCCAATGGGGCTTAGGGACCTTCCATACTCTATATCACCACCACCTGGCCTCTTTATATCAACTGCAGTCCTTTTAAATAAAAGGGCTTCCAACTCCATTCAACAGTCCAAACAGCACAACTCCATACAACCCAAATCATGACATTCAACCATCCTAGCCTAACACCCGTACAACCCGACTTAGAAGACATCAAACCGCCTAAACTAGAATAACTCCTATAACAGTGCTTACACAGCATCAAGGCAATTTCTGCTTCTCACTTCACCCCATGATCAAGGAGGCTGATAGGACTGCCTGCATTTTAATTCAGAAAAAAATGGTCCAGAGAAAATCAAACCAAACCAAACAAAAAACCCAGCTGAATCACTCACAGACTCTAGGACCTGGTTCCGCTTTTAAGATGAATATTCTGATATTGCTTTGGATAGCAAAATCAAGTTCTTGCATACTAGTTTTCCTCTGGCATAAGCTAATAAGTCCTCTACTCTACTCTCTCCCAGTCTGTTCTTCTTCTTCAATATTGCAAGGTCTTTTGAGTAGGACATTCCATGTTTGAATGTCCTGAGACTTCAAAAGATAGATTAAGAAAGACCTAGTGGGATTCTATATACTTTATATAAATATAATTTAGGTAAAACTGTGGTTTACCTAAAAAAAAAAACATAAGCAGTAGCAGAAGCTAGAGGATGCTAGGCACATCTTAAACATCCTTCTGCCTCATCTGGCAATCTTACGGTAGTTTAGTTGGGAAGCTGACACCCAGCTTTTCACTCTGAAATTCTTCCTTTACGGATGCAGATGTCAAGTGAAATTTCACTCTGGAAAGAGAGTATTTAGTGAATATGAGGTAGCTTTTCTCACCACTTTCTTCAACAGAGCCAGTTTCTTCAAGTCCCATTTTAAACAGCAGACACTCTGAATCTCATCATGTGTCTTCTAAGAAGATACTGCATATTTTGTGAAAACAAGTTCCAATTAATCTTCATTTACTTCATTTATAGAATGATTATAATTCTTTGATTTGCCCATGGGAGAAAATTAAAATGTTTCAATTAAGGGAAAGAGGAATACAAACTTCACAAATTCATAATGATATAATGCAGTAGCTAACTGAAGACATGACTAATTTATTAATTTAGCAACTATTCCTAGGCACTGAGATATCCCTGAGCAATCTGTGTGCTGGAATACTACAATGCCATGGATGACTAATTTCACTTACAAACTCTCAGATTATAATTGAAGTAGGTGGCTTGGAGCACAATCTTTTCTAACTCACACAAAGAACTACTCTCTTTAATGCAAGCTGAAAGAAATACTTGACTGTCTATATTAAGGGAAAGTATCTCTACTGCTAAATTATGGTTTTCACTGAGTATGCTCTAAGGCTTGACTAGTTAAAAAAAATAATTGACAAGTGGCTACTACATGAATTCAGTTGTGAAAGAGCTCTGCACTTCTAGAGCTCCTATGCAGAGCAGCTGTGTTACGCTGCTTTCCACTTAAGATGCAAGAAGAGCAGGCCCCTGACTGGCAAAAAATACAACAGCCTGTAGAGCACACTGTATTATATCTGGTGCTAACAAGACAGAATTTTATTGGGAAGCAGCCTTATTCCCATTTTTATCATATCCATAAGCATTGTAACAATTGTGAGCTGTGGAACAAGCATTTTGCCCCAAAAAATCCTGTACTGATCTAAAAATGTAACTGAAAATTCTGGATGAGAGGGCAGAAAATAAATTCAGAAAATTAAGTGCCATATATATGATAAATGTACTTGCTGCAGTATGAGTAAATTTAACAGAAAGAAAATAATCCATATGTGTAAATTCTATGATTTTTATCTAACAGTTTTTGAGAGATAAATCTAATCAGAACTGCTCCTTAAACAGCACCTGAGAGTAGCAACCTCAGCATGAAGAGAAGTTGAGTATTAGGGAAACTCAGCTCTCTCAGGAGTGCTTTTACTACCTAATTCCTGATCTACAGCTACATTAATACCAGCATGTCAAGATAATAACCATCATTATGTTACCTGTCTTTGGGGTGACATGATTAAACTAAGGTGTTATTTTCTCTGCTGCAGGTTGACCAAATCAGGTTAACTTTTCAGCTAGTGGTTGAAACCAGAAACAAGGAGTGCAGGCAACTTTAAAGGTACTGCACAGTGCAAATATGCAGAGAGCGGAACTGTGGGAAGTATTATTTTATAATTAAAAAAGGGAGAAGGTGGCTAGGGTGTTCGATTTTTTATTCACTGAACAAAAAGGCACCAAGCAGAGCTATAGCAGCATGAATAGAGAATATTTCATTTTAAAAAGAATAAACTTTTAAACTTTTTCTTTCCTACTCAACTGCATGGCCTTGGACTGGGTGATCAGTGTTAAAGTTAGCACATAAATAAATAGAACAATAATATAACAGACAAGAATCTAGTTTAAAACCCTTGTAAATATATCAGTTTCATTTGACAGTGACCTGAAATTTCAGTTCCTACACTGAGGAAACAGAAAATAGCTACAATGAATACACTTACTTCCCATTTCTGTCTTGCACCATCATTCCTAGTTACGAGGTACAAATTGCAGTGAGATGCCCTTGTGAAGCTGTACTGTTGCCATGGGTTAGCAAGCATAGTCCCAGAAGTGATGTTCTTGCAAAGGGGTGCTTACAGTTTCCTCTGTGACTTGACAGAACCTATCAGCTGGCCAGTTTGAATATGGAAAATTCTTTGAGCCACTTAAAATTTTGACTGCCTCTGTGATCCACATTTAAGAATAGACACACTCCAGGCAGAGCTCTCTCTCATATCCAGTGCTGGGACAGGTGGCTGCGGGCCCCATGCGAGGGCCAGCGGGCCTGGCCCAGGCCCTGCGAGGGCCAGGCCAGGCTGGGCCACGGCCATCCTGGGGCCGATGGGCCCTGTTCCACCCGCGAAACCCCACCACAGCCCTGCTGTGGGCAGCTGGAGCGGCCTGGCTCCCCCCTCCAGTGCGGCCAAGATTCAGCTGAAGCTGCCCTGCTGTCCAGCAGAGATCATGTGACCAACAGCGATAAGCAACATTCCAGCTGCAAGGCCTAGGTGAGATTAACCCTTTTAGTGCTGTGAAGAGCTGAAAACCTGAGGGAGAAGAAAGAGGAGATGCTTAAAGCTGAAATTCTGTTGTAAAGCTATGATGTATCAGAGTACCCGTTGCAATTTCATGAAGGCATGGGGGGTGGAGTGTTCAGCTTGTACTTGAGAGCAAAAGCACCTGCGCTGAAATAGGCAGATGCTGAAGCAGCTGTAATTTCATGAGAAATTTGAACAGGGAGAGACGGAAACGATGAGGACTTTTGCTCCAAATGGAAAAGGAGAAGACCTTAGTTCCTAGAGATGCTCCCAGAGATAGTCCTAGAGATGAAGATGAGGAGGACCCTTTGCTCCCAGGGAAGGAGGAGGGCCTCTGTTTTTAGAGATTAAATGCTCCCAAACATGGGTGAAGAGAACTTTTGTTTCTGAATGCTCAACCTTAAAATTGTACCCCAGTAATTCAAGAGTGGACCCTCAAAAGCAGTTGTGGGAAAAGCTGCAAGTCAGGGGAAGGGATTCACATGCGAGCAGAGAACCAATCCGGGCAGCTGCCTCATTGTGATAATGTTTTCATAGCATGGGCAAGAGAGACTCCTCTTCCTAAATGGACTGAACAAGTGTCGCGGGTTCAGCTTGTAACCGGGCGGAAACACCAATTTAGTGTAGTGGTTTGGTCCAAAATACTCATTACTGTTTATCTGCTGTGAGATAAGAATTAGGAGAAATGCAAAGCAGGCACTAAACTTGAAAGAATATAAAGAAGTTTATTAACAGACCTAAAAGAAGGGAGAAAAGAAAAAAAAAATTATACCACCTTCAGAACTCTCCTCCTCCCCCCACCTTCCTCCCTTCTCCCACTGACAATGTGAAAAGACAACCCATAAGATGTTCAGTCTGTTTACCACTGCCATAATAACCTTGTTTAGTCCATTTAGAAAGAGAAGTCTCTTCTTGCTCATGCTATGAAAACAGTATCACAACGAGACAGCTGCCCACTTCCAAATATTGTTCAGTCCATTTAGGAAGAGGAGTCTCTCTGCCTGCATGTGAGTCCCTTCCCCCGACTTGCAGCTTGTTCAAGGTCACACACACACAGATAGCAATTGGTTTTCCCACGTTCGAGGGTCCACTCTTGAAGTTTTTTGGGGTACAATTTTAAGGTTGAGCCGTTCAGAAACAAAAACAGAGGCCCTTCTCCTTCCCGTTTGGAGCAAAGGGTCTTCCTCATCTTCATCTTTAGGACTATCTCTGGGAGCATCTCTAGGAACTGAGGTTTCTCCTTTCCCATTTGGAGCAAACGTCCTCATCTGGTCCATCTCTCCCTGTCCAAACTTCTCATGAAATTACAGCTGCGTCAGCATCTGCCTATCTCAGTGCAGGTGCTTTTGCTTACGAGTTGAACACTCCACCCCCCAGATCTTCATGGAATTACAACGGGATACTCTGATATATCATAGCTTCACAACAGAATTTCAGCTTTAAGCATCTCCTCTCTCTCTTCCCTAGGGTTTTCAGCTCTTCACAGCACTAAAAGGGTTAATCTCACCTCTGCCTTGTAGCTTTGCAGATGGAATGTTGAATTTTTCTTATCGCAGTGGAGAGGGGGGAGAGCCGAGCCACTCCGGCTGCCCACAGCAAGGCAGTAGGGGAGGTTCCACAGCTGGAACAGGTTCATAGGCTCCAGGATGGCCGTGGCCCGGCCCAGCCTGGCCCGAGCAGGGCCTGGCCAGGCCCGCTGGCCCCCACACGGGGCCCGCAGCCACCTGTCCCAGCACCGGAAATGAGAGAGAGCTTGGTGGGGAGTTTGCCTATTCTTAAATGTGGACCACAGAGGTGGTCACAACTTTAAGTGGCTCAGAGAATTGTCCATATTCAAACTGGCCAGCTGATAGGTTCTATCAGGTCCCAGAGGAAACTGTAAGCACCCCTTAGCAAGGACATCCCTTCCAGGACTATGCTTGCTAACCTATGACAACAAGGTTATTATGGAAGTGATAAACATACTGAACATCTCAAGGGTTGTCTTTTTACATTGTCAGTGGGAGAAGGGAGGAAGGTGGGGGGAAGGAGAATTGTTCTGAAGGTGTGGTATGATTTTTTTCTTCTTCTTTTAGGTCTGTTAATAAACATCTCTATATATTCTTTCAAGTTTAGTGCCTGCTTTGCTTTTCTCCTAATTCTTATCTCACAGAAGGTAAACAGTAATGAGTATTTTAGACCAAACCACTACACTAAATTGGTGTTTCTGTCCGGTTACAAACCAAACCCGCTATAACTGTGAAGAGAGCTGTGCTATCAACCCCAGACTAACTTCCATAAGAACTATGAATTCCTATACCACCCTACTTTTTACTCAGTGGCTTCCTGTCTTCATACAAAAGAAACTTCAATTGAAGATACTGCTGGTCTCTGTTCTCGTGTTTCATTCCACGTCTAATTGGCTTTCTGTTCAAATTGGCCTGCTGTAGTACTGGAGTTAGTCTAAGAGGACACTTTTTCAACTTTTTCAGTTGGACTAATCTGTCTTCCTTAAGCTTTTGTGTAATTGCCTATAGAAAGAGATTATTTTCACCTAAATTATACCTGCAAAGACATCCTTTTTATGTGCTGCAGCATGGATATTTACACAGGACAGCAGTGTAACATTACTGTTCTGTAAAATACTGACATATCATTAGCTGTACTTTAAAATTTAAGAATTAATCAGAATATTATATTCTTATTACATAAAACACAGTAACAAATATTCAGTTATGTTGTTTCTAAAAAAATTACACAAAATTTTTTCACATTGTATTCTTATTATCCAAAATGTCATTAAAATCAGTGTTGCAAGAATACTATTGACTTAATGGCACTTTGCTACTTAAGAGAAACATGAAAAGTTAATACTTCCCCTAATAATGTTTATTGAACAAGGGAAAGAAAACACTTTAACAAGGCCCAACAGGATGCTTCTATTGTCTTACATTAAATGATGTCAAGGAGTGATCCCAGACAGTGGAGTTTGCTCTGTACTCTTAAACTGCTGGAATGATCCTTGACACACCTTGACCCAACTTAATTGCCAATCTTGCAAAGAAAGATCTCAGGCAAGGTGTGGTAGTCAGCATGAACCAGGTAGAGTTCTCAGAGGCCACATTGTGGAAATTTGTGTTAGAAAATTAAATATCACATACGCAGTTGCTCCACACCACTTGGCTTCAGTGCCAGAGAACAGTTCCAGATATCACAGAGAGTACAACTTCAGAATTAATTTAACGTAGCTGGGGTTTCTCCTGACCACATTGGACAAAAAATTCAAATAATTTTCCCAGTGAAATTATACGTGATTCTTCTGTCGGAGCCTCACTGGCCAAGTCTCACCTTTTGCTTTCTCTGTCTACCGTATCCTTACTTCTTCAGACTTTGAATGAACATTGGGAAGCCAGTGGGCAAGGTTCAGGCTACCTTTTTGGTGGGAGAGCCAGCAGAATGGTTCTCCCTGAGCTCAGGGGAAAACACTTTAAGGCATTAAGAGGGGAGGAAGAGGAATGAGGTTATAATTTTCCTCTCCTGAAGACATGTAAGTCAAAGGCTCTGCGAAATCCCATCCTCCCCTTCCTTTATTGCCTACAATATGGAACACTGAGGAAGTAAGCCAAGAATAATTAACTGAAAAGCTTCTTACTATTTTAAATTAAAATGGCTGATAATATGTATCTATATTTAAATATATATCTATATCTTTTAAGCACAAGATAACTTTCTGAAAGTGTAGGTTGGTTTGGGGTTTTTTTTCCTGTTTTCAGAAGTTTTCTGCTTTTTTATTTAGCTATTTTAAGGGTAAGAAAAAATAATCCCCAAATTAAATTGTTTTAAGCACCTTAGATAATAGATGGCACTTTTCTACCAACACAGGATTCCAACCCTGTTACTAAAGCAGCATTAGTACAACTAGAAAATTAGTATCCATGTCAATAACGACTCTACTAGGTTAATAATTTTACCACATCACAGACAGAAGTGTCTTACTTAAAAGACACTAGGATTGTTTTTTGGTTTGTTTTTTTTTTTTTTTTTTTGACAGTTCTAAACATCAATTAACCCTAGGGGACAATCAGATCCTTGCTTTGCCTATGTAATTTTGTTTCCGTTACATTTTTAAATGGTTAAGCTATTTTTTATTCATGCATTTGCTTATACAGATAAGAATTTTATTCAGATCTCTATGAAGCCCCCTGTAGAGAACATATCTGAAGCTGATTTTTTAAATGTAGCAAAGAGCCTAAAATCACTCTCAGCAGACTCTGTATTGGACATGGTTGAGAGCTGTGGGAGGAAAGACCTAAGAGAAAGAGCCTAGAGGAAAATAAAACATTTTTACCTGAATCAGCTTTCATAGCTGGTTTCATTGCCTGTAATATTTTCTGGTTTTACAGCTTAGTCTTTATGTGTTATTTACTGATATGTTCTGTGTGGTACATACATAGTATCTTGCTGTAATTACTCACACCTCACCATAAAGAACCCAGATTTAAGTCTCTTGGCATTTCAGGGTGGAATGTCCATAGAAGATTAGCTTCATCTCCTCACACTGTGATGTCACAGGGAAGATGGAATTTTCCTGAAACATTTTTTAGAATTAAATTCTTATGATGCTGTTTTCTGATTTCAATGAGATACGAAATGTTTATTCCAATTTAAGGCTTGGTAAACAAAGACGCATTAGTGCTTAAATTCTTCCAACCGCAATGTGGTTGGGACATCTACATGGTTTTGTAGGGATGGGTTTCAGTTTTCTGAGTAGGACACAAAGATTTTTTAGTCCATGCAGAATCTTAAGACACAAGTAATTAGATTCCCCAGGAGCCCAGACTGATGCACTATCTTGTCTTGAAAAATAGCTAGAACAAGGCAGTTCAGGAGGATAAAGAGATAACGACAAGTCCTTGGGTGCCCAAACCATACAGTATTTGGCATGGCATACAGAAATTATGGAGTCTGTGTGGTATCTGAAATAAAATGTGGCAAGCTTCAGGAATTTGAGCAGGAACATTTTCTCAAGGCCAACAAAAAGGTGTGGAAGGGACAAAATACATTTCTATCTGGACTGAAATCTGTCACTGGGGTGCTTTACTACTACACGTCATGGCTGGTATAAGGGAAGAGGCAGGTAACACGTCAGGGACAGAGACAGTTTTTGCCTTATGTGTTTCAGCTAGATCACACCCTTTCTCTGGCCTGATCACACACTTAAGTTCAGGACACTGGAGCATAACCTCCTCTTTAGATGTACAGGAATCTGCCCTAACTAGTGGGCTGCCATCAGGATCAAAAAGCTTTCTTGCTTGGAATGCAGCAGTGAGCAGCTCAGGAGCTGACCAAGTGTCCCCTGAAGTAAATGTAACTCCACTGATGTCATTGAGTTTCGGATCAATAGCAGTTACCAGAAGTGTTGAGTGAGTAAAATCTGTGTACTGCTTGTGTGCCTGAATTGCACGTTAACATTTACACTGCATTGAACAGAAATGATGATTGGAAGGGAGGCCACAGTGTGACTCAGATTATGTGTTTTTGAAGGTTTCCTTGTAATTCTACACATTGAATCCTATAAAACTATGCACCTGGCTCCATAATTTTGCAAACATTATACTGTTATACCAAAAAACCAAATAAAATAAAGAATAAGTATTTTGAAAATCTAAAAAATATTTTGCTCTTACAATTTTGTTTTTATCATTGAGGAGCAAGATGGCTTTGTAATGAAAAATACTTGGAAATTGAGAAGTTCCATATAGCTTTCTTGTACCCCATTTATCTACAGGTTACTGCTTCACTAATCAAATAATTTCATTTAAAAATATCCATTTTCTTCAGGACTCACTGTCTATGAAGGTAGGTCAGTGACTTAGCTCTGTACTATTGAATTTCAGCATAGTGCTTCATTTACCTTCAACAACCCATGCAAATACACAGAACACCAGCTTAAACACCAGCTTTGTAGCACCACACTTTGTTCACCAAGCTTTTATCCAGGAAGCAAAATGACCCTACAAACTTTATTTATCGTTTTCTTACGGCACCTAGGGAGATAGAGTCCTTTGAGCAGGTAACAATAGATGAGGGTAGTTATCTGGAGAGATGGATATTGTGAGGAAGAATCAAAACTCATGAGTGGGAAATGAAGCTGTGTCAATACTTTGTTATCTGGAAGCATTCTCTCTCACGTACTTCACACAATTCCCTCAAACTCAGAGTTAAAATTTTAATAAACTTAAGGCCATCATATATCCACTTTAATTGGAATTTTTCTAGAGGTAGCATTTCAGCTCAGTTTTTTTAAAGCCTAAACTTTCTGTCCTTATTAACACCCTCTGAAATAAAAGTGAGAGGTAGAATTCTGACCCTGGTTGAGTGATTGGAAGTCAGAAGGGCCAAATTTCATCTCCCCAGACTTGCGCTGATAATGAGGCCACAAAAAAAGGAATTTGAGAGATGAAATTTGATATAGAGTAGGCATGACTAACCATGAAAAAATTATAATGCGCTATAAAGTTTTCATAAATGCCAATTTGTGCATTTCCTGTAATTATGTTGGTATATTATATGTAAACAATGCTCAAATTTTGCTTAAAAATTGCAAAAATCCACAGATGTATGAAGTGATAGAACAAGTTAACACTGAATTCTCCATCTTATTTATGTGAATCATCTGCCTTCCATTTAGAAATATTTGTTGATGGCATAGCAGTCCTCATAAAACTTTATTTCCTTACTTTACTCATGGCACATTTGTTGCCAGGTTAGGCACCATTATTTACTTCAATTTACAGTGCATCTTTTTGCATAAAGGTCAAATAACTTGTGGCAAATCATAAGACCATGTCATTTTAACCTGCACATTTTTTTTTGTAATGGGGGACTATTGCAGCCAGGTTGGGGTCTGTGGCTCAGACCCAGGAAGCCGTGACTGACCAGAGAGAGCGTCCTGCAAGGGACAGTCTGCCAGAGGTCTACGGTGTTCCCTCAGCCCCCGGGGTGCCTCTGCAGAGGGGTGCCTGTCTCAGCAGGCTGTCAGCTCTCTAGTGATTTCAGTGAGAGTGATTTCTGCTCTTGTTCTGCAAGGCAACCCCAGGCCAGACCAGGAGGAGAAAGACGAGAGGCTCGTTTGGCAGTTCCACATGAGGCAGCTTTATTTATCCCGCACCCCGTGAAGGAGAGGCCAGGGATGAGCTCTTCCAACTCAAAGGGGGAGAAGGGTAGATCTTATAGGGATACAAGGGTGGGTGTGAGAGGGTAGAAGCCAATGGGTTACAAAGAATCTACATAGGGTCTCCCAGAGGATCATGGTTCTGTTTTCTCTCACCCTCACCGAAGTGCTACCTTTTCCAAGAGGATCTTGCTGGGAAGGTGTGCAATCTCCTTATCTCAGCAGGCCTCCCTCCAAGGCAGGGGATGGGCATACACCACAGGGGACACAGGAGTGGCACCTCTAAGAGGAGGCCAGGGACTGCCCCATGCCAGGCACATCAAGTTCCAGCAGGCTCTGCAATGGACCCATCGCAGGACACAGCTGTGCCTATCAGCAAAGCCATGGTGCATCCAGGAAAACATATTTAAGAAATGGTGGAAAACCCCATGGTGGGAGGAGGAAAGAACAATAGGAATGAGAAGCAACAGAGGCAACACCTAGGTCAGAGGAGAAAGGTGCTCCATGGTAGAGGAGGCACACCCTGAAGTATAAGCACCCCTCCAGCTTGGGTGTAAACTGATGATGCCTAAAGATTTTTCATTTTTTAATATATTTTTAATACATTTGTAGCCTTTGAGATTTTTAATATATAGTTGTGTGATTTCTAGTACTTTTCCTGCCCTTTCTCACAATAAGGTAACCTTTACTAACATATTCTTAAAATTCTGTTTGGTCTTAAGAAGAAAATTTCTAACAAGAACATCTTGTTTTCCACCAGAACTTAAGAGATATAACAAGAAATGGGAAAAAGAAGCCCCTGGACCAACTCCAAGGAGCTGACCCAAGGGTGGATTACTGGGGCAACTGATCTTCTATTGGCTGTACCTGCTAGATATACTAATTAATTAACCGGATAAAAATTGTAGAAATCCTTTATCATGCATGCGCAGAGCCATATTTGTGCACCTGAAAGCTTTCATGAGAGCTGCTTTTGGTATTATCGCTCTTAATACCGCTTGGAAAGTTTTGTGGTTTTATTCCAGGAAACAGTGACACTGTAGCAAATATTTCCCAGCAGGGACTATGGTCCATGGAAGACCCATGCCAGACCATAGGTAAAGAGTGAGAAGGAACGAGCAGCAGAGAGAAACTGCTGATCTTGACCTGCACCACTGTTGCCCTTCTGAAGGGGTAGGAGAGGTGTTCAGAGTGATGTAGTGAACTGGATAGGTATTGGGAAGCAGAGAAGAGAGAAGTCTGGAGTGAAGTTGAGGTCAGGAAAGGGGGAGGAAAGGTTTTTCCTTAACAGTTTTAAAAGTTTGTCTCTTTATTTAGTCTGTTTCAATTTCCCAATAACCAAACTAGTACGTAAATCTTTATGCCAACCAGATGAATCAAGTTAAATTTCCCAAGTCAAATCTGGTTTACCCATGACAGTATAGAATCATAGAATGTTAAGGGGTTGCAATGGACCTTAAAGATCATCCAGTCCCAACACTCCCTGCAATAAACAGGGACACCTCCCACTAGACCAGGTTGCTCAAGGCCTTATCCAACCTGATTTTGAACAGTGACAGGATTGGGGCATTCACAGCTTCCCTGAGCAACCAGTTCCAGGGTCTGACCACCCTGAAAGTAAAATATTTCTTCCTAATATCTAACCTAAATTTCCCCTCTTTCAATCTGTACCCATTACTCCTTGTCCTGTCACTACAGTTCCTAACATAGAGTCCCTCTCCAGCTCCCCTGTAGGCCCCTTCAGATACTGGAAGGTGCTGTGAGGTCCCCACACAACCTTTTCTTCTCCAAGCTGAAAAGACCCAACTTTCTCAGCCTGTCTTCATAGGAGAGGTGCTCCAGTGTTCTAATCAGCTTTGTGGCCCTCCTATGGACTTGCTCTGACAGTTCTATGTTCTTCTTATGTTGTGAACACCAGAACTGTTTGCAATACTCTAGGTGCAGTCTCTCAACAGAGTCTATTACTCGATATTTCCTGTCTTTTATCTTGGCCCATGAGTTTTTCACCCTCATTGCTCCTACTCTCTCCCACCTCCTGTTGGTGGGTGGGAGTGAGCAAGTGACTGGGCGGGTGCTTGATTTCCAGCTGGGGCCAACCCACCGCAACTTCCAGTAAGAAAGCATTTTACTTCTTCCTCACTTTGTCCTATTGGTGCACATAAATGTATCAGTCTCTGAGCTCTTCCTCATAAATACTTTTTTCTTTCAATGCATAAGATGCATATGATAGCTTAAGACAAATACCTGCAGTTAGGCATTCGAACAACAGAAAAATACTTTCCCCCACTACCTCAAACCCTACCTGCCATTGCTATGAATGCTACTTCATTGCTTAAAGGACAGTAGAGATAACATAAATATATATATATAAGATAATATAACCTTTCTCTTCATTGGCAAGGAGAAGCTTTTCTGTTGTGGATCTAATGGATTTGGAGGATCTCTTAATGCCTTGAAACAGCTATTGGGGAAGGCACCATGTCCCAGACATTGACCTCATTAAAGTGAGTAGGAGGCTTTGCAGTAAACTCTCCAGGTTTTTATATTTGCAGGAAAAGTGTAAGAGACTTCTGCCAGCCAGGTTAAAGCGGTACAAATATGAAGTGAATGGACACTGTTGTAGTGGGCATGAATGGCAGGGTTTAAGCCAAAGGGGGCTGCAGTGCTGACCTGGGTGAGTCGTGGTTTAAGCCCAGCCAGTAACCAAGTACCATACAGCCACTTATTCCCACACCAGTGGGATGGGAGAGAACAGTAAGGAAAAAAGTGAAGGAACTCGTAGGTTGAGATAAAGACAGTTTAATAGGCATAGCAACGGCATGCTGCGTGCTAGTTCAAAGAGAGCCCAGAGGTCTAGCACGGTCCCATCGACTCTACAGCAGTCACACTGAAACACTCACAAATATACGCAGGGAGACGGAGTCGAGCTCCTCACCCGAGGGAGCTTCTCCCTAAGCTGGTTGAGAAAGCACGCTAGCAGAGGTGAAGAAGTAAAGAGAGGGGACTCTCCATTTGTGCTCCATGCAGAGGTTTATTCAGGTGGACTGACAGGGATGAAGAGCCAAGGATCTGAGCTTTCCCAAGGATTTTATAGTGGGGATAGGAAAGGCAGGGAAAGGGATCTCAGCCAATTAGATAGGGGCAAGTAGGCAGGGCTGACAGCAAGGGAACCAATGGGAACAACACATAGGAGGGACTTAGGGAAGGATCCAATGGAGCATCAAGGAACAAAGAACTTTCTAGAACATATACATATTAAACGAGGAAAACGAATATACATAACTTCATACATAAAACTGGGAGGGGAAAACATTAACCTATCAGGGGTAAACATGCAAATATCAGAGCAAAGGAATCATGGGTTCTCACTGTAACTGCAGTGATATACTAAACTTGGGTTGCTGACCACCAGAGCTGATTGTCTGTGTTTTTCTCGGGAGACAGTGGGAGTGGAGCCACCTGCACTGCCACAGTATAGCAAAAGACATACAAGCTAAACAGAACAAGGAATTGATTCCCATGAGCAGGCAGGTGTTTATCCCAAAAAATCAGGGCTCCATCACATGTGATGCTTACTTTGGAAGTGTAGCAGGTTGAGTTTGAAACCGGGCAGAAACACCAATTAAGTGTAGCGGTTTTGGTTCAAAATATTCATTACTTACTTATTTTCCTTCTGTGAGATAAGAATTAGGAGAAAAGCAAAGCAGGCACAAACCTTAAACAGTTGCAGTACAATGAAAGAGTTTTATTACTAATAGAATTAAAAGTAAAGAGAAAATAACAAAAAAAATTAAAGCAATAAAAAAAAAAATTAAACCCCCCCGCCCTTTTCCAGCACTTCTCTCCTTTTACCCAGCTCGCACAAGGATAACAGAACATGGGATGTTAGTCGGTGTTCCAGTTCTTGAAAAGTCTCTCTCTTATGCTTAAGGAAAAAAGGGTTTTCTTCAGTTTCACGTGGTTCCCAAACTGCTACTAACAGCAGACCCGCCCGGAAACAATCAATCTGCTGTGTGTAAAACATCTCTCCCATGAAAAATCTCACAGTTCCTTCACACTGCAAAACATGGGCCATCACATGGGGTTATTCATCTTTTTAAGGATAAGTTATTTTGGCCCGCACACAAAGGCTTTTCTTCGCCACAAGTCTCTAACAGCCTCTTACTACTTCTATATAGCCCGGCATAGGCACTCTTCACAATCTTCACAGGCCACACGACGATTCTCCATCCCCCCATGTACTTCAAATGGATTAAAGAGACAAACAGTTTGTGGTATTACAGTTTCTTACCACGGCATGCAAGAAGGTTTTTTAAGCTACGCGCGAGAATCGCGGCACCGCCCTCTTTTCTCCCGTTGCCACGCTCAGCTTCGTCTCACATGACTCACTTTCTCTTTCTCTCTGACTCTGAAGCCGCCATGTTGAAGAGTGTTCTTGCTCAGGCTTTACGGTGGAGAAAGCCTCGCTCCCTTTGTGCTGCTGGCTGCATGGTGTCTTCTTCAGTTCAGCACGAAGTGTGCTGGCTGCAGAAAGGAGGCTCTGCTGGCTCCCGTTGACTCCGCCGGCTCCACATGGAGAGGAGAGGGACCCGCCTGTCCCCAGAAGCCGCGCTGGATGCGTTTAGCTGTGAGCAGTCCATGGCTGGTTTTAGCTGCCTGCGGCCCTGGGACAGTCCCCCCCAGTGACCCAGGGTCCGTGCCGCGGCGTTGGGAAAGGGGGGAAGGGGCAGTGGCCCCACCCCGGCCCGGCGGGGCCTAGAGGCTCGGAGTCCCCCCACCTTCCAGCAGGCGAGCTCGGACAAAAAGGGCAGTCCCGCCTTTCCGTGCGGTTTAAATATGTAAATTGTGAGAAGCGTCATTGGTCTAAAAGACTATCCATCAACTCAGGTTCAACCCAATACAGGAAGATAAACACCATCACTCCAAATGTTGCCCCCTTCTTCTCCCAGTTTTATGTACTGACCATAACTTCATATCGTATGAAATATCTCTTGGGTCATTTAGGGTCAGCTGTCCCAGTTGTGTTTCCCCCCAGTTTCCCATCCACCCCAAGCCTCCTTGCCAGCGTGGCAGTACGAGAAGCAGAAAAGGCCTTGGCACTGTGCAGGAGCTGCTCAGCTACAACAAAAGTACATCTATACTTCAGTTATGCTGTTTTGAGCACAAATCCAAAACATAGCTCACTGTCATGTCATAAGTGGCATTTGGATGATAAACTGACTTTTTAAAGTAGCCTATTTACTAACAGCCTGTAGGGCCTGAGACTGTGCTCTAAGACAAATGAAAAAAAAATATGCACCTTAGGTATATTTCTAATTATATGAACCTCTCCATCAGTCTAAAAAGAAACCCTTGATGCAAGAATCCACTGAAAAAATAACAATGGTGATTTTCAGTTACTCTGAAAAGGTAACACTTGAACCATCTTTCTCTGGAACAGTATAAAATCATCAGAAATACTAGGCTCATATCCTGCCTTTAGGAAGGAGTTAACTTCGCATAGCACAGATTGAACAGATGCATCTTTCTTAGAACATGCTGCATCATTCAGCTGTTATTTGTCCCTCTATCACAGAAATCACTCCCTGGTCACTCTGCAAGTAGATTTTTCTAGACACCGGTCTGGAAAAAAATGCTCATATACCTACTCATTATATGCACTCAAGTCTAGTGTACTAGTACTTAGCAGTCTGTACTAAAGCATAACGGATTTAGCCTTTCGTTAATTTAATTTCACTTAATAGCATATGCAATTCTATACAATTCTTTAAGTCAATCAAAAGATGCTCATTTACAATACCCATCTCCTGGCCAGAGGAGAATATTGTAACATGGCATCAGTCACATGCCTATTTAGGGTATTGCTCCCTGCAGGCACAGTAGAGACTCACAGACATGAACCAGGACAGGTTTAAACTAGCCAGCAGGAGAGTACTGATAACACAAGGCCCTAAGGTTTCTTTACCTGTTTCTGCCTTAACCCTTAAAAGTACTTGTTAAGTGGGGAACCAGTAGAATGTAGCCCATAAAGATCTCCTATGTAATAATGTATAATCTGCATTATACATATCTTAACAACATCTTTTCATCTCTGAAGTGTTATTATTACCCCATTCTTGCATGTAGATAGTCATTGACTAGAGCCACCTATTTCACTAACTCTCTTCTTAGAGATTATTAAAAATCTGAGTATTTTTGCACCTCAGAATATTATGGACATGAAATGGCAAAACAATTCTTCCAAAGACATCCACTTAACCACTTTGTTTAGCTTGTAATATTGTCTTTCATATATAGTAAATTTATACTTTTTTAAATAGTAATTTAAAAATAATTTTAATAATAATTTTAATAATAATTTTAATAAAAAATTTTTGGTATAAGAATAAAATATTTTTCAAATCTATGCCTGGCTGTATTTTGAGGTAGGTTAGATCTAAATGGAGTATATCTCACAACACCAGTATCAGTGGATCTACTGAGTAGTTACACAAGACTCATAACACCCACCACAGCAGGACAGAACTCTCATTATCAATCAGTTGCTAATGTGCATGCAGGGAGGACAACATTCCATTCTGCATTCATTTGTTATTTATCTTGTTCATTTAGATTGCAAACCTGTAAGCATAAGACTGTCTCTCTCTTTGTATATTACATGGAGAGGGATTCTTCTTGGGACAAGATGACTTGCAGAGGTATCTAGATAGATAGAAGCATTTGGCAATCATCAGTGGCAAGAACAAATCGTGGATTCTGCACCTAGAATGGAATAGCATGAAACATGAGTATAAATTCAGAGACAAGTAGCTGGAGAGCAGCCCTGCAGAAAGGAATCTGGGGGTGCTGGATCTGGGGCAGCAAATCAGTGGGAGTCAGCAGTGTGCCCTGGCAGCCCAGAGAGCAAACTGCATCCTGGGGTGCATCAAACACAGCATGACCAGCTGGGTAAAAGGTGGGATTATCCCACTGTATTCAGAGTTGGTGCAGACTCACCTGGATCAGTGTGTGCAGTTCTGGGCCCCACATTCTAAGACAGATGTGAGCGTCGTTGAATGCATCCAGAGGAGGACAACAAAGCCAGTGAGTGGGCTGGAAGAAATGTCTTGTGAGGAGCAGCTGAGACTTGGAACTTTGAACTAGCTTGCAGCAAAGGAGACTGAGGAAAGATCATGAAGAGGAAAGTGCTAAGCAATTCTCCCTGGTATCCAGTGCAGTGGATATATGCTCCAGGATGCTTGGGAATGGTTCAAAGATGAACCATTCTGAACCTCAGGGGAGGTTCAGACTGGACATTAGGAAACATTTTGTTTACCAAGAGGGTGGTGAAACACTCAAAAAGATTTCCTATAGAGGTGGTTAAATCCCCAAACCTGTCAGTCTTTAAGAGGCATTTGGACAATGCCCTTAATAACATTTTTTTCTTATAGATTTTGGTCAGCCATGAAGTGGTCAGACAGCTGATGATCACTACAGGTCCCTGCCATATGAACTATTCTATTCTCTTCTATTCTCTTCTCTTCTATTCTATTCTCTTCTATTCTATTCTATTCTATTCTATTCTATTCTATTCTATTCTATTCTATTCTATTTTTTTATCTGCCTAAATATAAGCAACTATTCTAAGATCATCACCTTCAGCTTATGCTAAGGTTCAGTTTGAGGACAGGGAGAGGGAATCAGCCTCTGGATATTGTTGTCTCTTCATTGGCCTATAGGGTTGGGGAACATCTATACCTAGCCTTAGACTAGACAGCAAACATTAGGGGAGGAGAATGTAATCATCAGTATCAAGTTGGCTAAAGATTCTGAATTCCTATGTAATAATAATGGCTAATATAATTTCTAATTTAGGATCATGCTAATATACATGCCAATTCAGCTTCCATAAGGGTGTTTCTTTTAAAATGTCTTATTATTATCTTGAGCCTTTCTTTAGTTTTTGTCTATGTTTCTACTTCTCTAATCTATCCAAATCTTTCTGCTCTCTCTTGGCTCTTTCTCTCTTTCTCTGTCTCTCTTATGATCTTAGGTAAGCTGAATGATTCCTCATAAAAAGAACTGCCTTGCACAATAATTACCATTACTTTATAACCTGTGCCAGCTTCACATCTCAGTCGCAACAGCTAATTAGATCCAAGTAGCTCAGCAAACTTTGACATTTATATATGAGTTACTCTTTCCAACAGGAGAAACTCAGCTACTATTGCTTGTAGTTTCCCTTCTCTGTTTTAACATGAAAATACAGAAAATGTTACAGAACTTTGAAAGAGGAAATTCAACTGTGCCTGTGTTCAGTTGCTCCACAGAAATCAAACCCGTGGAGTTAAGCCAGCTCAGACATCTGTCTCTGATTACAGTTTAAAAAAAAAGGTTTGGATATAATTTTTAATATAAACCATTTGCAGTTTCTTCCTGTGGCGTTCTTGTGTTTATGCAATATGCTACTTAGAATCATAATGGAAGTTCTAGTTATTGATCTGTAAATAATGTATAATAAGATGAATTATCTATGTGTCTCTGCAGTGAACTTGTAATTTCATAGAAAATTGTGAAAAAAATTAAGGGTTTTGCAAGGGTTAGTTTTTTAATTGAGTATGGGTGCTGTTTAGGGGGATTGTTATTTTTTGGGTTTTCTTGCCTGGAGTTTTCTTTCTATTTCATAGCCATTTGTGATTTGAATGTGTGCTCTCAGACCCTAACAGAGTGGCTCTGACAGCGTCATATTATCTGTTCTGATCTTTCTGATCTTTCTCTGCTTTGTATTCCTCCCTAACAATTTCAGATGATCTACCCAGAAAGGTAGGTGAGAAACATGAGAAATTCTGGCAATTTATGTTAGACGGAAGAATCATTCCCACTTATCTCTCATTAAGCTTTGATCCTGCAAATCAAACACATGGGCTGCACATGACATTTGCTCAGTCATAATTCATTACAGGATCAGAATGAAAATATAGACTGAAAAAGACTGAATAAGACCTGTCAGTCAGTAAAAGAACTTAAGCACTTTTCACAGAAGGCAGATGAAATATATTCTGCTTGATAAAATCAGAGAGCTGTCCACTCATTTAGGCATTTAATAAGATGGAAAATGAGGCCCATGTAATTTTTTATTACAGGCCTAGAAGAAAACCACTATAATTACCTACTCTGGAAAATGAATTGCATTTTAAGGAGAAATAATTTCATTATTTTGAGACCTTCTGTGACTATCTCCACGTTAAAATATAAACCATTATGTATTATAAATGTCAAATTCCACAAGACACCAGTCTACTCAGTGCAGAACTTAGATTTGTTGAAGTTAATTAAATCTAAGAAATCTAAAAATGCCCAAGAAAGAGAGCCTAAGGTCTGACATCTCTCTCTGAAAATGTACAAAAATTTTTTTTATTGACTTGCTGGATGCATTTTCAACTTATATTCATTTGTTATAGCATACGATGAAGAATGCACATCTGTAAAACACCATTACAGAAAGGAGAAAGCCGGTCATTTTTACTTATGTCTTGCATTGCACAATGCCTACAAATTAAGTCACATTCCAAAATTTCTTGGTTGTAGTGCTACATGAAACAAAAGAATGTAAATTGGAAGTTTCTAGATAGCTGAAAGCAAGTGAATTAGTAAGAGATGAGAGCAGAGATTTCAACATATCAGGCATAACCTGTCACATCAGAAAATAAATATCCAAAGTCTTAGGCTTCCCCCACTAAAATCGGTCTTCAAATCAGATGTCGAAGTGTTTTTATGGTGCTAATCTGCCTGCTAAAGGGATTGTTGCCATTAACAGGTCAAGATTCTATCATTCTTATTCATAGTGACCACACTTACAGACCAGTGCCATTGAGTTTATTTTCATGTCTAACAAAAGCAAGATGGAAAAGTCCACCAGAAATGAATAGCTTGTTTTCAGTGACAGTGCCTGAGTAATAAAATCTGGTTCAGTGTTAACAGGCCTAGAAACTTACAGAATAAGGAGGAAGTTTGAAAGATCCTTAAGGAGCACAGGATGCTAAGAAAGGACTACAACTTGTTTGGTGACAGTCAGTCCTATACAATGCTCTTGTTCAACACAGAAGTGAACTGCTGATCAGGGCACGATGATGCTGAAAAATGGTGCATGAGAAGAAAACAATAATGGGCTGTATTTTAGCAAATCTTGGGAGAAGAGTAAAGAGGTGGAAGTTACATCTGTAAGGAAAAAAAGTGAAAGAAAAAAGTAAAAAATAAAACATCTGCTGACAATACGAGATACACAGAGGAAGAGATGCATAGTAGCTCCTTATTAGATGAAAATGAGGAATAAAGATTTGTATAAGCTACACACTACAGATGACACTTCAGAGAGTGTCAATATCAATTGGAATGTTAATTACAAAATGAATTAATAAAATAATTAATTATGTACTTATTAAATTAGAAATCAACAAATAATACAATCAGGTTTTAGGACACAAACAAATTAATTAAGGAAGAAGATATATAAAGACTTTGGAGCTCAGCAAACACTTCTTAGGGTTCCCCATGCCATAGTGCCATAGGACTGAAGCATGAAGAACACTTGAACTGTACTTTCACAGCCAAGTGACTTTCTTTCCCTGAAGTTTGCCTCTTCTGGCTTTAGGTATCAAAGGTCTTCAGGGCACCAAAGTCCATTATTTATGGAGTTTTGAACCAGAAGAGGATTTTCAGTGTGAGGCTGTAGTGGTCAATGGTAGAGTGGTTGATTACATCTCCTTTTTAAATACTATTAATGAGACATAATTAGCCACTCATTGCTGCATAATATTAATGAATGACTGTGGGGTAAAAAAATTACTGAAAGATCCTCTTTATCCAAATAACTAAACATTAATAGTGTGGGAAAAAAGATCAATGTAGAAATGGAGCAAGTGTGCCCTTCATCTAAAACACATCTAACTGTGTCCTGGTTTGAATTAGCAAGATGACAACCAGCTGCTCAAGGCAAGTGATTATTCTCCTTCTCTCAGCTCTGTGGCACCACATCTGGAGGGTTGTGTCCGTCTTGGGGCACTCCACTGCAAGAAAGATTTTGACGTTACAGGCGAGTTCAGTGAGGAAGATTAGGTGACAGAAGCATATATGATTCAGTGAGAGGTTGAAAGGTTTGAACCTCTTTAGCCTAGACAAAAGGAGAAGCAGAAGAGACCATAACTGCAGCTACCTCATGGAAGAGTGAAATAAAGATGGAAGCAGACTCGTTAAGAGATGCGCAAGGTAAGAGGCAACAGATTCATCTTCACTATGGGAAACTCTATCAGAAAACAATTCTCACTATCAGGGTAGTCCAAAATAAGAATAGGCCGGCCCTGGAGATAAACAAAACTCAACTGGACAAGGCCATGAGCAAGACACAAACTATTTGGAACAAGATATAAAACAATTTGGAACTTCCCTGAGTGGGGATTTGGACAGGAAGGCTTCTGGAGGCCACTTCCAATCTAAATTATGTCAATGTGATGTTTCTGTGGAAGTGAAATCTGGGCTTGCAGCTTCCAGCCTAAAACATTAATGAAACTAGACAAAATATTTAAAATACTAATGCCAATCTTTTGCAAACACTAGGAATTTAGAATTGAGAGAATAAAAATAGTAGCAACTTTTGTTTAAAAATCATGTAATGGGATGAGAACCTGAGCAATTCAAGAAAATATGTGGGAAGGTATTGGAAAACATGTAAATGAAAAACATTAATCTGAAAATAGGTTGAAGAAAATTAGTCACATAAAACAGACAACCTGGAGTTGTCAAAAAATTATCCTGTGAATAAATCTGGGGTTTTTTTCCTTGCACCAAAATATCTGCACAGTAGACAAAGGAAAAAGATGTACATTTAATAAATTTAGAACTTTGATGACTGCTGTGCAATAAGCTCATCAGAAAACTAAGAAATTTGAATTAGATGTAGTAGGTGTATATCTGAAAACTACAGTCAAATAATGCTTTTTAATTATTCATCATCAAACTGTGAATTAACTGAACATGGCATCCCAGAGAGGTCTGCCTTTGTCCCATTAGTATTTCCATTAATAATTTGCATCATGAAAGAGCAAGGCTGTTAAATCTGCAGGGGCAGAGTGCAAGGAATCCAGAGAATATGATCAAAATTATCGTAATAAGCTGAAGAGCTGGGTTGAACTCAGATAGACAAAATTCAGTAAAGGCAAATGTAAGTACAGCTACACTGGTATGTCAGTCACAGATGAAGGGTGCACAAAAAAGGACCAAAAAAAAGTTAAATAAATGGCAAGGCAGCAGGATAGGATATTCAGGGGATTCTATTGGAACACAAAATAAGCATAGTATTATGATGCATTTTCTTTCTAAAAGGATAGCTTTCACCCTGGAAGGACTTTTTCTAGTTTATTTAGCATTGCTGAGGCCTTGGCTGAAGTAACAAAGTTTACAGAACAAGTGTTACAAATGATAGTAGCAAGCTGGAAGGAATCCACAGGAAATAAGAAAGTGCTAAAATATTAGAAAATATGACCTGCCTGCCTGCAAAGAAAGATTAAAGCTGCTGGTTTCCTTTAGTCTTACAAAAGAGACAGTCAAGTGTAGATATGAGAAGCAGTAGACCATGTAAAATGCCAGTGGAAAGAGGATGATAATAATTTTTTCTCTACTGATAAAGCTGAAAAAACAATGAGTTGTTAATCTAATCTGTAGAAAGTGTAGGTTGGATATTGAGCAAAAATGTCAAAATGCTGCACTGCTGAAATTCAGAAACAGACTTCATAGGAATTTTATGAATTTTCTTTCCCTTCTGGATTTAAAAATTAATGAGACCCCTCAGAATTTAACTATGAAAACTTGATCCTGAACCTCCATATTGAGGCTAAAGTAGACTGGCAGTGGTGCCCCTAAAGCCTCAGAGCTGGATAGCTCTTGTGAATTCAATGCATACAGTCCACATCTGCAGGGCAGCACCTACTGAACAGTGATAGATGGTGCTTGTACAGAGCCCACCAAAGCCATCACAGGAGCTTCATTCGGTTGTTGGCAAAGAAAAACATTCTTCACCCCACCAAGGTTTCTTCATTGTCCTACTTGTCTCAATTTCTAAATTCTGTGTGTGACTAGAGGTATAAAAAATGGCCATACTCTTTTTTTTTTTTTTTTTTTTAATATTCCAATGAATTTAAACGTCTGTTTGGTGGGGTAAAACTCAGGGAAGCACAGAAATCATTTAGAAATGAATTACAAAGATTACACAGTTAGAAAATGAATCAAAAATATTTTTAATAGGAAGAAATTAGACCAGTAGGCAAACTGACTCAAAATTAGCCCAGCAATTACTCTGATCAGTAGACAAGCCATTGAAGAATGGATTAATTACCCTAGCAGAAAATTAATTAAGTTATGCAATGAGTCAGATAGGAATAATTTCTGAATTAATTAAATATTCAGTCCTGTGACTTGTGTAACAGAGAGCAAGGGTGATAGCCTGAGAACACAATGTATAGTTACCAATACAGAAAGCTGAGATAAGTTATGAAAGGAAAAGAGATTTACGTCTGGCAACGCTAGCAATTGAAGCCACAGAGACCAAAATCTAGGAAGAACTGATTTTTTATTACACTGTCAAATTAAAAAAAACCAATGAAACACAAATCCTCCAATATTTGAGAAGCTAAAATACTTTTCCATTATTAAAGCTTCTGTTATTACACCACATAAAAATACTTAATCAGAATTTTAAGAGTTAGGATATTTTGAGTTTAGAAAGTGCTGTTTTCCTCACTAAAAAAGATCCTTACAAAAGGAAAGCCAAGAGGAACTAATGACTGTGTAGTGCTTAGAGCACTCTCTTGTGGGATCAAATTTTCTCTATTGTTCAGGATTTGCTGGGTTTTTTGTTGTGGGGAGCGGGGAGGCAGATTTGTTTCATTTTTTTTGCTTTGTTTTGTTGGCGGCTTTTTTCGTTTGTTTGCTTTTTCCCCAAAGACAAGATTTAGGAAATAAAGACTCCAAATCCCCAAATAACACTTTACCTTTAGAATCCAGAATATTTATGCTGGATCTATCAGTCAGACCTTCTGAAGCTATTCTAGTTTCTGAAAATTACAAATGTTTCTTGTGGTAAGAGGAATAATGAAAAAAACATTTCTACAGCCTGATGCTTAGAGTACTCTCTATTAATGTAGAATGCCTGGTCCCAATTCATCATTGAAAATATTCTGCTTTGTGAGTGTACAGGAGGTATTTCACTGATTTTGCAGTCCTTTCTCTTTTGGGATATCATTTACAATGGATAACCATCCAGATAGTCTGTGGAAATAATCAGAGAACAATCCAGATGCAGAGCAGGCACTTAGATCTGCCTGCAGCTTCTAGTTACTTCTCTTGCAGGCATAGACTTGTTTTCTTTGAACTAAGTCTAAAGAAATCACCCACAGCTGAGGTACCTATCACTTGCCCAGACCCCTGCCCCCCCTGGAGCCCAATCATCCAGTACAGGCTGCAGAGCAAACTGGGAAAATGGTAGAGCTTCCAGAGTCAGGAGTCAGGGAAGCTGACTAATAGCAAGAAAAGGAAGGCAGCCTAGAAGCAGCACAATTATTGGAGTGCCACAAAAGTCCACATCCGGCCTGGGACTAGGTGATGAAATCAGACAGCTGTGTTCAGTTCGTGATGGAATTGGATAGCTGTGTTCAGTTCAGACAGCTGGTTTTCAACTTTTACAAACACTCCCATTCAGTGGACAGGGAGTTAAACAGCAAGGAGACCAAGCATGTTGCAGACTGTCTACTGTGGCAGTTTGGAAATCCTCAAGGACATATTGCAGTCTTAGCATTAGAAGTATTTTGTTTATTTGACTTTTACACAGTATTGTGCTTTCTATTTAAATTTAAAGTTGATAAGAAGTGCCCAGAACTAATAGGACAACATCACTGGTTTAAGACAGGACCATTTAAAATGTTTGCATTAGACAGGAAAATGTCTTTAAATAATTCTTTTTTCATTTCATATATATATATATATCTTTTCCAATAAGCATTTGTCAATCACTCGTTACTTGGACTGGAACAAGTCTGGGACTTGACTCAAATTTCACTCCAAACTTATCAACTCCTCTGGGACTGAGATGATGCTTCTCCACCAGTTAGGCTGGTGTTCTGGAGTTCATGCTGAAAGTTCACAAGGCACTCAGTAGTAACTTTGTTTGTGGATTGAATTTTACCAACTCAACATTAATTTGAGTTTCTAACATCTGAAAAAATTCTTATTGCGTGGGATAAATAATATTCTTACAGTGTTTAAGGCTTTTGAGTATGCATTTTAAAGATGTAACTTGAAGATTTTGCAAATCTCTAGTTTCAAATTTAGTATTTTAATAAAGCTGACATTAAAAGAATTCATTCAAATACTAAGTTTAGGTTCTAAATTTTTATTCAGTTCAGCTGTTATATCATCTATAAGAACTCCTGGCATGCGTAAGGAGCCTAACTGATTCAATACCACCTAGAAAATGTTCTACTCTTCTGTAGGGATACTTCTTCAGATGTATGATAACGGCACCAGTGGTAGATTTTTGCTCTCTCCATAATAGAAAAGTATGAGGAAAAGGCACTCAGTTGTCACCATGGTGGCTACAGAGTACGATCTGTTTAGAACGAGGCTGTAACAGTCCTTCTTTTCTATTCAGTTATGAATTTGACATTTCTCATGAAAGGAAGAATCAACAAGACATTTTCTGCTAGCAGTTGGCAGTGATACACCAAACCCTAGTTAGCAAACACATTCTATGCTAATCAGAATTGCTGCCTCTTCCCTAAAAAATGAAAATTTTTGCTTTTGCAGTTCTAGAGAGAAACACTTGCTGTGTTTCAGTGTTGTCTGAAAGTTGACAAAACATTTCCAATATTCTACAATAGCTCCCCGTGAGTGATTTGACAACTACATTCTTATTTCTACCTCAGAGGCCCTGTTGCTATTGTGATTTTTTTAAATTTTTACCCTCATTTTTCTCAGCATGTTTTACATAATTGTTTCCGTTTTTCTCTGATTATAGAATTTGATTATACAGACACAATACAGAGGTAACAGCTGTAGACATTCATTCATATTTTTCTGTGATTCCTTGGTATACAAATACATTGGTACCCAGGTCATCTTGCATGAGTTGTTCATGTCAGACTCTGATGTGCTTTATTTAGGAACACATATGTAAACAAAAGCAGAGGAAAACAGTGGAAGTAGATAAAAAGATACTCCTCCATTTCTTTCAACTCCTGGGGTTTTTTTCCAGGTGTTTTTCAATGGCTGCTTGCCAATTCCAAACTGCTGCACCTCAGTTTTTGTCCCTTGATGCATGAACCACACAACAGTCCATGCAGGGGTCACAAAAAGCACATGCCATGGTGTCTCAGACCTCCTTAGACTCAAAATTGTCTTATATTTGGTGTAAGAATTTGCTTTAATTTGAGGATTGTTTTCTTCTCCTGCTAGATTGGCAAAATTAAACTGGGAACATTTCCTTTATAATATGTGTGTATATATATATATTTTTTTTTTTTTTTTTTTTTTTAATTTCTGTAGCCTACCCAGCCAGGATTACAAGCAACAGATCTTTTAAAAATTTATATAATAAAACAGCATGCTATTGACAAAATTCTGTAACTCAAATGCGATTCATATTAATACTCTTGAAATTTTAAACTCAGCTTACCACAACTCTTCCATATTTTTGGCTTATTAGGTCAACACTATTAATTTTATTTCAGAAATAAAGCCTGCCACATGGTTTTAAAAGACCATAGAATTGATTAAAAACTTTACACATTTAGATCTCCAATAGTATATGTGAGTTGTTCATTGCTTTGTTCTTCTTCATGTAGAATTACACAACAAGCAAAACTATGTATTTTAGAGACTTGTAAATTTCAGTTTTATTATCTTTTTATCTGTATTCAATTACTACAATTTTTCAAGTGTGTACGATATTGAAAAAAAGCACTTGAATATTTTAGCTGTCTGAAAAACTTTAGAAACCTTTCTAGCAGTAAAAATTGCTCTCCAATTTTTTTTGTGTGTGTCCATGCATTTAAAATCCACTAGTTTAAATACTTGCACAGGTGTGTAGTACCACCAAACACAGCACAAACTCTGTTGCATTAAGCTACAAAGCAACAACAATCAGAGCTTTTCCTTATAGTACATATGGTCAATTGCAATTTAATATATGTCATGTTTATAATTTAGAAATAGAATTATACTTGTTAAAATTGCTATTCCAGGCATGCCATAATGATATTTTTGTATGTTTAAATATTAAAGTTTATATATGTTTAATACCCACTGAAAAAATTGTTGTCTTCTGTTGTTAGCATATTTATTATGTTTCTGCCTCAGCAAATTCTCTCAATTTTAATTAGAATGAGACAAAAAATCTACCAATTCTTATGTAGATATCAAGATATAGTCCTTCACCAATCCTACCTCTCACAAAAAAACAAGCAACAGTAAAAATTTCTGTTTGTGTTTTCTGGTACTTTCAACTTTGCCTCATCAGTGACAACTCAGATGGGAGTTCGGAAAGATGCGACCTCAAGGTGGTACCACGGCATTGCCCTGCATTACATGGGCAGCCACATGAAAGCTGGTAAGCTTTGCTTTCTCAGACTTACCAAAAAACTGCTTCCAGATTAGAAAACTTCAGCCCAGATAGCTGAACACTTCTAGTTTGTCAGATAAAGCAAGAGTACCATGCACACAAAAAGTAACACAAGACCAACCTCTGCTGAATGGAAAATATCTGTGTTAAACCCGTGATGAGTGTCAGGAAGGTAGCTGTGTCTGTCAGTTTGCATGAAGCCTGAATTTGGAGTATCACAAATTCTTATATTAAAAGAAGAACATTTTTATATCCTCCCAACAATTTCCTGCCTTTCTCATAATATTGCCCTATTCCCGATAAGTAGGGTTTGTAAGTAAAATACAACCTCTGAAGTTAATATTTTCCAGCATCTTTTAACAAACAGTTGAAATGTTTCTTATTTCTTTTGGCAGATCAATAAAAGCACCATAAATGTATTGAGAAATAGGGGTAGTGTGCCTGTCACAAATAATAGCAATTCATCTGCCCTTATGATTAATATTTAATGTGAGCAATTTTGACTACTGATTAGTTCTATTAATAATTAATACCATGTTATTGTGGATGATTAAGGCTATTTCTTTTGATGGGATTCTCTAATCCCTTCTAACGCCTCAGTATTAGTTCTTTATTATATCTATCTATGCATTATTTCCATCAAGCCTGTTGCAGAAAGCTTTGTAATTAAAATTGAACCAACCCTGCAATATCAACAAACAGAAGTTGTATTCCAGTTGTACAAGAATGCCTTAGGCAGCTGAATGCTGTTTTTCTTTCTTTTTAGCTGGCAGGATTATTTAATGAAGTTTCCTTTCTATTGTCTACTTTACTATATTTCTACTTAAGAGTAGCACAATCTTGGCTAAAATTAGTAGGCCCCAAAGAAAAACAAGATAAAATTCAACAAGCAATATATTTAAGTATGTGAAAATGACAGTGACTTCTTCAAACTTTCTTGCAGATATTATAATTTTCATTGCAGATTATCTCTGTCAATCAGTGGCAATGTACTTTTGTGTAGTCAGGGAAGATAGAAGGTAAGTTCTGCCTGGTTCATGACAGAGTTGATAATTACCACATTTCATTAAGTCATCTGATTTTACATGGGCATTAAAGCTTCATTGATTAAAATGGATTATGCTGTTGTGGTAGGCTGACATTTGCTGGCAGCTAAGACCCTCACCAAGCTGCTTGTTCACTCTCTGCAGCAGAATCAGAGAATAGAAGGGCAAAACAAGAGAACTCATGGGTTGAAATAAAGACAGTTTAGCAGGTGAAGGGAAGCTTTGTCCACATGAAAAGCAAAACTAACGAACTCATTGACTACTTCCCATCATCCAGCCACATGCTTGGCCAACTCCAAAAAAGAAGACCCTCAGCATCCAGAATTGTTGCTTGAGAAATAAAAGGCCTTAAACCTGCAGTGTCCTTGCTTCATTCTTCTTTCCCAGAATTTTTATTGCTGAACACAGCAATATGTTATGGGATATTCCTTTGATCACTGGGGGTCTGCTGTCCTGGCTGTGTCCCCTCCTATCCTCTTAGCCTCACACTGCATACTCACTGTGGTGCAGGGAGGAAAGAAAGAAAGCCTTGACACTGTTCAAGCAGTCCAATAGACACAACACTCGTGTGCTATTAATGCTATTTAACTCACAAATACAACTGTCGCACTGTCATACAGGCTGCTATGAAGAAAATTAAATCCATCCCAGCCAGACACAGTATACTTATACTTGAAAACTGAAACATTAAGTGTAGTAACCGCTTGACTCTGCCTAGCAGGCTGCTGCTCCCTGATAGCTCAGCGAGGGTTTCCTAGGGCCGTGCAACTAGTCGCATCCCAGAGTCCATTTTGGACAGCCCTGCGATCTGGCTCTGGCAGCCAGCAGCATTACAAAGCAGTGGTGGTAAAAAAGGTAGAGAAGGGTCTCTCATGAGGGTTTGAGATGGCTTTAATCACATCTTGTCCCCCGATGTTCAGAGGTAGAGAAACAGGGAGGTCTGGGTGCGGGGTGGTTTTGTCAGGGGTCCAGGGGCAGTCCCTGGGCGGGGTTGGGAGCAAATAGGGAGAAACCGAGGGAGTGGCCAGGGCTAGGGCAGGGAACGGGGGGAACATGTGAAATAGGAAAAGCAATGGATTAACAGGTCCACACAATTAACCTCAAGTGTGTATGCTCAAAAGTCCAAAATTATTTCTGTACAATTCTGCATCTGTAACACAGTCATTCTTTTTGTTCTGAGTCTATAGAAGAAGCACTCAACCATGAGTGAGGCTCCAACCTGCTGTTGCAGTGCAAATATCTGACATTAAATTTTATTTAAATCTGGTTGGGGTTCCTCCCCCCTGCCATGGGATCCCGGGAGAGGGGACCCTGGGGTAGAGGCATGGCCTAGGCATGGGGTCTCCCTGCTCCCTGGTGACACATGCCCTAATCCTGTTCCCCATTGGTTATTTTGTGTTCCCCTGCCTGGGGAGGACCCTGGTTGTCCGGTGATTCCAGAGTCTTTGGGGAGTCCCCCTCCCATGTGGCTGGAAAATAAAGATCTCTGAAACTTCTATAAAGAATTGCTCCCTATTTCTTTCCACGGGTCTCACTGTCTATGGATGTTGCAGGAGACCCCACTGCAACAAAATCTCAGTATGTTTGAAATAAATAAAATTTTCTTGGTACTAACCAGGAATGAAATAATGCTCTGAACAGCATTAGACTCTTTACAAAACTGCTTCCCTTCTAAACCCTCAGAGGTTTGCTTAGACTCTGGGTTGTTGCCAATGACCATACAGAACTATCCCAAACTCAGTGTTTGGTATCAGGAAAGAACCAGAGAAATAGATGAACAGTTATTTCAGCACAGATGAGGTAGAAGACTTGCAGGAGAATGGAAGAAGTAAACGAAGCAGGAAATATAAAGTGCTGGTTTACTTATTCCTACTCCTGGCTATTGTTTCATGGTTTCTTACTTCATATTCTCAGTGTTCAAGGTAAGAGAAAACTTGACATCGTAATTGAAGGTAGTTAATCAATCATAGAGGAGTTAAATCTCTATGAAACCAATTTAACCTGAAGGTCCTGAAACTCACATTGTTTATCAGAGAAAAATGTAGAAATAACAGTGGATTTATCCATGAATCTAATAACAGACCCAGCTTTCTAATGGTTTCCAGCTTCCCAACATCTTAAGCGCTTTCAGACTTATTTTACCACCCCCATTTTAAAATACAAGATTTTTTAAAATTCATTCTTCAACATACTAATGAAATGTAGAGTATATATGTCTAAGACGCATACATTTTTAATTTAATTGAATACACTTTGAAGACCTTTTACAGTTTTATCAAAAAAAAGTGTCAAAAGGTTCTGGCTACTTATCATTGGAACATCTAAGATGTTACATGAAGTTTCGCTATGAAGTTGAATGGTTCCCAAGAAACACTAAAAATAAATCAACAAATTAATAACATTGCCTGTTGCATATTTCTTTGCAACAACTCAAAATAATTCATATTTCTTTTTAAGGAGATGGGTTAAAAATCTAACCTGAAATATTAAAGATGGCATTGATTATGTCTTCGGTTTATGCTTATTTAGGGACTAATTTTCATTGTTGATATAGATATTTTTCAATAGCCTAATTCTAATGAATGAAGTTCTAGAGATAAAAGAACCTAACACACTCTATAAATAAATTTATATTGCAAGTAATCAGGATAAATAAAAAACGAAGTAGGCATAATGTATTTTCTTCAGAGTACGTAGGTTATTTCCAAAGTACATCACACATATTTTTGTCCCTTGAAAGCGTGGGAGAAGAAAACCTAACAGGAAAGGAGACCAACAAACCTAACACAATATGGGCAGGGGATTTACAGGACACATATATGTATTCGTTACAAAAGGTTAATGCAGATTGTAAAAAGAAGTTACAAAATGTACTAGTGCCCCAAGACAGCTGTAACTTCTCTACTGAAAATTTAGATGGATTTTTACATGTCCATTAAATCTATTCTGAAGCACAAAGATACTTTAGCAGCTTTTCCTTCGTTTGATCAATTGGCAGTCTTAAAGGCACTGAATTTGTTTACATCTATTTGTATCATGAATGTCCCTCTTCTTTTTGTATTTTCCTCAATAAATGAATTACTGCCCAGAGTCTGGCAGATCTGCAGGCAGCTCTAGAAAGAATATATCTGAGAAAAAAAGAGGTTTCTCCATATACAAGACTTGTTTAAGGTCAGAGACTAAGATAAATACAATCCAGCTCAGATCTAAGTTCTACTTTCTTAGAAAGGAAGACTTGGTGCCTTTGAAAAGAGAACAATTGTAATACAATTTTAGTAAAAGCATATCAGGAAGAAAATCATAAATAAACTACTTCATCTTCGAAGCTGGCAAAAAAGCTATTAACTTAAAAGGGGAAGAATGACAAGTTGTACTAAAATTAAGAACTATTTCGCATTTTTCTTTTATAGACTGTCTTCAGAAGATGAATGTTCCAGATATCTTAATGACTGTGAAGGCTAAGTCCATGTGTTCTTCTACAGAGCATGTCCTTTTAAATTCACATGCTGCAAATTGCTAAACTATATTTATTAAATATGGTCCTGATTAGATTACCGTAGTATTACAAGCATTCCATCAAATTATCTTCAGCCTGTTTATGTAAACTGAAAATAAACACAATTATATATAGTAGAAAAAGATGATACATTTTTGACAACTACATTTAGATTTCTAAACTCAGTTTTCATCCTGCATTCAGCTCCAAGACTATGTAAAGCTCCTTCCAATGACCTTCATATAATGAGAATTTTTTTGTTCCTCTGTTTATTAGCCTGTGGTTCCAAATAAAAATATTTCTAATATATGCAGATAGAGCTCATCATGATTTAGAACATTGGTTTTTGCATTATTAAATGCCTTGTTCCATCTAATTGTATTTAAATATCTTTCTTGGGTAACATAATAGTAATAAAATTTTCTAGTACTTGTACAGTGGTTAGTTGAGACATTTAAAGGCCATGAGCCATACTGAGTGTTTTTAAAGCTGCTCCTTCCTTTAAAAACGAAGGTGACATATAGATGATATTTAACATCAAAATCAAAAGAGTGTAGTTTCCTACAGAATACAAATTAGGCATCATCAGTGAAAGTTCTTTTTGCTGTCCCACCAAAATGCTGCCTTGTCATCATCAAGGACCATATTTCAGAGCAAGAAAGGAAGCTTATATTCATGAGTGATGCATTCTCAAGTTGTGTGATCATGTAAAAAGCAAGTGTCTTTTAGCTGGCATTGCTGTATGTTGAATCAAGAATCTGCTGTCCAAGTAAATCTTCTGAAACCCTGAAAATTAGAGAAGTTCAGGTGAGTAACTTGCAGCTTGGAACAAGGTCTTTTTTGCTGTGCGGCAATGCAGTAGCGAAGCACTGCCTCTGAGAAGTATTGCGGCCATGTCAAGAATGGAAAAAATCAAGGTGAGAAACAAGGTGTTTTGCCAAGTCAACTTACCCAACATTTTGCCTTATGTAGTCTCCTTTTGATCACTGAATTAAGTCATGCACGAGTAGACACATTACCCATCCATTAATCTCTAAAGTAAGACCTATCACATACAAATGTACCAAACTGAAACATTTTATAATTCTCTTCTCTTTACTGTATTTTTTGGGGGTGACTTTTAAGCAAAAAACAATAATGCATGTTTTTTATCAGGTCCCAGAAAAGCTCTTCCCCTGGGAGGTGGAAAAAAAAAATAAAAATATTTCAAATAATAGTATTGGGCTTTTTTGGTCAATCTCCTCTTAGGAGGGAGAGAGGAGACAAGCGTTTGTTTTCGGCAATCATTGCATATTAAGACAGAAGACTCATCTTAAGTCAGCTGCTTAGTGTGGGATAACATTTTAGTGTTTTCTATACAACTTATAGTTCACAACTATGTAATATGATGCTCTGCCAAGAGACGCTTGAAATATGTCCCTTTGGGACAATACCTTTATATCACAAGTGAATAGTGTCCTCCCTGGAGAAAAAAACCAAAAAACATGTATGCAATGAATCTGATTTTTCAGCTAGATACAGATGCATTTTCTTCAAAATTACCTTTATAATGATGCTGTACACAGATTGGATTGTCTTGCATTATGTTGTAGGGTAATAATTAAATTCCAATTTAACTATTTTAAGCATCTGGTACATTAAAAATATATAATTGTTGCTGCCTGTTCCGAGCTTCCCTTCCCCCTCCCCAAGACAAGCCAGGACTTGCCTCTGCCATGTGTTCTGAACTCCTTTGTTCCAAGCATGGGCAAAAACAAATGTAACTCAAACTCTTTAGCAGTGTCTCATTGGCCAGTCATCCCGGGTCCACCCCTAGTCCGCCCCTTTCCCCTTCTCCAAATAAAAGAAAGGGCCCAAGAGGGCTTTGCAATCCTTCTGTGAACATCTGCGTGTTTCTGTTTGAAAGCTTCTAATCACGGGAATTAGGCAAGCTGAAAGCTATGTTTCTCCCTCTTTGCTTCTACTGATGGTATCAGTTTTGCAGCTACTATTTGCCACTTTTAGAGCTACTGAAATGCTGGATTGCCCATGCTACCTCTCTAGGCTGCCCGAGGCTTTCTAAGGCATTGAACTACAAGCCTAGCCGGTAAAAAGCTGTAAGTACCTCCACATCTGGCGCCCAGCATGCTATCTCTGAACCGCAGTTCTGAGAGACAGCTGCGTGTCTGCTGGAGTTAGCTCTGCACGTCCTGCCGTGCCAGCTCTGTGTAGCGAGCTGTTACTTCTTGCATAATAGCGAGCCCAGAGACTCAGCCTGTACCCTCCCCCACACCATGTGGTGAGGGAACGGCTGGAGTGTAGGAGACCCACTTCGCTTTTTTTTTTTTTCTCCACACCTGCTTTCCTGTGTTAAATCCAGAATTCTGGTGAGTATTTCCCTGCTGGTTTAGGGGCTCCTGTCTTAAGCTGGTTCCAGTGCAAATTTTCTCTTTTTTTTTCCACTTTTTTGCAATTTGGGGCTGAGGTTTGTGGTGCTGCATTCATAATGGGATCTGAGGTTTCTGCACACCATAGAGAAATATACTACCAAGTTCAAAGCTACCTTTCTTGTACTGGGCATAAATACCCTAAAAATCTAGTTCAATCTTTTGTACAATGGCTTTTCCAATACTTTCCTAATCTGACCTCCGAGGATATGAGATCTTCTGAATTTTGGGATAAGGTGGGGAGAAAACTCTCCTCTCTTAGGCGTGCAGGAGACGAAACAGTTTCAAAATTTTTTCCTCTCCTGTTACTAAGTTATACTTTGCCAGAGAAAAAAGCAATACTTGAAAAGCCACCACAAAACCCCTCTTTTAATTCCCTTACACCCTCTTCCAACCCCTGTGTCCCTGACCCCTCTTCCCCTACGCTGGAAAACACAGCTAGAGCAGACCGCTTTTTAGCACAGGAGTGCTATCGTCCTCCTGGCTCACCCGTGTTTCCTCAGCACCGTGCCTTGGACGGGAATCCAGACCCCATCCCAGGACCTTTCCAACCCCTTTTCTCCACTTCTTTGTCTCCAGTTTCTAGCCCTCATGTTTCAAGCGCGCGTAAAAACCCCTTCTCCCCTGATCTCTTTGTTCCCAGGGACAGCCATTTCCATGTGCTCACAGCCTGGGAAAAAACCCCCTCCCCCCAATCCCTTTTCTCCAAGTTTGTTTGTCTCCAATAATGGCGGATGCAATGTTTCTTCATCCCCAAACTACACCTCCCACAATCCCTTTCTCCCCCACCCCACAAATCCCTTCTTATCCCCATCCCCTCCCACTCCCAAGTCAGAACCTGTCCCCGCCCCCAACCCCGCCCCCACAGTGTCGTGTTTCACCCCTCCCTCTGTTCCCACCCATGACTCAAGTACCGCCCCTGCCTCCCACAACCCCGCCCCCAACCCCTCCTCTCCTCCCACTGCATCCCTTCCTCCACTCCCCGCCCCTGCCCCTCCACTCCCTGCCCCTGCTTCCCATTGTCCCGCCCCAGGTCCCCACAGTCATGTGACTACCCCCTTAAATCCTGAAACCCATCGCTACCTGGAAGTATCTCCTCCTGCTACTACTACACTCTCTTGTACAGGTGCGAACCCTGGCTGGACGCCCTTTCCTTATTCTAATATTAAGGATTTGTGCAAGGCAATTAAGGAGTTTGGGATGCATAGTAATTATTTCAAGAGCCTGTTAAGTGCTACTTTTGCAACTCACTTACTTGTACCTCATGATTTAATTACAATAATGCAAACTCTTCTCACACCTGGTGATTTTGTGTTGTGGAAACAACAATGGAAAATTTCTTTATCTGATTTATTGCAAATTTTGTGGCAAATTCCAGATAATTACCTGGACTTTGACAACAATTATATCACATTAAACCTTTTATCTGGTGACAATAATATGGCACATCCCCAAAAACAAGCAATGCTTATCCCTCGTCCAGTTCTTACTGAAATCACACGTGCTGCTGAAAAGGCCTTAACATTACTACCATCTCAGACTCCTACATCTCATTATACCAACATCAAACAATTGCCAAATGAAAATATTCACTTTTATAACTGTTTGCGCGAAGCTATCTTTTCCCAGGTCCCTAATCCTGACCTCCAACAAACACTCGTACTTGAACTGCTCCAAGTGAATACGAATGATGCTTGCAAACAAGTCATCCTGAGTCTTCCTTTGCACCCCCCTCCAACTGTTGAATCCATCGTCGAAATCTGTACAAAGAAGGTGCAGCTAAATACAGCTGTTCCCTTTTTGAAAAAAGTGGGGATGGTTGGGGAAATTGTGGAGAATGCTATGGGTACAGGGGAAACCCAATCTCAAGGTAACTTTATATGCTATCGTTGTCAGAAAAAGGGACATGTAGCTCGCAATTGCAGAACAATTATAATTGCTGATAAAAACTCTCCAAAGACTGTTTCCCCAGGTCAACAGCAGGGAAACTAGCGACTCAACGTGTCCTAACAGCCCCGCATTCAGACAAAAATAGAGCTGCAGACAAAGCAACTTGGACTTCTGGACTCAGGTTTAAGGTAACCTATGATGAAACACACCATTTCAACAACAACAAATAGACTGTGATACCCATCTCATTCCAGAATGTGGACCACATGCCAGACTTTACATACCTTTTTCTTATTGGGGACACTCGGGAAACACCTGCTGGGATAGAGGTTACACCCACACTCATGAAAGTGGATCAGAACGGGTGTTCTAACCTAACTGTACAATGTATATATCCACCGTACTTTATGCCAAAGGGTCAAGTCATTGCACAGGCCATTCCACTGCCCAAATACCTGCCCACAGATGGTCATATCCCAGCCATCTGTTGGACTGAGGTTTTGGGAAACGATAAACCTGTAGTAGAATGTAAGTTCTGTCACGGATCACATAAAATCAGTATCCTGGGAATGATAGACACAGGTGCTGATGTGTCTGTCATTCCATTTGATAAGTGGCCTGCGCAATGGGAATTGCAGTCTCAGGGTATCATACAAGGGATTGGAGGTACCCAAATTGCGAAGCAATCCAAAAACACCATTCAAATTGAAGGTCCTGAGAGACAAATAGCGACACTTCGTCCATCTGTCCTGGACACCAAATTCACCCTGTGGGGAAGGGATGCCATGTCTCAGTGGGGAACAAAAATTGATATCACCCCTACACATCAAAATTTTCCCTTGCGGCCACTGGAGCTGAGTTGCCAACCACAAAAGCTAACTTGGAAAACAGATGAATCAGTGTGGGTTAACCAGTGGTCGCTAAAAGAAGAAAACTTAAAGGCACTCAAAACATTAGTAGCTGAACAATTGGCTAAAGGGAATATCGTACCAACTAATAGCCACTGGAATACTCCCATGTTTGTAACACAAAAACGGGGAAAGAACAAATATAGGCTCCTCCAAGATCTTAGAGAAATCAATAAGGTTATTGAAGACATGGGACCCCTTCAACCAGGTATGCCATCACCTTCAATGCTCCCACAACATTGGCATTTAGCTGTTCTTGGTATTAAAGATTACTTCTTTCATATTCCACTCCACCCTGCAGATGCCCCTTGATTTGCATTTTCTGTGCCCTCTACTAATCATGAAACTCCCATGGAACGTTACCATTGGCTTGTACTTCCCCAAGGTATGAAAAATTCCCCAACTCTCTGCCAAGAGTATATTGCTAAAATTCTATCTCCCATCTGTGCCAAAGCAGAGAAAGCCATCATCCTACATTACATGGATGATGTAATGGTATGTGTTCCCAATAATCAGTATCTCGAGCAGACACTTAACATGGTGATTGAGGCCTTAGAGGCCAAAGGCTTTGAATTACGACCAGAAAAAATGCAGAGAACAAGCCCTTGGAAATACCTCGGACTCAAAATCACAGAAACCTCTATCACCCCAACACCCCTCCCCATTAATAATAACCCAAAAACACTAGAGGAAGTGCAACAGATCTGTGGGACACTGAGTTATTTAAGACTCTGGCTAGGACTCCCCACAGAGGATGTAGCTCCTATTGCAAACCTATTAAAAAGGGAAGGCGGTCCAGCATCCCCTAGATCCCTGACAGAAGAGTCAAGGCAGTCTTTCGAAAAGATACAAGAGATCATTTCCACCAGACAAGCACACAGGTATCAGCCCTCCCTACCCTTTAAGCTTGCCAAGGTACCACGCTTTCACAGCCTCATATTTCAGTGGGACAAAGAGCAGAAGGAACCCCTCATCATAATTGAATGGGTGTTCCTTCCACTCCAACCGCCTAAGACCATCACACAGCCACAAGAACTAATGGCAAAAAATTATCATGAAGGGTAGAGCAAGGCTCCGCACCCTGGCAGGATGTGACTTTGCATGCATCTACTTACCTGTAACAACAGACACATTAGATCACCTACTTCAAAATAATATAAATTTACAAATTGCATTTGATAGTTACTCAGGCCGAATCTCCAATCATTACCCAAAACATGACATGTTTAATCTGGCATTCTCTTTTGTCCCTCGAGAGATTCAAAGTAGAAAACCCCTCAATGTGATGACCATTTTACCAATGCTTCAGGAAAGAGTAAAAAATCAGTGATACATGGAAAAACCCAAAGACGCAAAAGTGGGACTCTGACATCAAAGTAATCCAGGGATCACCACAAGAAGCTGAACTAGCAGCCATCATTAGAGTATTTGAGAGGTTCAAAGAACCCTTTAATTTGGTCACAGACTCAGCATATGTAGCTGGAGTAACTGTTAGAGCTGAGCATGCTCTCCTAAAAGAAGTCTCAAACAAAAAAAATTATGATTTGTTCTCAAAGCTAATTTATCTGGTTTCCCACAGAGAGCATCTCTATTTGGTCATGCATGTGAAGTCACATACAAACCTGACAAGATTTATTGCAGAGGGTAGTCATAGAGCTGATGCTCTGGCTATGCCAGCAGACATAGTTTTATCAGCCGACTTACCAAAGCTCCCCGAAGTTTTTGAACAAGCAAAATTGAGCCATGCCATGTACCATCAAAATATTCCTGCTCTTATCCGCATGTTCCATCTGTCGCGGACACAGGCAAAAGCAATAGTGGCAACGTCCCAACTGCCAGAAGCTACAGCTTCCATCACTGGGCATGGGGGTCAATCCCAGAGGCATTAATAGCGGTGAAGTGTGGCAGATGGACGTCACACATTTCCCTGAATTTGGGAGATTAAAATATGTTCATGTTTCTATTGATACCTTCTCTGGTGCTATGTATGCCTCTGCACATGCAGGTGAAAAAGCTAAGGACGTTGAAAAACATCTTGTCCAAGCTTTTGCTGTGCTCGTGTCTTGGGGTGACTTTATGATGTGTATCCCATGTCGCTGCCCTATGCCCAGAAATTAACTTTGTGCCTTTCTATGCCTCCAAACTGAGCCTGAGAGGGGGAAGGAAAAACTGAGCAAAACTTTCTCAAAGCAGTTTGCAGCTTGTTCAAGGTCACACAGAGACAGCAACTTTTTTTTTTCCCAGCTGTGGCAGGGGAGAGAGGAGGCACCCGGCTTGCTGTTTTCCAGTCAGCTTTTGGCCAGTTGTTCAGTTTCTTTCTCTCCGGAGAGAGACTGAGAGTTGGACTTTGCTTTTCCTTCTCTGGAATTTCGGATTTTCTCCCTTTTCTACTGGACTGCTTCAACCTCCAAGCACATCAGGAGGACTTTCCACAGGGCACAGAGGGCCTGGCCCTGGGCCAAGCCCCAGCTCCAAGGAGACCAAAGGGAAGGACTCTAACACTTTCCCAGGGTTTTTCTCCACAGTAAGAGATTTTATTATTTAGCATTATTTTTCTTTTCCCGTGTGTTTGGTAAATAAATAGTTTTATCTCCTTCACTTTCCTTCAAGGAAAATTTATTTTTCCCGAACCTGGGGGGCGGAGGGGTGGTTGCGCCTTCTCTCAGAGTATATATTTCTAAATTTGGCCAAACCGGAACAGCTCGGTATACCTGAAGAGATAAAAACTGATAATGGACCTGCCTACACCTCTCAGGAGTTTAAAAACTGGGGATTTCAACATGTTACAGGTATCCCTCACTCCCCAACTAGACAAGGCATTGTTGAACGTGCCCATCAAACCCTCAAGCGAATGCTGCTACAACAGTCAGGGACCACTAAACTCAACTCACCTGTCCTCAGACTCAGCAAAGCACTGTTTACCATAAGCTTCCTGAACGGCACCTTTGAGGATCCAAACCCTCCCATCTATCGTAATTTCCAGAACACAGGGAGACATAAACTGAAGGAAAATCCAGAAGTCCTGATCTGGGACCCAGAGACTCAAAAAATCCAAGGACTAAACAAACTTGTAACTTGGGGACGTGGGTATGCCAGTGTATCTACCCCTCAAGGACTGAGGTGGATCCCAGGGAAATGGGTAAAACCTTATGTCACTTCCTCAAAAGTTAAGGAGGTTAAAACTGCCTCCTGGAGGAGATGCCGTAAAAGGGATCCTGATTTTGCACCCTCATAAAAACCCCCTACTGCAGATTTTGATGTTAATCCCTTAAGTTAAGTTGCACTGTTTTGCACTCACATTTTGCACTGTATTTTATTAAATCTTCGTCCTGATACTCCATACCATAGATGTCTTAACTAACCCCCTGTGTTTTAACTGGGGAACTAGTTTAAAGACATCCTAGGTACTGTCGAGTTGTAGGGACGATAGATTCCAGTTATGTTTTGCACTGTTACTGTTCTATGCACTTTAAGTTACTAAGAGTTACAACCCAGCTTTAAAGAAAAAAAAATAGGGAATTGTTGCTGCCTGTTCCGAGCTTCCCTTCCCCCTCCCCAAGACAAGCCAGGACTTGCCTCTGCCATGTGTTCTGAACTCCTTGGTTCCAAGCATGGGCAAAAACAAATGTAACTCAAACTCTTTAGCAGTGTCTCATTGGCCAGTCATCCCGGGTCTACCCCCAGTCCGCCCCTTTCCCCTTCTCCAAATAAAAGAAAGGGCCCAAGAGGGGGCCCGCCCTCTTTGGCTTTGCAATCCTTCTGTGAACATCTGCGTGTTTCTGTTTCTGTTTGAAAGCTTCTAATCGCGGGAATTAGGCAAGCTGAAAGCTATGTTTCTCCCTCTTTGCTTCTACTGATGGTATCAGTTTTGCAGCTACTATTTGCCACTTTTAGAGCTACTGAAATGCTGGATTGCCCGTGCTACCTCTCTAGGCTGCCCGAGGCTTTCTAAGGCATTGAACTACAAGCCTAGCCGGTAAAAAGCTGTAAGTATCTCCACATCTAATAATTTTTGATTAATTCAGGTTTTGACCTAGATTTCTATTCCTTTGTTATAGCTCAGTTTTCAAAACTAATTGAAGACCAATTATTGCATATTCAACAATTATTGAAACTTGTCTCTCATTTTAATTTTAACATTCTTTATCATATATCTTGTCAAAATATGCCTTTTTCAGTGCTTCCATTTAAGTTACCTAAGCTTATTTCTGACAGCTATTGTTCATTTACTGCATAAGTTTTGAACCTCATCATTAAAATATAGCCTTAATATTGGCTTCTGCTCTGCCACAAAATACAGAGCTACTGAAGAAGCAATCAGTATCTTCTATCTGTTTCTCTAGCCCACAAACAAAACTGTTTTATAGTCCACAGAGATGTATTATATAATGTCCCCAAACTAGATATTGGCTCAGTCTAAAATTGTAAATTCAAATCAAGATGGAGAAGTTTGGTACTGTAGTATCATTTAAATGTGCTTTTCTATCAATATTCATTCTCATCGGTTTTATTAACAATTAACCTAGGAAAGAGTTTTCTAGATGTCTGCAAAGTAAGTGTTGGTTTTCCTGTTCTAATTTCACCCAAATTTTATCATTTCAGTAGGCAGGAAATGGAAACAAAATGAACAGAAATCATATGTCTTTTCAATTCATATCATATGTTGAACACTGAATCAATATATTTTAGTTATTGATAGAGTAATTTAGTCATATTTGATTAGGTATTTAATTCCACTAGGCTTAGGTGAGACCCCAGTAAAAAAAATGAAGAAACTTGAACATAAATGAAAACAGAATTTGGTTAGGAGTCCAGAAAATATAAGCCAAGAAATTTGAAACATTTAAAACATAGACTTAGTACTTTATATAAGGTCTACTGTGTATGAAAATAAATCTCAGAGTACGAAATAAATTCAAATAATTTACAGGAATGATTAAGAAGTATTGCCTTCGTCCATCCTATATTTTATAAGCCTGGTTTGCAAATAGGATACAGAAAGCAGTTTTATTTTCAAAACTGAAATATTATACACATTAACCTTTGAAGAAAGCTAAACCACTGAGAATGTAATAATGGGGGAAAAACAAAAAAACCACTATATTTCAAATGGATAACTACCTACTTGTCCCACATTTAGTATGTTGTTCTGTTTTCTATTTCAGTATCTCATATGACTCTCCACATATTTTAATGAATATATTTTATCTTGTCTTTATCTCCCAACTCTGAAACTACTTCAGTGTGAAATCAGCATTTATCAATATTGATCTCCTTAAACTAAGAATTGTCTTTCTGCTTATGCAGAAAATAAAACACTAATAATTCACTTGCCAAATCTACCCCCAAGGTATGGCTGATTAATACTGTCCAGCTTCTTTAAGCAGCATCAGAAATGGTCAGTGATAGCAGTCATTGCCTTCTCTACTTTGGGCAAATATCTCACTGATCACATGGGAAGGTCCATAATTAAAGATATGGAAAGTATTAAAGATTGTTTTCCTTCATTTATTGATTCTTTGGATGTTGCTCGTAAATAACATATCATGACTACTGAACGAACATCAATCAACAGAGTTTTATCTGAAAATGTACATTTTGAGTGTGTGATACGAAGCAGCATCCCTTAAAGGATCACAGAGGATGAAATGTCCAGAAGGCTTCTGTGTGCATGTGCCACTGTGCCCAGTGGGCCTCTGGCAGTCCTTTGGCATTTAAGTATCACTTAGAGCCAAGCAGATCAATTTTATTCAATTGCAGAGCCTCAGGTGACTCTCCTGAGCTGCAGAGACTAAAGGTACCATCCTCCGCTGTTGGGACACATCAGCTTTGCAGCTTCCTTTATGGCCGACACTGAAAGGTAGAATGCCCTGGAAGGTATTCAGAGTTTGCCCTGAAGACAATCAAGTTCATGCTTTCTCAAGATGGGGGTAAGTTTTAAGGCAATGCATTCACCTCACCTTTCCAAGGGATGATTTGCTGTACATTTAACCCCACTTTTGGTATCCACTCAGACCTCTAGGGCCATATTGCTTCACAGTTAAAAGCACAGAGAATTTACTTGTAAGGAAGACAAGCCTCTGGCCATGGCTCTCCAAAGGGCAAATGTTGGACTAGCACTGAGAAGAAAATCCACAGCTGTGTGGATAGATATAAATCTGAATTAAATATATTTCACATTAAAATCAAAGCAGTTTTAAACTTCCTCTTAGCTCTGGTAAGATGAAAACCCACTGCTTTGATTGGTTTTGTTGATGACTAGAGGAAAAATAATTAATTTACATTTCATTTGCTGAGCTGTCTCATAGCTCTGTAATTCCCACTGGTTGCCTCAGGTACACTTCCTTAAGCCTCCAGCCACCTTTCCCTTCATAGACCCATTCTCTTTACTAACTACTCTTACTCCTCTAATGACTGTGGGTGGGCAGCCAAGCAGGGAGCAGATCTATCAGCAGGTACACAGAAAGCATGAGAAACCCCTCGCAGGGCTGATAAGAGCATCTTCAATAATCAACTCCATGGTCAAAAAAAGAAGTAAAATTAAAATGTTGCACACCATTTTTTCTGGCTTTTGAAGGCTGAAAACCTACAAACATATTCTGTGCTTCCCCTTGAACAACCCCAAAACGGCTTTCTTCAGAGAAAGTGTTAAATGTTTCAAGTGATGAAATAAGAAATAGTGTGATGAGATCCAGTATAATGTCTTCACATCTAAACTTGACCTTAGATGCCTGGAGGCCCTAATCCAGAAGCTTCAAAGTACACTCAGCAGTAAATACTTAGGGCTAAGGTAATGGTTCTGTAGAAGTCAAAATTTAGATTCAATCTTTTTAAAAGATGCTGGATCAAATATTCAAATATGAAAGGATAAAAAAAACCCTCTACAACTGACAGTATATTTATTATCTGAAGAAAGACAAAGCAATGCCAGTGAATCTCTGGACAGGCACACCAAGTGTTTTATTTTGAGTAACAACTAAATAGATACATGAGACAAAGAAAAAGGATACCTTATTGCTAAGAATGAGAAAAGCAAAATCTGAAAAACATGGCCAGTCAAAATGCAAGAAGGGAATTAAGCAGGCTAACAAAAACTGATGAACATATTTAAAAGAATACTCAAACTAAATTAAAAAACTCTGTAAATATATATAAAAAAAAAATCAGTATAATGCCTGATTACAAACATTTTAAAGGTTAGCTCAGGTGTGATAAGACTTTAGCACAGACGTTCCAGAATTCCTTGTGTAGGTTTTTAACTGATTTGTTGGACCGATTCCTCCAAGAAATTAGGGCTTTTTATAGCTGATAGGTAAAAGGAACTAGACAACTCAAAGAAATTATACAGGAATTATAAAACAAAGCAAAATGTCTTAAATCCCCTTAATGAGATGTCATTTGCTTAAGACCTAAGTGACTGAAATATGACATTGCAAATCGTCTGGCCAAAGTTTGTAACTTGCCATTGCAAACTATTGCTGTGTTGGATTACTGAGAGCTTCCTATGTAATTCCCACCTAGACAGAGAAATGTTGAGGAGACTCTGGGAATTACAGCACAGTAACACTGGCTTCCATCCCTGATAAGACATCATAAAAACATAGGGAGTTATCAAGCAAGGTGCTGAGACCAAGACAGAGGGTACAATTTTTCCACTATGGAAACATTGCTGTTCCCACATCTTAGCTGTTGTGTACAGTTCTCATTCCTACACCTCAAAATAGTCATAATGATCTTAGAGAAGGGACCAAAAGGAGTGAGCAGACAACGAGGAAGGAGTGGAGTGATTCAGTTTAAAAAGGACATAGCTGTGGGGACACAGGGTTAAGCCTTTCTTTTAAAAAGCTGAAATGGACACTACTGTTATTTATCAAATCCCACAGTATGGGAACTGGGGTCACTTGAAAAAATGAGAATGAAGCAGTTTTAAGACAGATCAAATGGCATTTCCCTGACCTGTTAATAGATAACCTCCGTAACCTGCTGCCAGGAGTCACAAACAGCAGCAGACACTTCAAAAAGCTAAGGTGAATGTATGGACTATCCCTGAACTCAGGATGGAAGGTCCAGATGAGGGCTGTACCCACTAGCAGCACAGCTACATCCCTTCTGGTTGCACGGGGAGCAGGAGGTGGTAGGCCATAGGAAGAAGCCAAGCTTCTTTGTGTCCCTAAACAGCATCTTTTTCTGCCCCCAGCAGAGACAGAATATTAGGCTAGAATAATCCCACCACTGGCCCAGAATATTTTCAAAGTCCTTATGCAGATTTATACAATTTCAGCTGCACAAAATTTGAACATTAAAAACTGAAAACTGGAGGCAAACTTCGTGAAGATGACTGATACGTCATGAGGAAATAAAATGAAAATGCAATTTTTCTTTTTTCCTTTAATTTTGATGAGTTAACTTTTAGAAAATTATTATTACTTGTCTCTAGAAGGTAGTTCACAAGTTAGTAACACTGCAGTATTAAAACCACCACCAGTTCCCCTCTGCAAAATACTCTTAAATTCCATAATATTCCAATAACGTGTTCTATCTCTTGGACAAATTGATCTTCTCTCATTCACAGTCTTTGAATGAAGAAAATTTATTAAAGATATTGAGTTGCATATTATTATTGCCATGTCTTATTGTTGCTGTTATTAAAAATGAAATAGTCTTCTGTTCCTTTTACATTATTTTTTCATCTTTGAATTAAAAATTAATTCATTTTAGTTTTTTAAATGATCTTGATCATTCAGAGACAGCAGATCCATGTCTGTTAGCTGAGCGATCCCATCCTACTTGAGGAACATAAAAGGTGAAATTGTATTAAAACACGACTTCTCAGCATATGAAGAATGTCCCTAAAATTGCTCTTTCTTCTCTTCCTAAACTAAAAGTTCCGTATTAACTAGTCATAAATTAGAATTCTACACTGTAAAAAATGAACAAATAAATAAAATCCAAACCCCAGTGGTTTTTTTTTTTCTTATTTAAGTGATGGATTATTATCCTAAAATGAACTGTTTGAGTTTGAGCTACACAAGAGGGCAAAGTGACCTTAAGTTCAACTTTGTTATCTATTTAGACAATTACATACCAACATCCCATTATTTTTCAGTTTAGTCCTATAACCACTCTGAAAAAAAAACCTCCCAATACTGTCAAACAGCTACATTCTATAGTTTTAGTGCATTATTAACATTGCTGTACCTGGGACTGAACAGCATTTTTTCTTCTTCAACAATAGTACATTTATGACAATGGGTATTGAATGTCTGTGATTGGGACATCTTTTATTCTAAAATAACCACAGCGTCCATAAAGGCAGCATTTCAGTTATTCAGTTTAAGCATATTTCTCGACAATGTAACACTCTACACTTTAGGTAATTGCAGTGGTTTCAAGTTTACTAACATCCAGTCAGATCCTGAGAACTTGATCAGGATGTGATGATGGACATCCAGCTGAACATGAACCAGTGTGTTTCCAGGTGGCCAAGAAGGCCAGTGACACCTGGCCTGTATCAGCAATAGTGTGACCAGCAGGACCAGGGCAGTGATCATTGCTCTGTACGGGGCACTGGTGAGGACATGCCTAGAGTGCTGTGTCCAGTTTTGGGCCCCTAACCATGAGAAAGACATTGAGGGGCTGGACCAAGTCCAGAGAAGGGTGTGGGGAAACACAAAAGGTGGAAAGGATGTTAGGTGTGAGAAATAGAAGCAGGCCTCAGGAAATAAAGCAAGGGATTTAGAATTCAGCTTTGCTTGGGAAAACTAGAAGAAGATACAATTATAAGCAGCAAGGACACTAAAAGACAATGGTTAGAGTCTCTAGGCTTGGCCTAGATTGATTTTGAAGTTGCAAAATAAAATATGCTTAGCAAGACAGATAAGTTGAAGTTTAATAACGGATTATTGTCTAGTGCTAAAAAGGCATAACAAACCAGCATTGTGTGTAACTGGAATACATGTGCTATTATAGATTGGTTAAGACAGATGTCTGTAGCTTTTAGAAGAACGCTATTGGCCAAAAAGCTTTTAAGAATGCTTTGCAACCAGGAAATCTCGAGATATTTCTTGGACTGCGTGAGCTCTGTACCAACTTTGTCTCAACTCCGAATGTGAGACTGATAATGCAATAAAAAGCTCCAGGAACGCTTGTCCGAACTCCCCATCCTGTTTTGCTCTATGCTGGCAAAGGGCAACGGAGCTGGTGAAGGGGCTGGAGCACAAATCTCATGGGTAGTGGCTGAGGGAGTTGGGGGTGTTTAACCTGGAGAAAAGGAGGCTCAGGGGGGCCTTATCACTCTCTACAACTACCTGAAAGGAGGGTGCGACCAGGTGAGGGTCACTCTCTTCTTCAAAGTATCAAGCAAAAGGACAAGAGGAAATGGCCTCAAGTCAAGGGGAGGTTTAGATTGCATTTTAGGAACCTTTCTTCACAGAAAGGATTGTCGAGCATTGGAACATCCTGTCCAGGAAAGTGGTTGAGTCACCATCCCTAGAGGTAATTAAAAACTTGTGTAGGTATGGCACTTAAGAACATGGTTTAATGGTGAAGCTGGTGCCAATGTGTTAATGGTTGAACTCAATAATTTTAAATACCTTTTCCAACTTAAATACTTTATAATTGCATGATTCTCCTTTGTTAGAGTAGTCTTTGCTCAGAAAAACAATTCCTGTAATCATCAATATCATAAATTACATTAAGAAGGTTTGGAAGTGCTTTTCATTAACGCATTGCAGCCAGTCTTGTTCAAAGTCCCAGTTAAAAATTCTGAGTTGCTGGTAATGTTTATTTTTTTTATTCCATCTATAAGTTAGATCAATTATAGATGTCTCAAAAATGTCTTAAGGAAAAGTAAATATATCTGTGTATCCTGAAGGAAGAAGAATATCAAGAAATTTCTTTTCAGACAGTGGTACCACTGCAAGCATGTCTCACCTTCTTGAAGTCAAAAAATAGATTTCAAGGCCTGTGGAAGCCCTCTACCTAACATGCAGAAATAAGTGGACAATGCAGAAATAAACCCTGGGTTTGATCTGGAAAAAAAGAAATTAAAATATTATTTTATTCTATAGGCAAGAATCATATCCAGTAACGAAATACTTGTTTCTTAGAGGAATGCAGATTTTCTTTTTTCTTTATGTCTGCATTTATTCATTTTTGTTTCTGGTTATCCATTTGTCAGTTCTGGAAAAAGATAAACCCGGTCAGATGGAAACTGCAACAGCTCATATATTACTTCAACTGAAAGGCCTAATTTTACAAAAAAACAACAGGCTCAATCCTTTTATAAGATTTGCAAGCAATGTGATTTAATTCAAAACATACAGATAAAGAAGTCTAAAAGGATCCATCTAAATTAACTTAGGCCACAAATTAGATTGGATAGCTTAGTCACATAAGTAAATCAGTATAGATCATTCCTATCTAAATTACTGTAGCTTCAATGAAATAAGTCAAGTGAATACAAATAGTCCAGTTTGATAGTAGTGTCTACACTTGCTACAGCCAGCATATTTCAAAATTAAAATATGCTTTCAGAGTGGACAGCAGCAGTAAATGCACTCTCTTTTGTTACTGATATTGCTGTAAAACATGAAGGAAAGTAAATCTAATTTAATTGTGAAAAAATACAACCCAAAATGTAAGTATTGCTTTACCTTTCCTTTCCAAAGAATTACTTTATTAAAATAAGTGCCTGAGTTGTTTAAAGAGTTTTCACAACATTTTTTGGATGCAGAAAGAGACTCTATCCATCTTGCAAAGCAGTCCCCAGATCTGGAACCCTTTCCATTCCTCAGGTTTGTGGTTGGGTTCCAGAGGCTGCAGTCAAATGCATTTCTTCTGGAGTCCTTGCTCTGAGGAATATGACCAATGATAAGAGACAAGTTCTTGGCCCTTTTCCCTAATAATTAAGTAAATTAAAGAGAAAGAGATTGAAAGATAGAGATAGGCAGAGACATTTAAAGAAAAAGTGTGAATTTGGGTGCCAAGAGAGCTGCTTGCTCAGCAAATACAGCTGAGCAGGGATAGGGATCTGGAGTGCTGTGTCCAGTTCTGGACTCCTCAGTATAAGAGGTACATGGAGCTCATGGTTCAGGTCCAGTGGAGGCAAAAAATATTATTAAGGGACTGGAGAATCTCTCTTATGAGGACAGGCTGAGGGACCTGGGCCTGTTCAGCCTTGAGAAGAGATGATTGAGGGAGACCTCATCAATGTCTATCAGTATCTGAAGGGAGGGTGTCAGAGAATGGATCCAGGCTCTTCTTGGTGAAGCCAAGCAATAGGACAAGAGGGCAGAAACTGATGCACAGGAAGTTCCACCTGAACATGAGTAAGAACTTTATTTACTGTGCAGTGACCATGCACTGGAACAGGTTCCCAAGAGAGGTTGTGGAGTCTCCCTCACTAAAGATAGTCAAGAACTATCTGAACACAATCCTGCAGGGTATGCCCAGCCACTACCCTGGAGGGAGGTCTGCTGAGATAAGGAGATTGCTCAATCTCCCAGCAGAACTCCCCTGGAAAGGCAGCCACTTTCAGTTACGGTGAGAAGACAAACCCAGAATCCTCTGGGAGACCCTATGCAGATCTTTTGTAACCCATTGGCCCTTACCCTCTGACACCCACCCCTGTATCCCTATAAAGCCAGCCCCCTGCCCCTGCGAGGGCAGAGAGATGCTCATCCCTGGCTCCCCTTCGCCGGAGTACGAACTAATAAAGCTGCCTCATGCAGAACAGCTACATGAGCCTCTTGTCTCTTCCTGGTCTGGCCTGGAAGCTGCCCTGCAGAGCTGAGCTGAAATCACGAGCTGACAATCACTAAAGAGCTGACAGCTTCTGCACCTGCCCTCCTAGCTAGCAGCTGAAGGAAGACACTGGGCTTTGGGAAGACAATCTCTTTTGGGACCATCTCTCCGGCCCGGTCACAGCTTCCTCAGTCAGGGCTACTGACCCCTTACCAGCTGCCATACAATCCTGTGCCATGTGTTCTGGGATGACCCTGTTTGTGCAGGGAGGTTGAACAAGATAACTCACTGTGGACCTTTCCAACCTTACCCATCCTGTGATTCTGTGAACCACAAAAGATGAAGAAAGAGTGAAGAAATAAAAGCATGTAACATGGATGATGACTTTGGCGATGGTCCTGGTGCAAGCTTTCGAATGCAAGGATCAATAGAAATGATGGGTAGAAAAAAATTACTTGGTTTAGACTTGACTAGGGAGAAAATATCAACGAAGACCAATCTTAGAAAGTCTGTTCTCTCAAGTGATTTAATTTTAAGAATCTAAGTAGCAGTTTGGGAAGGGATGGAACAACATGACATAAAAATGTGTTTTGGAATTTTGCCATATGATATAGAGCTTGTTTATTTCACTCAACACAGGAGCAAGGGACAATATAGTATCCTGATTACCTTTCCTCAGGTAAAAATTGAGGTGATTATTGCCTAAATGAGATTCCCCAGAAAATCTAGAAATCAAAATCTTTTCTCAGACCCTGAAAATTAAACTAACAAAAATAGAAATCCATATCTGAATTGATATAGCCTCTGAAATCTGTCCATTTGTCAGAAGAATTCCAGTGGGTTTCTTCCCCGGTGAGAAAAGATAGCCCGAAGTATGTAATGCATCAGAGCTAAGGACAAACATGCTGTGATTGCAGGAGCAAAAGATATTAACAGATCTACAAGTTTTTGGCCTGAGGACTGAGAGTGATTGGAAACTAAAGAATCACAAAGACCTGCTTGTTTCCCATAGTCAGCCTGAGAGCAGGTACAGAAGAACCGAGCAAAGAGAAGAGCTGTCTGAAATGGAAAGCTTCTGAAATTCCAAACAAAAATTGAGGTGTCTGAAACAGAAAGAAAAATTCTAAACAAAAAATGAGATAGAAAAAGAAAGAACAGGAGAGTCGGAAAAGTTTTATTAAAAAAAACCCATATATTTTGAGCCATTAACAGCAGATGCCTCAGGAAAACCTTTAACTTGAGCTGAGTAATCAGAATTTGCTGAAAATCAAATCTTTTACCATAGTGCAAAGAAAGACTATAAACTGAGAAGTTACTTCAGAATTATTTTTTTTTTAAGTTTAAGTAAATAGTAAATAATTTTAATTTATTTGGGGTTTGGATTTCAGTTTGGGTTTTATTTTTAAAGAATGGAGTCAGGCACAGGTGTGGAGTTGTATAACTTGTCAGCTGTCAGCACAGTTTTTAATAGGGAGGTTGAGCTTTCTTTATTTTTCTGATGCTATTTCACTCGTGTATTTACTGGCTTGGCAGTATTTGGAATAAATGGTATAAAGTAAATGAGCCCCGTAAACTCCTATCAAAATGAGTGAAAATTGTCATAGCCTCTTTAGAGGCAGAGGATGGATCTTGAGGTCTGGGTTCAGGCTATCTATTTGCTGTACATCTCTAAAGTAGGGAGAAAGGGGAAATGCCATGGCCAATTCAGGTCTAATGTGATGCTGGGAACTCACTGACTCTCCAACTTGACACTGTCTGCAGATAGTCCTGCATCAGTTAGACTCTTGATTTAGCCTTCTGAAGTGATGTGACAAAAGTTAGGTTGAAACCCTGGAATACGTGCAAATTCTACTTTTTTAGAGACAAAAGTACCAATTTCAGCAGAGTAAACATTTCCTATGCTTGCAGATCTTCTGTATATATGAAACACCAGCATATATTCCATCCTTGCTTGCCTTTGTCATATTTGGATGCATATTACCTCTCAATGTGAGATTTCTGAGCAGTTAAATGCTCACAAGGTAAAGGAGGAGTTGGGGGAGAGGGGTGCTTCATTCTCATTAATATATACTTGAATCTTTATTTGATTTCCTGGATATTGAAAAAAGATTGTCAAATATTTGTAAAAGTTAATGAAATGTGGATAGGCCAAACATGGCATAACACTCTCATCTGCCATGCTGACATTGCACTAATTAGATTTACAAGAATTACTGCAAAATTAAAATTCTTTGCAAAGAACACATTCTAAATGCCACCAGACTTGTCAGATTTCAATCCATGTCCATTTACACAGATTCAGAAATCTCTTGTCCTCATTACTGTAAAATCTATATTGAGCTGATAAATATAATTGCTTTAAGAGACATGTAAGCTGAGCTTTCCAGAAGGAACATCAGTTAGCACAGGCAGTATAACAAAGCAGGACTGAGAACTGTAAGGTTAAAAACCAGCTGAAAGTGGTTATACTGTGAGCACTTATTCTATATGTCCAATAGTATATGTATTTCGTATACTAAAATAAGCATAAGGTACATATATTATAACATAATATGCTACATTACATTTTACTTTATAATGTATTTCAGTAGTAAGTAATCATATAAAAATGTTTTACTGTGTCATATTCTGTGTTTCTTTATGACTGCTGATTACTCAATATTATACTGGAAACACATAAAATCTTCAAGGTTTATAAGCTAGAATATTATGTTGTGTTAAACAGAACAGAGCAGGAGGGAAACCCATCTTTTAATTTATTTTCTATTTCATACTGAGTATAATAATAGCTTTCATTAATATCACAATTTTTCTCCAAGAATTTAAAAGTGTTGTTAACATGAAGGGAGTTTTTTCCTTTTCTTCTTCTTTTTTTTTTTTTTTAATAGAGCAATGTCCAAAAAAACCCTGGATAACATAACAGAGGTTATCCAGAATGCAGCATATGCATTACAGTTACGCTACATAGAGGACAATGCTGCTTGACTTGATAAGTGTCCCTATACAGAAAATTCACGGTTGCTCAGCTCACACTCTAACTACAATGGGATCAAAAAACAGTATTCATGTCAGATGAACATATTCAGTGTCCCACAATTTGCACTGCAGTGTGTACATCTCATAGACAAGGATTATTCTTATTGTGTTTTTTACAACAGATCCAAACCACTAGACTCCAAACATAAATTCTGGGCTAGTTAAATCTCAGCACAACATTTGAGTGTACTTACAGGTGATTCATATATTTGTGCAGCACTGAAAGGTCAAAGAATTTATGGATACACAACTGTTGCCAAAAGGGCTTTGAGAGCAGACATTAGTTCAGGTGAGGTTATAATATGATTTTCTTGCTGCTAGGAAATTTACTTATTAAAGTGAATATTGACTGTGCATCTTTGCTCACAGCCCACAGCAATATCAACTAAAGAAGCCAAGTGATCAAAAATGTATTCTGAGCCTGGCAAAAGCAGCAAACATGAACTAAAGCCTTGTTTTGCAACAAACTTAAAGTGCCTGTAGCTTATATCAGAGCATGGAATTCTGATTTTCACAATTTTAGAAATGAAAGAAGTGTGTGAGACTATAGAGGTTGAGAAGAGTATTTTTTTTTTCTTCTCACACCAGCTCCAGCAGCAGTAGTATACTCTTTCTCCTCCAGTAGGAGTTGCCTATGTTGATCAAATATAGTCCTTTAGTACTTGTATCCACTTTCTGATTTCCCTCTCATCAAAGAAATTATGAAATGTGTAGTATTAATAACTATTCTTTTAAAATATTTTATTATAATCATACCTTAAATATCATCTGCATTAGTTTCAGCTCCTTTGGTTTGATTCTTTGTTGCTGGCCACAAATTTCAGGAAGGTGGCAGATGTGAAAGGACATGTTAAACAACTTTTATGGGGGTATAAACTGGGCAGTAATTTGTTTTTTAATTCCTCCTCACTTGAGGGCAATAAAACACAGAGGAAAAGAGGCAAGCAGTTAGCAGCTCCAGTGGTATCCCAGTGTGATGCCCTGCCATTGCCTCATGGTCAAGACTGACATCCCAAATGACAGCTGAAGGCAAAGGGTATCTTTTGTTTAATGAGTCACAGTATAACAGCTTCCTATCTCTGCCCATAATCACACTATAGTGGTTGCTTAAAGTTATCAGAAGAAGAATAGTTAAATATGTAAATAATTATTCCTAAATTCATTTTCCTCTTCAGAAAATTAAACCTGTATGAAAAATGACAATGTTCTTTGAAATTCACCAGGAAACATCCTAGCCTTATGTAGCCCTCAGACTGCTAATGAGGTTCTGCAGGGCTCCATCCTAGGCCCTGTGCTCTTCAACATCTTCAAAGATTACTTGACGCAGGACTGGAAGGGATACTGAGCAAGTTCACAGACAATACAAAACCGTGAGGAGCTGCTGACTCCCTCAAAGGCAGGGAGGCCCTACAGAGACACCTCGACAAATCAGAGTCCTGGTACCTAAAGGGAGCCTACAAGAAACATGGAGAGAGACTTTTTACAAGAGCATGTAGTGACAGAACAAGGGGTAAAAGCTTCAGATGGAAAGAGCACAGATGTACATTAGATATTAAGAAGAAATCCTTGACTGTGAGGGTGTTGAGGCATTGGAACAGGTTGTACAGGGAAGATGTGGCTGCCCCATCCCTGGAAGGGTTCAAAGCCAGGTTGGAAGGGGCTTTGAGCAAACTGGACTAGTGGAAGGTGTCCCTGCCCATGACAGGTGGTTGAGACTAGATAATCTTTAAGGTCTCTTCCAACTCAAACCATTCCACGATTCTATAAAAATTTCAATCCATCTCCATTTTTATGACAACAAAACTCTTCCAACAAAAACTTTTTTAACCAATCCTATAAGTTACACAAATTAAGAGTACCATAACAAATAAAAAGAAAGTGACATGAAATTGCTTTTCCTGCTAAACCGCTTTTGCCTTCCTTTTGTTTCAAAATGAAAAATCATTATTTCTTTAAGGCAAAATTGAAGCTGTGTTTGTAACCATAGAAACTACATTTAGTCACAAGTAAAATAAATTTAAAAGTGTACTGCATAAATTCCAAAATGATCACAAGCTATTAGTGTGCAATATGACAAAAATGAATTTAATTCTCTCTTTAAATAAACTGAGTTGGGGATGTAATGACACTTGTTAAAAGACTTGCCATATGAAGTGCAAATCCTCAATCCTTCTGCAATAAGAAAGCCACAAACACTTGTGTTCTCCTTTGCACCCTCCTTCCCACTTTATGGCAGAAATGAGGCGTCCCAAATTCGTAACAGCTGTCATTTAAAAAGAGGCACACTTCAGGTTACTTTCCCTTGACATCCAGAGCTGCTTTGAACTTGACAAAGAGGTTTTTTTTCCTCCTTTAGATTATAATGAACAGTATCTGGAGACTAATGGCATGGATGTGCAAGTATTCTCTGGTAAAAAAGGTATATAATACAGATTTTAAAAAACAATTATCTACATGTCATGCAGTCAAGATCATGAGTCACAAGAGCAAATAAATACTTAAAATATTCTTTTGCTTTAAATTCTTCTACTTCACAACTTTTTTTCTGTTCACAACTGCCTCCTTTTAAATCTTGAAATAATTACCTTTTTTTCTGATTTCTGTTATCTTTTCCTGCAATGATTGCAGTTTCCTATACCTTTATTAGTATTTCCTTAGTTCATGCGACAGACATTCTGTAAGAGATGGGTTGCAATAGAAACAAACATCAGAAGTCTTGGGACTCTTACCTGATCCTCCTCGCATGTCTAATATGTTCTCTGCCCAATTTCTGGTCTCTTCAGCATTTCTTCAAGCTCTGCTTATATTTTTACCTTGTTCTTTAATCAGTTACAAAAATACACATATTCGATCCCCCCCTTGTGGAGTCCCAATCCAAAAGGTGCACAGAACACACAGCTGTGCAGCTGCTTGTGGTCAAACAGAAACAACAAATGTTAGAAGGTCTTCAAAAACTCAGAGTAAATTACACACTCGGCATGGAAATTGGTATGTTAGTCCTCTCTTTGAGTATAAGCACTCAGCAGTGGATTTTGAATAAGGGATAGAGTGAAAAAGGAGAGAGAGATTAAAGAAGAACAGGGAAGGGAAGGGAAGGGAAGGGAAGGGAAGGGAAGGGAAGGGAAGGGAAGGGAAGGGAAGGGAAGGGAAGGGAAGGGAAGGGAAGGGAAGGGAAGGGAAGGGAAGGGAAGGGAAGGGAAGGGAAGGGAAGGGAAGGGAAGGGAAGGGAAGGGAAGGGAAGGGAAGGGAAGGGAAGGGAAGGGAAGGGAAGGGAAGGGAAGGGAAGGGAAGGGAAGGGAAGGGAAGGGAAAAAGAATCACCAGTCCTGGCTTCAGCACTGATCCAGCTAATGGGGTGTTCAGGGTCCTGAGGGTGATGCCCAGGCTTCATGGGGATACCTTTTTATAGATAAGTTTTTCCTGTCTTGGAGATAAGTTTCTCTCTTTCTATGCAAATCACTTATCATGTGCAGCTCGTTCTTCTAGATGTTTCTGGAAATGGGTTGGAGGACTATGGGAGTCTTTGGTGGTCTTGATCCCCCTTACTGGGTCAGTCTTTGGTCAACAGTCCATGCCTGCTTCTTGACCTTAGCCCTGCCGTTGCACTGTACTTTATTGTTCCTATCACCAGAAGCCAGAGAAGGATGTTTGTCGCAGAAATGTGCTGTCCTGTCTCTGCATGGTCCCCTTCACCAGCCACATCCTGTTCTTTCTCATAGCATTTTATTACCAGCAATTCTTGTCTGTTATAACCAACAATCCTTGGTTGGCTCCACATCTATGTGGCTATCAGTGTTTGAGACTGTACTAGTTTGAAAACAAACCAGTGGGAGGCACCAAGTCAGAATAACAATTTAATGGGGAAATTAAAGAAAAGGAAAAAAAACTAAAAGAAAACACTGGTTCAAACTGACAGAGTCAAGATACAACCTGAGTCCCTGTTAGTCAGGGTGGTGGTAGCAGTCTGGTAGGATGGTGGCTGCAGTCCCCTGAAGCAGTGATCCTGTAGAAAAAAAGGGTCTGCTCTTCCTCAGAAGGTCCAGTGGTGGCTGTGTAGCTCCTGTCCTCTGGAACTCCAGTGGAAAGGGTTGTCTCTGGTGTTCAGAGTCTCAGATTATATCCAGGATGGGATGCTTGGTTCCTCCCTCTGGGTGGAGCATCTCACAATGGGGTAATGAGTCATGAGGCCAAGTGTTGATTAGGCTCATTAACAGAAGATAGTCTGGAGGGAGTTATCTCTGAGTCATGTGGCAGGACAATGATGGGCAATTAACAGAAAGATAGTCTGGGGGGAGGAGGCAAGGAAACACTGCCCCACCTGATTTCAACAGCTCATGAGGATGGTGATAGAATACACTGCAACCCAGGACGGAGACGTACACATTAACCTCTTATCTTCTGGACTTCTATACCCACTCACATAATTTTCCTAGCTCTGTTTATCCTCTCACACTTGCTGCTCTTCAGATATGTCACAAATACAGTCTCTGGCACCCCAATGCCTTCGTCCAAGAGGAAAATTTCATTGTACCAGGCATCCTCCATTTCACTTCAGCTCTCTGTGTGACTCTGAAGCTCTTCTCAGGAAAGTCACAAGGGGAAGACGTCTCAGACAGAATGAAGAAAGTCCCTCTAAAACTTAGAGGTTTAAAGACAAGAAGAAAACTGGTTTATACTTTCCTCCACTAAACTGTCTAACTACAGGAAGACATCATTTGCTAGAACATAAATGGATACTTTTTCTCCTTCTTACTTAACCTTCATCTTATTCACATTTAAGCACCAGTGAAAGATAACTGGCTGTGACTGAGAGCACTTTCCCTGAAAGGGGGCACCAAAATGTGGGAAGCCAAGTTTCATCATCCTCACCTTCTAAGCAACAGACCTGTGTGATATAGAGAGATGCTCTAAGTCTGGAAAGAGTACTTCATCTGATTGCCACAGCCTACCAGTCCAAAATTCTGTGACAATGTTCACACTTCAGATCCTGGTCTGAACAGAGAATTATGCATTGTCCTGACCCATAGGCAAGGTGCTATAGTCTTACACTGGAGAGAGTAGGATTTGTGCCATTGGCAACTAAAGTCAACTCCCTAGACATGGAAATAAAATCTTTCTTCTCTCCCTGAGTTTTTATTTTCAGATTAGGAGTCCACTGAGCTATGCAAGCTCATATAGCTGTTATCCATTTCAATGTTAATGGAAGGAATATTCTACAGTTACAGTTTTCAAAGAGGGATCAACCAAGTATTAAAATGACTGAAAATCCTACTAATGCTTTTTGACTGCAAATATCATTTAATGCCTTTGTGGGATAGACTTAAACTGCTACAATCAGTAGCTGAGCAAAGAATCTCTATGGCATTTATCTTGTAGTATGTGTCACAACCCATGAAGACTGCATCTTCATAATTTGCTGCTCCAGTTACACATTAACAAATTAGAAAATTCTACAGTTTTGGAAAGAAATGGGTAAACTATGCATTTTATCCTAAATCAGTTAAACAGGAATAGCATGAAATCTTAGAGAGTGGTGGCATACCTGGCAAAGCAGGTGGAAAGGGTCCACAATTTTCAGAAAGACATAAATAGGTTAGGAGGTGTAAAAGGTCACTGTATACCTGTGTGAAGTATTATCTTAGGTATCATATTTTCTAGATTTTCAAGTGTTCTGTAAAATACATGGTTCATCTCAATATATTCTTTAAACAGTTTTAACTGAAGTATAGAAATGTGAGTTATCTCTGAAACCTTAGGTTGTTAAAAGAGAGACCTGGAAAAGGACAATTTACATGAGCCTAAACTCTCAGGTTTTGTCTGCATTTCCAAATCATAAAAGTGGGTCTAGTATACAAAAAAAGCATGGGTTATAATAAAGCATAATTCATTAAAGCATTACTATTAGACACTGTATTTTTTCATATTAGGTGACATTGAAAATCTGATCTTTTACTGGATTATAGTCTTATGGTAATAAGTGAGTTTGGATTTTAGATTAATTTTGCTTCTTCCTCTTTCCTTCTGCACCTTTTCATATCAGAGCAATCACTTGCAGACTATTAATCTTACTTTTGAATAAAAGCCAGATATCCAAGTGATAGTGATGAAACATTAATTTTAAAATGCTCAAGTGGAACATTGTACCTATGCATTTTACTTCACACTAATAGGCTCAGAATGAGACAAATCCTGTAGCTTCAGAGTGCTGCTTGAGAACAGTAAGTGGTTCATTCCCACAACATAAAGTCAAGCATGACAGTGCCTCAGATGATGCAGTCTTGCCCCAGAGTAACTGGCTGGGCAGTTACTAGCAGGGAGAAGGCAGGAGAAAGAAAAACCAGGAAGAAATAGAGGAGGAGGGGGAAATCAGACAGGAGTTTAGGCAGGCCAGAGGATCCAATGCTATTCATATTTTAGAAGCAGAAGGCTAGGAGGATTTTCCAGATCCTCAGGCCCAGGAGAAAAGTAGTAGTGCCCAGTGTAGAAGGATGCTCTGCCTGAAGTGAGGGTAAAACCACTCAAACAATACCCTGCTTGCAAAACTAGTAGTGGTGAATAGAGAAGGGGGTATCATGCTGGTTTCGGTGTTGAAGAATGCTGAAACCAGCCTGACTCATCAGTCCCAAAGTCAAACATCTTTATAGTAAGGTGAAGATGTGGCAGACTTGATAAGGTACCTCATAAAGGAAGCAGTAAGTTATACTATGCTACTACTAACTTATCTAAAGATGCTGAGCCGACACAGCTGACCTGGAGACCTATGACTGAGAGTCTATCACTTTATACTATAAAAGCCCAGTCCCACTTTTTAACAGCACGGTTTTCCAACATATCGTTTCTTGGAGTATTTGTGGAGATTCTTCCCTTGAGTGAGACATCCCTCAGGGTTACTCTTCAAGGCTGAGCAAAGGAGATTTGCCCAAGATAGCTGGTAAGTAACATCAATCTCTACTTACTAATTATTTTTGCTGGCTTTAATAGAATTCCTTCAATATCGCTTCAAAAATAGTGCACTATACCATACTAGTAGTTACAGCTACCTATACTGTATGGTAAATAATTCTGATTAAGATCTTTTAGTGCAATCACTGTCATAATAAATCATTTATTTTTATAGAAATTTATTTTGTTTGCCATCCTTAATCATGCAGGACAAACTTGTATAGAGATTCAATCACTCCTATATAATCTTTAACACAAAAAATGTTGATGGTCTAGGGCTAAGATTGGATCCAGCCACATCCATACTCCTCTCTGAGAAGGAGTTTAGAAAACAAGGGGGTTCATTCTGCACCTCGTGACTCAACAGGAAGGCTTCTCTAATAAACTTTGTCTGAAGCTCCATTCTGACACCCAGTCATCCACGCAGTACCTATGCTGCTTAGTAGCTTGCTCCGCTGCATTGCAGAGCTGTACAGTGAATTTGAAACATATCTTCTCCTGGGAAGCAGGAAAAATTTGTAGGTTTTACTGTTCTATTTTCCTAACTTTTCTTTGTATGTTACTAAAATGAAAAGAAGCATTGAGATGGCATTATATAACCACTCTTTTCGTATAATAATGTGCCTGTTTTTACTCCAATACCTTCAGAGGCTAAAAATTTATGAAGTATAGTAAAGTGGTCAGCTTCATCCTTCAGTATTATGCCTAACTGAAACAGTTATCTTCAAATGGGAATTAATCTGTTGTTCATATGGTAATCTGACTTCCTAAGATACACTGTTTTTAGGGAATGCATTTAATTCTGAATCTGAGCTCATTGTTTGTGTTCTTAATGCTCTTTTTATTTTGTTTTAATTGTTGGGGATTTTCCTATAAAATTCTGTTTTGCAAATTTTCATGGGAGCAAAATTCCTCAGCTTAAAGATAAATATAGTAAAAATAAACAGCCTCAGGCAAAAATACAGTTTTTGAGGTTTTTTTACTTCTTTTCAGTCTTAGAAAGTTAATCACTCCTTCTGTTTTGCAACACAGTAATCAACCCATAATAGAAATATGACCACTTGAAAAATCAGATGAGGCAGACTACATGTGATTAGCTTGCCTGAATGTCAGCACTCTGCTGAGGTGCCCTAAACTCTCCAATACTTGCATCAGGCAAGTAAAACACCTGCAGATAATGTGCCTTCTTCTACAGCAGTACTTGTAGGCCACACAACTGATCTTAGGGAACCTTTGACAGCATTAGATTCCTTTACCCAGGAACACACTAAGTTAAGGAGACATCCATCTCAAAGATGAGAGCATCTAGAAGTCATTTGGAAATTCAAGCCAGAGCTGGACACTACTGCCTGGATATGAAGAAGTGAAGCAAGCGTGTTGCCACTGACTGTTCTAGAAGTTGTGTTCTTACTGTTCTCATGACAACAGAAACAAAAGAAAATCAAAGCCCATACCTGATTAAAAAAATTAAAAGTAAATACTCTCAGTTTAATTTCCATGTGAGAAAGGAAGAATTATAATATATTTTTTTGGGTAGGGGTCAAATATCTCTCTCCCCAGGACAAGTCCCAGTTTCTGAATGTTAGCCAAAATTTGAAGAATATTTACTTCCAGCTTTATTAGAAGAAATTGTTGGGTTCCTACTCATATAAATTTAACACAAGAAAATCTGTTTAAAAACAAAAAGCAGCTCATGTGAAAAATATTTGTACAGAGAGCACCACATTTGAATATTCATTGACTAAGTTTTATGTGTCAGCCTTAGTGTCATAGATTTAATATAACACAATTGAAAATTAGGAGTAAAATAAATAAACCCAAATTGCTTAGATGGAAAGAATTTACACTGTTAATACTTTATGCAGTCTCTTATTAAAAAATGTATATAACAATGATTAAAAAACGTGGCTTCAGGCAAATAAGTAAAAATTGTGTGCTGACAGTGAAAGTTCAGTTTACATTGAAAGAAATTTACACATATTTTTTGTAATGAGGAATGGTAATAAGTCTTTCTTCTCTGAGTTCCATGCACAAAAATAACCCCATGAGTTAATCAGAAAGGAAACTTTTTTCTCATGCATTTTTCTCATTGATCTTCACAACCTTATGTTGTTCATCATTAAAACAATGAAAGGGATAGACTGGGTAGGTTTTAGACCTTGTAGAAGCCTGGGCAGGAAGGAGTTGATGCATTATTGGCCTCAAACACCCATGAACATTCAACCAGGAAAGTCAGAACAGCATTTGCCTGGAAGGGGGGAGAGGGAGAGGGGAGCATATGAAGGTATGGCAGCACCTTTCTGGAGCCAGTTTATCTGTTCAGGTCTGTGAGGACTGCATAATATGCAGTATAATATGCAGCACAGAGTGGGGTCAAGGAGCAGGCAAGACCAATGGAAGGGGAACAGGACCACAATAAGACCCTCAAAGCCCCTCAGCCCATTTCCAGAAAGGTCAAGAAGAATGGACTGCACATGATAACTCATTTAAATGAAGAGCAATAAACTTAATCCCAGGGTGGAAAACTTACCTATAAAAGGTACCCCCAAGAAGCCTGGGTGGTGGCCCAGGACCCTGGACACCCTGTCATCTGGATCAATGCTGGACCAAGGACTGGGGATCCCCTTCCCTCTCCTATCGCATTTCCCTTTCCTTTTTCTTTCTTCCTTCTTTTTTTAATTCAATGATGATGATGATGATGATGATGATGACGACGATAAGATAGAAGCAAAATATATACCAATATCCATGCCAAGTGTGTAGCTTGCTAATGAACTTGTGGGACTTTTTATTTGGACCCTTTTGGCGCTTGCCATTATTTTTCCACCATGGATACAGATCTTGGTGCTCCATTCCTCCCTTCACCAGCACTTTGAAAGCTGTGCATTGCACAGTGCAGATCTCTGTTTTTAGATACAATTCTTCTGGCTTCTGTGGAATGTGCTTCTTGTTTATCAATCTTCGTATTTGTTATATTCTGAAAAGTGCCATAAAGTCTGAAAATTATCTTATTTTGGTGTTAATTTACAGGCTTTCCTGTGAGATGTGTCTTCCTTCAGCAGCAGAAGGCACTCATGTCTGGAAGCATCATGGGAGGGGCATTAAAAGCACTGACACACAAGGAGAAGGCTTTATGGACGTCATCAAGTGTTTAGGTATTGCAAATACTGCTGTCTTTGACTTTAACACCCACTTATTCTCTCTCTTCACATCTGAACGCAGAGGATCCTTTTTGAAAATTTTGGAATGGCTCTATTTGGATAGCCACAAATCTTTTGTCTGCTTTCAGATGAGATATGAAGCATCTATCTGTCAGAGAGAATCAGAACATGTGCTATGGAAATGCCAAATTAATTCATTAAATGCCACACTATGGGTGCAATAAAAGTTGTATGTACTTTATGTAAATAACAACCCCTAGGAATTTACAGCTGTTAAATTAGCTATAACCTTTACTTGAATTATATAGCCCCAAACTTCAGGTTTTAATTAAGTTTTTCCTTGTGCAATAATTTTCAATATGCTTCTGTTGAATGCAAGTATCAGTTGAAATACTGTACAAAGAAAAAAATGTAATTTAAATTGGAAAATTGCAGCCACATAACCCAAACAAAGGCTATTCTCTGGAAAGTACAAGGAACCGATCACTTGGTAAGCTGGGGTCTTTCAAACAAAATTGTTTTAAAATGCAAATTCACATACTTAGAAGTGAGGAATACCTACAAAGTTAGCAAGTTCATCCTGAAATGATCAAATCCAGAGAGGTGTTAGCATCTAAATTAAAAATCATCAGAACGTGGAATTTTGGGATGCTATTCTGAGAAAAGGGATGATTTAAAGCCCAGATTAATCCATTGTAATTTGAAACCTTTTGTCTGCATTGCTAAATGTAAAGTTTATCTCTGAGTCTTTATATAGGCAGTGTCAGGAGTTGGGTATCTCCAGAGAGTGATGCAGATATTCAATAAGTTGAGTTACCCACTGAGGCTCTCTGTCTTTCCGTTAATTACTGAGCTCCCAGTTTTGGCATACCAACTAAGTTTCCTAAAATGAGTCAGATAAATCTAGTCCCATGCCTTTAAAGTGAGTTTGTCCAACAGCTGAGATGTCTGCCATAAAAAATGCATTTTTGATCTGATATCTTCAAAGATGGGATGGTTTCAAGAGATGCACTCAGAAATGAGTTACACATTGGCCAAGGACAAATCACTGAACTCAATACAGAACTTAGGGATGTGGTACAGCCTGTAGAACCGAGAGACCAAACTCTTTGTGACCTATGAAGCAGTGAAGAATGATCAGAATTATGGGAATTGGTCAAAATCCTTTGATTGTGTCAGCCACTACTTCATGCACCAATCCAGCAGTGGCTTCATTGTCATACCTCAGGAATGTCCTCTCTGCCCCACACCAATGAAAGTCATATATCACTTCTGAGGAACATTCAAACCTAGAAAATTCAGTCTGAAAGGCTGATGGGTTTACAACAGCACATCTCCTTGAAAACAGGAATTTGGGCTAGAAATCTTCTGTGTTAGTCTGACTGGCTCCTGTCACAGCTGGCTTGTGTTACCTGTGTGGTGAGACAGAGAAGCAGTGTGACAATGCACAGGGCAGGGAGACAAAAGCAGATCTGTTGGCATGTTATTGCCTTTGGGAATACTGCCCTACTGGTGCTAACTTTAATGTAGTGCTAAGAAATTTGATGAAGCTCTCCATCCTATGTAGCTTTTTACATTTTATTTACATATCTTAAACTGGATTTATCTTGGGTTTCCAGTTAGATTGATAATAAGTTTCTATTATTAGGATTAGATTATTTTCCTATTTCATGGGCTTCTCTAATTTTTACCATAAACTTCAGGAAGGAAGTGTTAGAAATCACTCACCCCAAACTCATTCCCACCTTCAAGAGTCCATCTCAGTCATGAGTCAATAATGAACTTCATAGAGTTAGAACATTCAATTTTTTTTTTTTCAGGTGTGCTTTCAGCATTCAACTAGAAATACAAGGTCCACTGAAAGATGTATTGCACTATGATCCAAGAGAAACAGAAACTAAGGCACATGGCAAAGCAGATTCTACCTTTTAAGAAAAATAATTGTTCTCTAACCAGTTAAGTTAGGAAAAAACTCTTGGTCTAAAGATCAGTGAGGTCTGACAGCCTTTCAGCTCAGGAAGGAATAAATGGCTTCTGAGGAGAAAGGGTAATGCAGACTCTAAATCTATCTGATGGTGTGATTGCAAGGGTCTGATGGGAGCTCATTTATACAGGTGAACTGCTCGGTGTAAAAGCTTTTTTCATGCTTTAGATGCATCTTGAAATACACGTCACTCACAAAGCCATACCTCTTTGTCAGAAGAGAGGAAATCAGCAGAATTTTTAACTGCTTTGGCTGCTGCAATTTTAGTACTGTATTTAGAGTTTGCCCAGCTGTCATAGGCAAAAAAACCAATAGCTTAAACTGTGAATGTTAACAGGCATCAGATAATTGGGTGTACACCTGTCTTCAAGTCAATGCTTGAATATGAACTTTTGCACTCCCAAGCGGAAGTCTGTTGCCTGCTAGACAGAATGGGTATTGCCTGGCTGTAAATTCTGATAATGAAAAAGTGGCATACCCTGAAGTCTCTTACTAATAGAGATGAGACAGAAGCATCAGTTAGGAGGCTGATCAGGCATTGAGCCTTCTTGGGGTCTCCTCCCCTGCCATGGAGCCCTGGGAGAGGGGCCCTGAGGGCACAGACACGGGGTTTCCCTGCCCCTGCTCAGCCTCGTTCCCATTGGTTGGTTTGTGTTCCCTGCGCGGGCAGAAGGACCCTTGGTCCCGTGACTGGAACAGTTCCTGGGTAGAGCTCCGGCCATGCGGCTGGAGAAATAAACATCTCTCTGAAACAGCTATCAAGAATCTGTCTGTCCATATATATTTCCTTTCCACGGGACTCCTGGTTTGATATATGTATGTTGCAGTATCCCCACGGCAACAGAGCCTGATTCTGAGAAGAATCAAGGAAAAAAAGTAAAATTTGTGGGTTGAAATAAGATCAGTTTAATAATTGAAATGAACTATAATATTATTAAAATGATCATAATGATAGTAAAAAAAAGGAGAGAGAGTAGGTTAAACCCCAAGAAAAACAGGTGGTGAATATTCCAATTGCTTGACACCTGCTGAGCAATGCCAAACCTGTTCCCAAACTGCAACTGGCGCCCCTCCATGTATCTCCCCCAATTTATATACTGGGCATGACATTCTGTGGTATGGAATATTCCTTTGGCCAGTTTGAGTCAGCTGTCCTGTGCTCCCTCCCACATTTGCTTCACATCCTCATTGTTAGAACAAGGGAAACTGAAAACTCCTTGACTCAGAGTAAATACTGTTCAGCAACAACCAAAATATAAGTGTGTTATCAACATTATTCTCACACTATATCCAAAACATAGCAATGTAGATTTCGCAATGGATCCATTTGGTATCCATTTTCTCATCACAGGTGGATGACAGATCTGCTGGTTGATGCTGTCATAATATCTGAATTTTGGCCACATTTTTGTAAAATCCTTTGCTCTGTGCAAGGGCTGCATTTAGTGGTGTGAGAAGTCCAACGCAGTGAGGCAGCTGGCCATGAGGTCACACACAGCACTGCTTGTGTGTAGGAAGAATGGCTGAATTCTCAACGGATCCATGTGCCACACACTATGCTTGGAAACCATTTTGACAATGTTCAAAAGCCTCAGCTGTGTATGTTAAACACAACAACACATCTTGCAGCCTTGGACTCTGCAGTTCTCCAGTTCTACATGCTTTGATATGCAATGAACTCATAATATGTGTTTATGACAACAGTGCTCACCAAGCTTAGGACCATGACATCAAAGTGGAAATACTTTGACTTCACTGCATGACTAAACAAATGTCTTGAGGAAAAAACAGAATTATACAGACTCTGTTATACACACCTTTAAAGCATATTTCTCACATAAAGATTGCCTCTTGCATATTGCTGCTGGAAATGTTCTGCCAGGTTGCCATAGCAACTTCTGCTATGTAAATTAGCAAGAGCTTTATCACAAGATTTTTAGATTGTTGGATTTGGGGAAAAATTCTGGAATAAGAGCTGAAGTGAAAAATAAGCTGGAGAAGCATCTAAAGGGACCAATTAGTAGTTAGCCATGGTCCAGTGGCAACTGGATACTAAATGACTTTTTAAACTACAGTTTTCAACATGATTCTTTTTTCTCCTTACAGTTTGTACTGGCAAAGGTGGTGGCACTTAGGTTGAAAAAATTCCCTTTTAGGCCTTAAGCCACTTTAAATAATCCAGTTATATTACAGAAGTGCAGAAGTGCAGAGGTGCAGTATCTGTAAACTTAAGGCACCATAAGAGGCTAAAAACCAAATGAGAAACCACAGAAGATAAATACCTAATTCTAAGATTACTTCAAAGTTGTTGAATGCTCTAAATTTTTGAAAAACACTGCAAGGTCATTTTTAACACTGTTCTGCTCAATAAAATAGCAATGTGACTGCCAGGGGATTCTTTTTCTAATAAGCCTCTCCATTTCAAAATGGACCATGAATTTCTGAATTTCCTGTGTCTGATCCAAAGTATATTGAAAGACACCTGGTGACCTTAGCTGATTTTGTATTAATCCCTAGTATATTTAGGGATGATTATTTAGTTTACGGATAGTGACGACCTACTAGTTAGAGATCCCCAGGCTTATTAGTGTTCCTCAGTGATATTATTAGGTGTACAGACAGAATACAGTAAAATGCCCAATTCTTTTTTCCAGGAGAGTAACAGACCAGTCAAAGAGTAAAGTAAAATGTAGGAGAAAAGCAGCTTTTTCTTTTTCTTTATAAAAGCATTATGTCTGTGGTTGCCTGATGGTACTTTCCCATGTTAACTGCTGCTGTTACTGACACCAGGTTATTACACAGCAGTAAAAGGATAAGAACATATTTGCCCTCACGGATGGCTTAGCAGGTGACAGGGGCATCAAGAGCAAAAGGTGAAGTGATTCAAAGAACTATCTGTCTGAAAATATGTGTCCATTTGCAAAATATTTGAAAACTCCTATATTTACATCATTGAAGGGCACAATATGATTTTTCCCCCCAAAAAAAATATTTCAGACCAAAAAGCTTATGCTGAACTAGCTCTTTCACAAAAGTCTGGGTTTTGTCAAAAATAGACCCTTTAATGGTATAATTCAGGTTTTTTTCCAGGAATTAAAAAAATATGAAAAATACCATGAGTGAGAGAAGAAGTGTGATACAGCAAGAACCTTTCTAGTAAAAAAAATTGAACAGAAGAATGTTTTCAATGAGGGTTGGAATAGAAAATACAAGATTTGATGTGTACATATCCCTCTTAATGATGCATGAAAAACCTTTCACATACAGAGTTTTGCACTAGTTATTGATAAATGCTAGGTGGATTTCTTTTGAGAATTTCATGGCGAATGAGGTTTTTTTGAGTTTCGTTTTCCCACTATATGTATAGACACTGCCTACATATTTTTCTTCCTGAAACATAGAATGATTTAGAATATACACCAAAAATAATTGAGATTACAAGTGCAAATGCAAACACTGATTCAACACAAAATTCACAGTAATATTTTTAAAATTTATTTATTTGTTTACTCCTTCATTTACATCTTCAATCTGTTTGGTAGAAAAACGGGGTGTATTAAAGATGCATCCTGTTATTATAGAGGTCAAACATGAAGCTGTCACTGACATTTTTATAACATCAGGGAGATTTCTAGGAAGGGAAAAAATATATTCCTGATATTTCACACTAAAAAAAGTCATAGTTTTTATTGATAAAGTTGCCACCAAAATATATTGAGATTTCCCCCTGCTCCAAGTAATATATAAATGAAATTTTCATCTTAAAAAAACAAAAAAAGCTTTCTTGAAATTTATCAATTAATATCTTCCAGTATTCTCCCTATTGTTTCTTATTTCCTATAGGATCTGAATTTGTGCCATCTGCATGACAATAGTCTAATAACTTCAGAGTGCAATCAGTAAATATTTCATGTTTTTTAAATATGGAAGTTAAATTTAATTTTACCTTTTTCATTAAAAATATGATCCAAAAATTACTTTCTGATTTTCATTAGATAAGAAAGGAAAAGTTTGGATAAGAAAGTATGAGGTGAGACTGCAGTCTGGTAAAAAATTCTAATTTTTCATACTACTGCTTTGTATATTGGTCTATTGTTAGAAAGAAGAAGAGGGGAATAATCTAAAAGTAAAGAAGCTTTATAGGGAAAAAGAAAACAGACATTCTTCTTATTTTTAATTAAAGATGTAATAATGAAGAGAGGGACATTTTACCCTAGACCCTTGGATAAGAGGGTAGGACAGAAAATTCAGATGCTTCAAACCTACATTAAAAGACTTGAGTTATTTAAACAGTATCCCAGCATGGAGGGCTTTGGAACTACAGAGAACAGGGCAGGAAAATGGCAAGAAACTGGGGAGGAGAGGAGTTTTTGGTTTTAAAATCAAAGTTGCCAGACAGCAAGATGAGTAAGAGTCTGGAGAAAGAACTTTGAGATACATTGTGGCCCTTTAGAAAGTTACCAGCATAAAAAAGACTAGCATCATTCATCAGAAAAATCACATTTCTGAGCATATCAAAACTAGGGTAATGTTTCAATCAGCAACAAATCAAGGATGATAAAGTTTGGTGTCATCTGTGTCATTACTGATAACATCAGATGACATTTGCTAGGTGATACCATTTGATATTGGTTTGGCAACCTTGGTCCAAAACCCAGGTGGTTTGTTTGTCTGAGTTCAGAATAACAATTAATCAGTAAGAATCGGGCACCTTCCAAGGGTTTCAGGGACACACTGCAATTTCCTGGGCACCCTCCTGGATCTGGTAAGTCCTGCAGGTAGAAGCCAACAACTATTTGACATGACTGAGCTCATCAAACTTGGAAAATGCTTCTCTGAGGATTCAGATGATACTGAAGAGAAATTTTGGTACCTTTCCATGTAGACATGTACAGCTCCAAAACTTCTAAAACAAATGTTTTCTCACATTCATGTAAGCCCCATGGTACAGTTTTTGTGGTAACCACACTAGATCTCTGCCCTGGGGTAGGTTTTAGGCTCACTGGATCTCACTTTAATGTCTGAAGTCTCTACATTTTATTCCTCTCTTCCCATTTCCCCATCTGTGCCACTGCATACTTAATCATCGCAGATCTGTGATAGCTATCCCGAATCTCATTACAAAGTCAGGCAAAGAGAAAATCATGGCATACCGTAATGCTAATAAGCTAAATCAGGCTCTGACTATAACTGCTTTCCCTTTGCTGTTCAGATATGCGAGTCAGAGATGTTCTCAGCTAATTACTTAAAAGCTACGGCTCGCTCTATTGCTTAAAGTACTTACTGAGCCAGAGCCCCAGTAAAGGTAGTGCTGATAGATACAGCACTAATTCCTGCTATCACACTTTGAAAGCCAGTTCCTCTCAGCTTCATGTCCTCCATGTTGTCAGTCATAATTGCCTTTCGCATATGGGCCCATAATCGATTTTGAATTAATGTGGTCAGTGGTCTTTGCAGGGTGGGATCCTGACATGTGAGTGTCTGCTTCTTATAGCATAGGTTCTTATGCAAGATATGAAGCTGAGAGAGGTCAGTACTATGCTGATTTGATTTAAATATTAAAAAATCTATTTGTGTCATCCTCTCCTCTGACTGGAAATCAATGGAGCTTTACTGCTCTGAAATGGTACAGCTATCTCGAGAAATCAGATCTTTTCTGTGTGCAATTCAATTAATGCAGTACAATGAATTATACATAGCCAGTGAACAAGATGTTTGACATGGTCATAGAGCTGCAGATGAGATTTGGTAGGTGACCTACAGGCTCAGATCCTCGTCAGTGCATAAAGCTCCAGCTCTCATTGTGGATTACGATATCCAGCAGTTCTCACAGCTCTCCTTCCATCAAGATGCTGAAAGCCCTCCCCCTGTGTTCATAATTAATTTATTCTATATGTAACAGATTAACGTGCATGATTAACAGCTCCCCTTTTACATACATGACTGCCTAACAACTAAAGAAAGCATTTAATACGACAGAAAAAGGGCAAAGCTGATAGCAAGGTATTATTTTCACTCCTTGTTTCAGCTTTGATACAACAGAGATACTTTCTTTTTTTTATGATTTTTAAAAAGTATATTATTTGCTTTCCAATTAAATGTCCTATGCTTTAACAGGTGAACTGAATTCTACCACCCTTATTTTTATACAAGTGAGGTGGAGAATTCTGATATAATTCTGATTCTGATCCCACTCTGCTAAGTCAAATTCAACTCTACAATAAGAAACAAAGCACAAAGGGCTGAACCTCAAGGCAGAAGCACCAAAGTGAAGCTGGAAGGCATAAATATTAACTCGTGGTTAGAGTTCGAAACCTGAGACATTAAAAAATATCCCAGGATTTGCAAGGCTTTGTTTATACACAGATACTCAAACCAGACAGAATTAACAGCTCAGAATTACTGAGTATGTCTCCATGTTCATCACCAGATAATTGTTGTTTTGAACTTCTGGTATCTTTTTCTGGAATTCAAATTTTACACATAAAAGAAATATGACAAGACCTGGATAGATACGGTGTTAGTCCTTCCAATTAAGCAACAAATGATGCAGGTGATTTTACTATCATAGCCAGTGAACTATGGCTCCAGGGCTGACTGCTTATGTGTGTTTACTCTGGATTTCATGCAATCTGTGTTACTTTTACAATAAACAGATTTATAAAAGAAACAACACTCATATTTCAGATGTGCACATGTTCTATACCTACATGATAGATCTCTTGACTTGATGACGACAATCTTACTGTAGAAGTAATAAATAATATGATACTATCTGTATAAATTGGGGGATAGAAGAATAGAATCCTGTAAAACATTACTTTTTTTTCAGGAAAATAACATTTCTCCTTCTGTAACTCTGAATTCATAATATATGTTATATAATTTGCTACAGAAAATCACTTCTGCAGCAGAATGCCCAGCTGTGTCCTTAAAGCAAATTGTTTCATAGGGGAACAGTGCTCTCCAGTGATCAAAGAAGGGAACTGCTTTTGTCATAAAATAGGTAATTTTGGTCTGCTTTATTTTCTAAGCTTACTTGCTTTTTTCCACAGTGATTGGTAGGATTCTACATGAATATTCACATTTTCACTTCCAGGATTTTTTTCGGTTTTTTTTAATGAAATATGTCTTGTGAGGCTAATTGTTTTATACACTTAGTTCTCCTTGAAATTCCCATAGCTCCTCATACACACTTCTGAGAACTTAAAGCATTTCTTGGCTAAATCACAAGAGTATTAGTGAAGTTTTGTTTACAAAACTAGTGATCATTTTTTTTCATGAAAATTATAAACCTACGACTAATTAATCATGAAAGTTATTGGAAGTATTCTATTCAAATTAGTTTGGTTTGCATTTTATTGAGAAATAAATTCCTGCAGAATTTTCAACTAAAGAACTACAGAGAACTTTATACAAAGTTTTGCTAATCGCATACTCTTAAAATGTAAGGGAAAAGAAAAAAGGATAAATCTTTGTTTTCCTGTTATTCTTGTCTCTTTATAAGAGAAATATTAAGAACATGTTAGATCTTCACTTTATATGAAGTACACATGCTGCACATCAGTACACTTAAGCCACTAGAGAGAAGGAACAAGACTCGACATTTTATCCATCCACTAGCCAGATAGCTGCTAAGCTCAGGCTTCTACTGTACTCAAAAGAGATAGATATCTACACCATCCCTTTCTAAGAGATGTGAGATGAACCATCTTCCAGAGATAACTTAGTGACTACAGAATGAGCCTAGAGTACTAGTGCAAATGTCTGTCTGTAGACATTGATGATGACTAGGTGAGATGAATGTGCATCATGCTGGTAGACATGATTCAAAATACTAGATTCTAGACCAAGAAAATAACCCATCAATTGAGGAAAAATCCTCACTAAACCATAATCCAAAGCCATACTTTGTAAAATGTGTTTTAAACACTGAAATAGAATATATTTGTTATTATACTCTTTTTTTAGGTGCCTCTATTTTCATGCAGACTGTCCCATCAGTGTGAAAATGCTAAGATGCAGTTTTAAATAATGTCACAACAGTACAGACTACTGCCAGGTACTTCTTCAGAAACAGGACAACAGTGTTCCATGCAGAGTTTTTCTTCTGGGGACTTTCACTAACTGAGCTATGGAGCCAGTTCCTTTTGAACCTTCAGTCTCTTGAAAGCACAAACATCTACTTAAGAGCATTATGTGGTTGTATTCTAAACAGCAAAGACTGCATCATTTTCATGTTTCTTAGCATCAGAACCCAGATGCCATTCCTGGATTAGTGCAGCGAACTGCACTAGGCTGGATCTGTAGGATGAAACAGCTGGTGTTGAAGCCTCAAAGTCCTCATCATATGTGCTTCAGAAAGGTTTACCTCAGCCAAGTTCCTGTCTGGCCCTACAGGCTGAATGACCATCAGAGACCAGATTGCATTAGCTATGCTACAGACACACTTTCTCAAGCTTGGCTTGAAGCCAAAATGAATCCTGTTTGAATATCCCCCTGCAAACCCTTCATCGTAAACCACACTACAGTGCGAACCAAAGTGAAACAAAAGAGAATTATTAGGAGATATTTTCCTAATATGGACTACATGAATGTTAACGTTCAGTGGAGACACTTGATGTTGCATGAATATTGCTACATTTTATCTTTGAACTGCTGACGAGACATTCGGAAGCCATTAAACTTTACAAAGTGATGAGGTTCCTCTTAGTTTGTGAAAGCACCTTTAAAATAAAAAAAATTACATTCACATCCATGTGTGCACTTTATACAATACCTTTGCTTTGTAGAGGGTATTTCTATAACAGATACAGTTAAAGATCTAACACATATCTGTTACTTTTCCAGCTTCATTTTTAAAAGATGATTTGAAATATGATAAAAACAGCCCTTGTGACATCTGCCTTTAAAACTATTAGATTATTTTACTTGGTAGTACAGTATTTCAAATGTCTTCCTGTACACAATAATATGTATTTACTGTATATGTGTATTTATTGTATATTTGTGTTTATTCTAGTAAAAAGACTTTGTGTGATCAGCCTGCAGACCTAGAAAAGACCTTGTATCACTAGAAAAATTAGATCTTGCTCCTAACCTATTGGAACAAATATCTTTCAACTTCACAGTCAAGCTCATGTTGCCAGAGATCACAAAGATGACACTTAGAAAAATATGGTTGTTTTAACCATGATGTTCTAAGGACAAAAGAGAAGCAAGATTTATGGAGTGATATAAGTCAATAAGAGGCAATGAATACTATCATAACGCCTATACTCATACTGCTTACACCTATTTTCTGTCCCAGATAAACTGGCATAGTTTTAGCCACATTCATACCTTTACCAGCCAGAACTGAGGCCATAATCAACATTTTCTTTGAGAAAAATCATTATCCTCTGCAAACTGCTGTGTTGAACTAGGTATTGTTTAGGGAAATGATCATGAGTCCATGACCAAAAGTGTTCCAGGGTCCATTCTAAAAACTTAATAGAAAATGCAAACGTATCAAAACCCATGTCCACACCTGGCCTATTTTGAGTATTATTATTTGAGCAGTATTATTTGAGACTTACCTGCACAGTGCTACCAAAGTTTTAATCCCTGCACACTAATCTTAGTCAAGGTCCCATATTTATATATATGGAAAGCCACTTTGAAACAGAAGTGCATGGTTTCAGGGGCACCTGCTATTTCTGTCATGTCCTTAGCTTTAGAGCAATAGGCATTCTCTTTAAAAAAAAAATCTTGAATAAATATCATAATTTCACTATTAGCTCAAGGGAAGTGGTAACAGTACCAAGCCTATCAGAGTTCATGAAGTGTTTGGACAATGCTCCCAGACACATGGTGTGATTCTTGGGGTGGTCCTGTGCAGGGACAGGAGTTGGACTTCAATAATCCTTGTGGATCTCTTCCAACTCAGGATATCCTGGGATTATTCTGTGATTCAGTCAAATGAGATATCTTCAACTGAGGATTTGTTTTTTCCTGAATATTCAGGTAGTTGAAAACTATAAACAAACAAACAAGGAAAGTGATTCAGATACTGTTTCTCTCAAAGCTCTTCTCCTCCTCCCTCACTCCCTCTCATTCTCCCTCTCCTTCTCTTCCTTCTGTGAATATTCCAGTGAGTTTGTTCAGTCTCCTGCATTCCTGCTTTCATCGCTTTTGTGGGAGTTACCACACTTCATCTCTAAAGATTGGTGATATGTGTGTATAAAATGCTTTTCTCTAAATAGTGATTCCAGCATCAAAAAAAAGAGAAATATCTTCCTCATTCACAAAGAAGTAGAATAGCAAGAATAGCACCTTATGACTTTGGGATAACTTATATATCATTTAACAGTATCTTAAAAGCATGTACTGGGAAAAAGAAGAAAAATAAAAAGAGACAAGAATTCAGACTTGGGTATTCTTAGTGGATCTTATTCTCTGAAAAAAAAAGACTGCTCCTTTGAAGAAAGCCACTCTAAAAAGAGATTTTCAAGGTCCCTACTGAGAGGTCAGAAATCTCCATCCTTGATTCCAGTAAGAGATCAGCTGATACAAAAGCAAAGTATAGAACAAAATCAAGACTCTTCTGAAGATGTTTGTGTTCAGCATTAGTCATTTTTTTGTTTTTCTTGTTGCAGACATAAGAATGTAGTTGCCTGTCACACGTAATTTCTGATCTAAAAATGATACAGAACAACTAACTTGTGCCCATCTAAGGTATTCACATATGTTGAATTAAAGAAAGATAGCTGAAGGTTATTTTTTCATTTTCTGATAACTGTGATGATATCAAACATGTCCTTGCACCTTAAGAGGAATTAAATTCAAATTCTGTTTTGCATTGGTTTTGTTAATAAAAGTAAGTACATTGACCATCTAGCCTTTGAAAATATAATAACTGATTTAGACAATTAATTTTGGGGTCAGGGTCCCTGTTCCTATATCTGTAGTCCTCCTTAAATATAAGTTATGAAAATAATCCAATAAAGTCAATAAGCATCCAGGCTGATAATCTTTATTCCCCTTTAGTTATTTTTATAGAAGATGGATGGTCTAACCTTGGCAAATTTAGTCTCTTACTCTAAAAGTTTCTTCTCAATTTAAAATGACTTCTTGCAGTGACCAGGAATATTTCTTAGTACTTGCTCTTCATTTTGGTGTTGTTAGAGCTTGCTGGTAAGCCACCATTAACCTCCCAGTGCCCTGTGAGCAATGCTTAGGTGAAAATTTTTGTAAAATCACAACTTCAGAACTTCCCGTTTTCCACATTCCTTCCTAAAAAAACTCAGTCAGCCATCTGATTCATGACTAGAGGTGAGCTCATTCCCCTCATAAACATGGGCTGATATCTCACAGGTAACAGCTCTGTTTCAGAACCATCTTTGCAATGACTTCCTAAATTCTCACAGGGCTTGCAGAGAATAATCCCCCTTCTGCCACTCTTCATGCTCCGTACTCATATATCTTAATGGTCCATTTGTCCTTAGCTTAATCCAGGTTTGAAATTCCATGAATCTTTACTCACACAGTCAGTCTCCTTACACCACTCCTTTACTCCTTCCTACACATTTTCCATTTCAATTTTCTGCCTGTACTGTAACTCCTGACTGTAGGGTCTTAGTGTTCAAAGTTTATAGTACTTGACAGCTACTGGTAGCTATGAGTACCACAAAATTTTTGAAGTTATTGAGAATTGTCGCTTATGCTTCATATTGGCTGGGAATACAGAGAACTTTCCTACTACATTTTTTTTCTTCTATTCACTCATGCTAATAATACCACCAAAGTCCTCTTCTATGGGGTATTCTGGGAGTTTTCTCTCTGTAACCCGAAAGCTTTTACTGATTATATTAGGCAAATTTTAAAACGAATAGCATTTTGAAAATTCTGTTTCTAATCTTATACCCAGATGTTACACAAGTTTTATTCCTTGGGATACTCTGTATATTAAAAAGCACATGAAGTGTAATGAGCTTTACATTTTCTTGTGGTTACTAATTTATATACACTATTTGTTTCTTGCACATCTGCTCTTTATGTTTTGTATATTTTTATTCAGTTCTCTTTATTCTGACTAGTTCAATTATAGTTCTGCTTGTCTTTCTTTTGATTTTCAGCTTTGATATTCATGTTCATATTTTGTGCCAAAGGCTAAAAAAACCTCTGAAGTTAGAAGATTTAAACAGCAAGCCAAAACTGTTGGAGAAAGTTTTTATATTTTCAAGTATTCTGAGGAGGTTTTGTAAAGGGTAAAATTGAAATATGTATCAGATTCAGTTTTTAAAGTACTTCAGCACTTGCACTATCAAACTCCATTGTCTTGGAATTAGACCAAGTTTCTGAAGTGCCTGCAGCAGATTTAAAAATGCATCATAGGCTCCAGAGTCACTTACTGAATGTCTATACTGCAGATGAACTATTCATGCCCCAAAAGTTGCACAGAGATCCACCAAGGCTCATTTAATAACCATCGATTAAACTACTCTTTGCAGACCAGTGTGATGCTATGATTTAACTGTTTATACATTTAAGTTTATATTGGGGGAGGGGAATCTCAGTCCATCCCTCTCCTACCAGTTTGATGCCAGTGCCAGACCAAGACACCAAGAGCATGGAGAGGGATTGCAGGTCAGCAGGATAGCACCTGAAAGGCATCACAAAGGAATTCCAGCCACTCCAGTGGGTAAGGCAACTCCATTGGAGCCCTAACCCAAATGCCTCTATGCAAATGCACATCACATGGGGAATAAACAGGAGTTAGAGACATGCACCCACCTGCAGGGCCACAACCTTGTTGGCATCATGGAGACCTGATGGGATGGCTCCTATGACTGGAGTGTTGAAATGGAAGGACATGGGCTCTTTAGGAAGGACAGTCAGGGAGACAAGGAGGGGATGTCACCCTCTATGTCAATGACCAGCTGAAGTGCATGGTGCTTCCTTTGGGGATGGATGAGGAGCCAACAGAGAGCTTATGGGTCAGGACTAAAGGTAGGAAATGGACAAATGTCATTATAGTGAGAGTCTGCTACAGGCCACTCAACCAGGAAGACCAAATGGATGAGATTGTCTACAGAGAGATAAAAGCAGCTTAATTGTTCACAAGCCCTAGCCCTCATGGGGGACTTAAACATCCCAATACCTATTGGAAGGACAACTGAGCAGGGCATAAGCAGTCCAGGAGGTTCCTGGAATGCATTCCTTCTCCAAGAGATAGAGGAGCCAGCAAGAAGAGGTATTATGCTGTACCTTGTTCTTATCAACAAGGAGGAGCTGACAGGGAATGTGAAGCAGCCTGGGCTGCAGTGACCATGCAATGGTGGAATTTGAGATCCTTAGGGCAGTGGGGAGGTTACACAACAAACTCACTGCCCTGGAGTTCAGAAGTGTATTTTGGCCTCTTGAGGTACTCTGCTTGGTAGAGTACTGTGGGATCTAGTGGAATGTGTCCCTGCACATGGGTACACATGTGCATAACAATCATCTAATGAACTAGATGATTGTTAAGGTCTCTTCCCAAAATCATTCTGTGATTACAACACAGCCTGAAGTACAGATGACTCTTCATCTGTAAATGACTGCAATAGTTGCCATGATCAAATCAACTTAAAACTGCATTCCTCACCATTTTTTCTCACAGTTAAGAGGTGATGTTTTAAAAGAGTTGAGAGCTGAATGTCCTTTGACAGGAACAATTCTCTTTGTTCACACATAATTTTCACACAGAATGACATTCACAGATGAGAGGTGTTTGATTTCTACAGCACTTGAATCCTACTCATAGCCATGCATACAGTGCTGTACTGTAGTTCTAATGTTTTAAAAGTCTACTATGCAATTGGAAGAAGAGATATTGCTACTGGTTGGATTCCTGAAGACAGAAGTATCAGGTTGTCCTATAGACAATAAAGCTAATGAAACATGATTTCTTTTATATTTGAGTCCTATTTCATTTATGTCACCCATATCACCCTGGTAAAATTACCTCTGCTCCACACCAGATGATCCTATATGAACTACAAATACAAGAAGAGAAAAACATGCATTAGTGCTGAACTACATGCATATGAAATGGCTGCTTGTTACTAAAGAGAATGTGTAATGGCTGATTTCACTCTCCATTGGTCTCAAGAGAGGCACTATTTTGGCCCTTTCTCCCTTTAGTCAGTATCCTTTTCAGTAAATTTGCAGGGACATCATTAATTATCTTGAAGAATTCTACTCAGATTTAAGTGACATTAAAATTATCCAACATATTTCAAAATCATCAAGAAGGGACTGACATACAAATTTAGTGGAATAGACTTCAAATTAATCTCATTTCATCAAGAAAAAATGCTAAATTTTCCATTCATAATAATCATTACCAGGAATTCTTCTGAGCACAAACATGGTATAAAATGTAGCAAATTGTACCTAGGAGTCCTCTGTTAATGGGGGACAAACACTAAGTATATAAATAAAGAGTTATAACTTTAAAAACAAACAAACAAGAAAAAAACCTCAAAAACCTGAATCTGTTCCAGTATGTGCACAGTTTCTCTTCTCTATTTACTGAGTTCCTGAATAAGTTATTCTCCCACAGTTCCCAAAGTGTGATTATTTTTTCACCAACAAAACAGTAAAACAATACCAGAACACATTTGGATTCTTTCTGTTCTTTTACCTAGAAGCCCTTCCTATGTTTTATTTATATTTCTTCGATCCCAAGTAACACAAAATCAATTATTTATTATGTGCATTTCCAAGCAGGAAGCTGAAGGTACATATCCCAGAAGCTTCTGTGTTAACATTTAAAATTTGAAAAAACAGAGATATAACTGAGACTATTTGGAGCTTCCTCTTCTTGTTCTGTTGACAAAAAGCAAGTGAAGCAGAAATTCTAGCTGTGACTGCTCAGCACTGGTAATTTGAGACCAAGAAATGATCTGGCACAGAGGGAAAGAAGGTCCAACTACAAGAAGGGGTTGGAAGATTGGAAGCAGGAGCGCCAGAGACACAACACTTCTTGCAAGGGAGTGAAGTTTTATGCCTTGGCAAAGAGGTAAGATGCAGCCTCAGCATTGCCTTGTAGACATCCAGGAATGGGAGCACTAAGGGGCCCAAGCTCAGTGGTCACCTTTGTGCAGCAGAGCTGGCCTGAGGGATGCACCCGCAGCCGGGCTGAGGTGCCGGGCTGAGGTCCCAAGCTGCTCTTGGGACTGGCGCTGGTGCAAGTGTATACAAGGAATGATCTTGTGACCTGTATTTGCAGACTCCATGTAGACACATGTATTGTGATGGGGCTTTAAGCAAGCATTGTTCATTAATTTTTTCTGTTAGATTTAAGCACAAATGTATTTAGTTTGCCTTGAGGGGTACCATAAAACTTCTTCAACACAAGCCTCGTCAAAAAGAAACTTTATTCAAAGGACGATTTTCAGCTAGTTTTGGTTACAGCTGTTCTCTGGAGAAATAGTCCAGTTTGTCAGCATGTATGATGAGAGATATTTGCCAATCCCCCATCTAAATTTGTGTGGTTCTGCAGAAGATCTTCATTGAAGTTTAGCCTTACTGCATATATAAATGGCAAAATGTTTGGGTAAGTTGAAAACAACAATATTTTTTTTAAATAAAAGCAGGACTACCCTGTAAGTAGGATAAGAGCTTGGTAGCCAGCGTCAAACCTAGAGACCAGGAGGGTCGTTATGGTGGCTACTGGATGGGCCATGGGCAGCTGCTGGGGAGACCACTGAGCCTGGGGGTCAGCTGAGACACCCGTCTGCATGTTTGTGTGTCTGAGCACAAAGCAAGGGAGCCCAGGGCACCTGGAACCAGCTACCAGAGAAGCCTAGTCTGGAAGGATCCATAACGTGCCACTAGACCTCACAGTCATGCAGTATCATGGTCATGTAATAGCCGAAACATACGTACTCTGAGGGACGTATCTTTTCAGCTTTTTACCAGCTAGCGCTAGTAGTTCAATGACTTAGAAAGCCTCGAGCAACCCAGAGAGGTAGCACGGGCAATCTAGCATTTTAGTAGCTCTAAAATCGGTAACTGTATCAGCTGCAAAGCAAATACCATCAGCAGAAGCAAAGAGGGAGAAATACAGCTCTCTGCTTGCTCAATTTCCCACAGTTAGAAGCTTTCAAAAGAAACACGACAAGAGATGTTCGCAGAAAGGGTAGCAGAGCCAAAAGAGGGCGGGGCCTCCCTTGATCGTCTCTTTTATTCGGAGAAGGGGAAAGGGGAGGAGTGGGGGCGGACCCGGGGTGACCGGCCAATCAGACACTGCTAAAGAGTTTGAGTTACATTTGGTTTTGCCTGCGCTTAGAACAAAGGAGCTCAGAGCACATGGCAGAGGAAAGTGTCTTGGGGAGGGGGAGGGGAAGCTCAGAACAGGCAGCAACAATGCTCATCATGTAAAGCTATTTTATGTGCTAGATTTTATTTCTATTCAGTTTATCAAGAAGTGTTTCTAACTAGTGGAACAGTTTCAGTTGAGTCAAGTCTGGACTCTTCCTCCATGTTCACATCTCCTTTACACGTGGAATGAATAAAAAGTAAATTCCCCCTAGTAGAGGAATATAGTGAGAGAGCTAATGCTTTCCCATTCTTTCTCCATTCTTGTGGGATATGCCCAGCCACTGCCCTGGAGGGATGTCTGCTGAGATAAAAGATTTTGCAATCGCCCAGCAGGACTCCCTGGAAAGGCAACTACTTGGGTCATGGCGAGGAAAGGTAGACCCACAATCCTTTGGGAGACCCTATGCAAATCATTCTGTAACCCATTGGTTTATCCCAGACCCTCTGTAATCCATTGGTCCCCTTGCTGATCCCCTGTATCCCTATAAAAGAAGACCAATTCGCCTCTGTAGAGAGAGGTCTTCAGTGGCTCTTCCCTTCGCCAGAGGGGATCCATAATAAAGCTACCTTCGTGTGGAACCAGCCACACGGGCCTTCTCGTCTCTCTCTCTGGTCTGGTTTGGCCTAGAGGCTGCCTTGCAGAGCTGAGCTAAAACCACGAGCTGATATCACTAAAGAGCTGACAGCCTCTGCAAGGGCTCCTCTGCCAGCAGTTGAGAGGAAGACACCGGACCTCGGGAAGGCGATTCCTTTCGGGACCATCTCCCCGGACCGGTCATCTCTTCCTGGGTCACAGCCTCGGACCCCCACGACCAGCTGTAATACATTCTCACCCTCTTTATGTCTCAAAAGTCTTCTACACTGGTCTCCAAACATGCCACTTTTCTACCATCCTCAGTCATAAAAAAGTATTTGATGGGAATGAAGGTTTTCAGGGATTCCTAGAGAAACACATTTTCTAGAGAAATAACTAAAAACCCCATGGAACATCATGTACATCATTATTTAAAGTCAAGTAAAATATGGTGCCATGCTAGAAAAGTCATTCAGCTTTTGAAAGCTTGAAATTCAGAAGCCCATGCAAGGGGTGCTAAAGGAGAAAACAAATATTTTAACTTGCTTTTCTGGTACAATGGTTGTGGTTATGCTTGGCAACTGGTTTTTGGGGACTGCATTAACACAGCCATGTAGGCAGAGTCCTGCTTACAGTCCTGTTTATCTTAACACCAGTATTATTTCTCTCAGTAGAAAGAACAAAAAAGTGTTTTAAAATGTGGATAAAATTCTTTTTTGTTTGAATCAGGGGTAGTAGTCATAGCAAATACATCTTTATGGAACAGATATTAAGTATCAGTGTAGAGCACTAGACAGAATTGCCTTCATGGAATTGAGAAGCAGCAGCCTGAGTAATTTGCTGCCTTCTGTCTTGTGGTAACTCTTGCACCCTGAATGTGCTAACTTTACACTGAAAATGCATTTGTCATTTTATCTGACAGTCATCTCTCAAGGATTGTCAGTCTATTGATCTCCTTTTCAGACGAACAATCTGCTACCCAACTGAGAGCACTCTCCACTCTCACCAAAGTGCAATTAAGATTATCCTGTCTGAATGCTCCCTTTCACCCTTACAAAATTTGAAATAAGCTACTCCATGAAAAGTGCTCACATAGGTATGTAATTAAATCCTTTAGTAATAATCCCTTTAGTTAAGTCAGTGCAATATCTTATGAGTAGAAGACCAGCATTCACAATTCGAAGAGTCTTGGTAATTACTCTATTCAGGAAAACCACTGTGCCCACACAAAGCCTTCTCCAGATGGAAGCATATGCAGAGATTTGGCCTGATCAGTACTTGGATAGGATGTACAAGTGAACACTGACTGCACTTGCATCAGGGACTGATTCACTCGGTAGCTTTCAATGCCAGCTAAAATGATGTTTCAGGGTATGATATTCTTGAATATGCTGTATTCAGATAACCAGCTTTTATTAAAGATATATTAGCGAAGGATGCTGAGATTTTTTTTTTACCTAACTTTTCACAATCTGAATAGCCTTAGGGCTGTTGATCTCCAATCACCTCCTTACAGTCTCTCTGTATTTTCCCTTGCATGCAGGATTCTTCCCTGGCCTCACTCCTACACAGATCTGCAGTGCTGTTTTCTGTGGCAAATAGCTGTCACATTCCACTCCAGAACAAACTACTCCTCTTTGATAGGCACGGTGCTATTTCCAAACAAAGTTTGCTGGCTGTTATATTATTCTCCAGGGTGAAGTGAGATATATCGTTACAAAACATCAAATGGAATATTTTCTCCTGAAAAGAGCTTTGATAATTTTCTCTGGTGAACACCTTAACTTCTGGTTGCCAGATCTTCCTTATGAGACACACTTATAAATTCCACACAGGCCCTCCAATATTCTTCTCAATAATTCTGAGGCACCTACACCAAATGAGCAACACCAAGGAAGAGCTGGGCACTGAAAGGCTAGATGTCATTCGTAGTATTGTTATTGCACTAGTTCCTAGCACACTATCAGCCTAACTGAATTAGCACTCTTCCCAAACAGTTCACATGCACAGTTTGTGAATTAGCCAATGCAATATCCACTTTCAATACAGTTTAAATGTTGCTGTTTTGAATTGGAAGCAAAGACAGTTTAATAGCAAGGATGTAGCCAGGTTTTACCACCTGGTCTCAGAATCAAAGCTAGTGCCCCAGCCTAAATGTCACCTTAGGATCGAGCGATCATTTAAGTACATATCCATGCACAGTATAACAGTAAAAAATAGTAATAACTAATTTGTCTATGTATGTGTCTAATAATCCCAGACAGGTATCATTTACACATGTGGTAGACCCAATTTTAGTTGACAAATCTATCATACATGGAGATACCTTACAATATGCCTAAGAAGTCAGGTAGATGAGTCGTTGGTCCCCTTGAAATCCAGGTGGGTTATAGGTGTCCTCCTGCCCCAGAACTAGGTATGAATGCTTGCAAACAAGTCTACATCTCAGTTACACACCACTAAGGTAAAATTAGGCTTTCTGAAGTGAAGTAAGAATAGGGAGATCTTGCAAGAGGTCTAGAAGAATCTCTGAGAATTTTTGAGCTCTAAATTAAGACATTTCCATTTAGGTGTCTACATGGAGTTGTAGGAGTTGATATCTCATTATTGTCAGCAAGGAGCTGAGTTCCATTCACATATCCAAACATACATGCTTACTGTCATGTGAAAATATGACAATAAGCACAAAATACCCAAAATTTTCCACAGAACTGGCACAAATGGCAATGGAATTATGGAAGACATTTTTTCTATCTGGATGAGTAACTGGGAGCCAAGAATATCTAAGCAACTGCATCAAAATGCACATATTTTCCCATAACTAGTGCTTTCTATGAACATAAAATAAACTAATCAGACCATATAAATGGCACATGGAAAAATGTGTGATGTAGTTGACTTTCAGCATCCTATTGATCAACCTGAAGGTCACAGAGCCCCATATGGAGGCAAAATTAGGCTTTATAATTTTAGCAAAATCTGGGGGTTTTCCCCTTTCTTCTAGCTTCAGATGTCAGTAATAGAATATGGTAACACATATCACAGGCACTAAACAACAAACAGGAAAAATTTGTAAAGAGTTTTCTTATTATTTAAACTTTTAATGTTCAAACTCCCTAGTCAGAAGTGGTAGAAGGAAAGTGTTTGTGTAAGATTGTCCTGGGTTGCAGTGTATTCTATTACCATCCTCATGAGCTGTTGAAATCAGGTGGGGCAGTGTTTCCTTGCCTCCTCCCCCCAGACTATCTTTCTGTTAATGGCCCATCATTGTCCTGCCACATGACTCAGAGATAACTAACTCCAGACCATCTTCTGTTAATGAGCCTAATCAACACTTGGCCTCAGGACTCATTACCCCATTGTGAGATGCTCCACCCAGAGGGAGGAACCAAGCATCCCATCCTGGATATAATCTGAGACTCTGAACACCAGAGACAACCCTTTCCACTGGAGTTCCAGAGGACAGGAGCTACACAGCCACCACTGGACCTTCTGAGGAAGAATAGACCCTTTTTCTACAGGATCACTGCTTCAGAGGACTGCAGCCACCATTCTACCAGACTGCTACCACCACCCTGACTAACAGGGACTCAGGTTGTATCTTGACTCTGTCAGTTTGAACCAGTGTTTTCTTTTAGTTTTTTTCCTTTTCTTTAATTTTCCCCATTAAATTGTTATTCTGACTTGGTGCCTCCCACTGGTTTGTTTTCAAACTACCACAAAGATAAAGCTACAAACGCAGATACTGTTGAAAATTAATGTGGTAAAAAGGATGAAAGACAGATTTTTGCAAAAGAAAGAAACTTTCTATAATCATTAATTTCTAATTATTCCCAGCAACAGCTGAATAGAACAGTGGAAGTTGTTTGTAAAATTTCCTATTCATCAGGAATGCCAAGTAGGAATGATCACCTATCATTTGCATATTATTGAAATTAATGCCACTTTCATTTTTTACAGAATAAATAAAATGTTAAAAAAACTTAGAATTTAAACTATCAATTGACAATACATTAGCAGCTTTCTCATAATGCTTTAAAGTCAGAAAGACACATTACAACATTGAATTGCAGGATCTTTGACAATCGGTTTCCATTTCAGGACAAAATCAACTGCTGTCCATACTCATTATACAAAGGAGAGTTTAGCCTAACTCAAGCCAATGGTCATTTTATTTCCAACTCACCATGTGCTATCCTATCCAGTCTTTTGGAATAGTGATTTAATTTATATCACCGTGGATTGACAAACACATCCAGATTTAACCTTGAGCTACCCTGAACTGCTTCCGATAGCCTGGTATCTCTATTGTACTTAGTTATAGGAGAAAGGTTCACGAAGGATGTCTGGACTTCAGGCAGCTTTCTTGAAAGCTGTTTATTGCATAGGCGAAGTTAGAGCAGTTCAGGGAGTGGGTATCCAGAGCCAGCCCTACAGCTGCCAGCTCCAGCTGTAGGCATACCTGAAGCTGCTTTCTGTTCAAGTTAGAAAGCATTATATACTTTTCTTTGCTGAGTATCTTAGCACATAACAACCAATAAGCACCATACACAATACCTTTACATTTGCCTATAGCCTATCATAGCTACTGCCATCACCATATTATAGTCATTATTATCCAATCACAACAGTAGTAAGTTACAATTTAAGCTTATAATGGAAAATTCTCAGACCTCTCTTCTTCTTACTACATCGACATTTCTTGTTTGCCTGCCATCTCTCTCTTTTTGGTAAAGACATGTTTTCTATTTACTTATGCTCTTCTTGAGACTTATTTACTTGGTGAAAAACATGTCTTTGTTTGTAGTCACATACCTTTGTCCTATTCATAAAAATCTCCTTCTAACTCATCTCCAACCTTTGCCTTCTCAGTTACTCAGTGCTCAGTGTTTCAGCAAGACATCTTTTACTCTGTATCAAAACTTGCTTTCATTTCTATCTCATCCCCAGTTTCTACATTCAGAGATCTTTCTGCCAAGCCTACATACCTGTGAAACTTTCTTACCAAACTTTCATCCTCCCCAACACTTAGTGGAATCATAATAATGAAAATAAGTTAATAAATAGCTGTTAGAATATATTGCTCCCCAAGAGAAAGGGAGGTGACAATGAGGCAGGCAGGGCACTGTCCCCTCCAACAAAAGGAGAGATTTATAACACTCAAACAAGAAGAGAAGAGCAGGCCAGTGACAGAAACCAAAGTCAACCAGTAGCACAGTGACAGCCAAACATCTCTGTAGCTCCCAGCTTATCTCCCAACAGGATGACATGGGTTACAGCTGGACTTTGAGCATAAGCAGCCAGACTCCTCAGAGAGGGGTGTTGCAGAGCTTGTAGGTGCACATGGGGCCCTGACACCATTTCCTGGAAAATATGTCATGAAAGAAAGAAAAATTTGACATGTAACAATAGTCATAAAACAGGTTACAGTATATTTCTGAAGTCTGAAAGACCAAAAAAAAATTTATATTTAAAGTCATTCATCTGATGTGTTCATGGACTGATCCAAGGAGGTCGCTCCCTAGATTCCTTCAATAAAACCCTGAAATAATCATTAATGATTAGAAGTGACATATGGTGAGCACTTCAGGAAATTGCTTTTCTCCCTCTCAGCCCTGCCTCCATAAGGACAGGCAGCCATATCCTACTAAGTGGGTTGAATACTGATCACCAGTTTTGGAGTATTCTGCAAGTCAGACTGCTCTGAGTAGTCTGCATACGTGGAAGCAGCTGCAACAAGCCAGGTAGACATCCCTCCACTGAAAATGTCAAGGGTATTTAGAGCTCATAAGCTGGAGCTGCAGAGTGCCTTACAGCTGTAATCACTCCAGGACAATTAATTTTGTGAGATGCAATTCTACATCACAATGACACTAAAAGTGGTCCTCTAATATCTTGGACAGGATGTAATTTTTTGAGAAACGTTTAAATTACAATACGGTTGTAATGACTGGAGGGTTCTGCAAGGCATCCCTGAAAAATAAACCATTTCTATGACTTAAATTATGAAAATTCCAAGTTCCATTTCTGCCAGATTAATTTACAGGAAAATGTTAAGACAGAAAATGCTTTATTTTATATCTGAGTCAGAAACACTCATGCTGAAAGAGCCCTATCAAGTATGACAGGGTAAACTCAGCAATTTTAAACTGATAGTAAGAAAGCAAGAAAAATTCTCTAGGGGAACCCAATTTATTCTCATATACACGACAGATTTAGGCTGAAGAGTTCTTTTAATGAAGGATACTTATTTAGAAAGTGGAAATCACTTCATTCCCATGACGGGGAAAAATAGAATAAAATCTGCTTTCAGAAATGAAGGGAACTAAGCAAGTACAAGAAAACAGATCAGCCTAGAGTTATTTAAGAACACAGAAGATGTTGCAATACCCTTCAGAAGCTAACTCTTTCTAAAATTTTCTGTTAGAGTTTAAATTTCATTCTAAGTTGTTTAAGAAATGAGAGTGAGTTATCTCACCATGCTGCAAAAACAAGAACTATCACTGACAGAAAAAAAAAGGACTTTTACCTGTAATAAGTTTCAATTTCACAAGAAAATAGTTCTAAAAGCCAGAATGTTTGGCTTTGAAAACTCTTTTCCATTTAACCACCTTACATTCAGCTTTCTCTAACCAAAGAAAAAAATAGAAGCAATTCCTGCCTTAGTTCAAGAGAATTTATCTTTGATGTTACGCTCACAATGTTTATCATTCAGCTAAGTCCCCACATTTCAAACTGGAAGTTGCACTGCAACCACTGGAGATAGAAAGACTGAACGCGAAAACAACTATCACTGCAAAGTGCTTTGAGGTATTGCAGTGAAAACTGGTTATTATTTGATATGACTTTATTGCCTACAGTAGTACACTCTGTGCATGTCTGTAGAACTCAATTTTCCCAGCTTCCTCACTGCTGCCTAGACTGCAGAAATGCACATTCCCATAATTAGCAGCACACGGTATCTCTAAGGACACACAAAAAAATTAAATAGATACACATGAAGTAACATAAATTTGTGCCATTTCCTTAGCATAATGCCTCAGATTAACTCTATTTTAAAACTTACCTGTAACTGATTTTTTTTTAATATTTCTAAATAGCAGAGTAGTATAAAACCCAGTTTCAACTGAGTGAAAATTTTTAATCCAGATTTTAATACAAATGTATTGAGCATTTTGGAGGGTATGTATTTTGTTTCCTGTAAGTTTCTTCACTGAACTCTGTATAAAAATATGAAGCTTTGCAACAGACAACTGCACATGACGCAAAGCAGTGCAACAATCTCTGCCCCCTCCAAGGGGAGGTACCCTGGGCATTCCCATCTGGCCCAGCTGTATATTAATCCATTGAATTCTATGTTTTTGGGAATCCTCACCACTAAGAAGACCAGAAGAAGAAGATCAACAGGACTCCATCGGGATCCACAGACTGGTGATATTTTCTTCTTAATCTGTCTCTCTCACTTTCTTTCTCCCCTTCCCCTGCTTTTCTATTTCTTTCTCTCTCTCAGTCTCTCTCTCACACTCACATTTACTGTTAAATAAAATCCATACTACTGACTTTGGCATATGGTCTTGTTTGCACCTTGATTGGTGCAGATGCATCTCTCTGATAGTTTTAATAACCAGTTCGTAACATCATCTTACAGTAATATCAGCAACAAGCTAATCTCCCTAAAGCCATCTTCTACTTCTTATCCAAACATCCTAAAGTTTTATTACCTGTGACAGGACTGACAGCCCAGGGTCAGCTTGCTCCTCTGTGCCATAGTATCACAAACCAGGTTTACTTGTAATGCTTAGTCATCTTGACCTGGTTCTGGAGGAATTTATTGAAGAAACCATCCAGGCTATTTTAATATCATTGTGCTTGGCAATAATATCACCTGAGACGTTTCAGATTCAAGAAAGATCATATTTTCCTAGCTTCAGACATTCAGAATGTGCATTAAACAAAATGCAAATATAACTGTGCAATTCATTAGGAACAGAAGCTTAGCTCAAGAGTATTTTTATTTTAAAGTCCTTGCTAAAAGACTAAAACACCTAAAACAAATAATCAAGTGCTAAAAATATTCTCTAGATTCCTTTAAGATTTTTAGCATCTAATCATTTTCAAGAAAACTCTGCACATTACCAGCATATTTGAAAGTCGGGCTGTACATTTAAAACATGCATGAAGGTGCTTACTCTCAGTTATCTGTTTACCTAAATGCTTGGTTACTATTTCTTTGAAGGTGAGAACAATGAGGCAATTCCACATGTCTTCCCACCAGGTTCTCAGGTTGAGACACCAGGGCACTGGGGTGGTGGGTGTTTCTTTGGGAACCCAAGCACATTTCTCACCTTATGGACCACATGCATTCTGGACACCTTCTCTCATTCTTGTCCTGCTCCCCTTTTTGTTGGTCTTCACACATCTTGTCCTCTAATATCATGTCTCTCCACCCACAGTCTCACAGCTTTTTTTCTCCAGTCACTAAAATCAGAGCCTCAGTATCAGGTTATCTCACAGTCACTGGTGTCCCCCTCAATCTATAGCCCTATTGACAATGGCCTTTGTTTAGTACATAATTTTTGGGCTATTAATTCATAAACCCAGACAGAGAGGACTGTTATTCCATAAACCCAGATATATCTATACTTACTATAACCCTAATCCATCTGTCCCTACATCCAATATATTTGTTAACCTAGAAAAGTTATATAAAAGGTGTGTATCACATGGTGAAATCTTCTCCCAAAAGAATTTCTGTCAAGTGCACAAAACATCTGCCACTCTTCTCATGGTAAACTCAATGCAAGAAGAATCATTAAAGTTTTTTAATATCTAAGATAAAGCCATGGTAATAATGAAATTCTTTCATTATGAGTAATCTTCCAGTGGACTTAGAAACCCTATATACTGGAAGTTTTTTTTTCCATTGCTCCATGGAAAGACTAATGGAAAAAACTCAGCATGATTACCTTGCAAGAAGGACAACTCCCTATGACTAATAACCTGTTTACAACCTCCTCTCCTCTTTCCAGCCTCCAGCCCCTGTACACATAGCACAGAGATACAGGAAAACCAGGCTCAAAAACATTTCAAGAAATCACTCAAAACCTGGAGCAGACTGATTATTAAGATAACCACTTCTTTTTTCTCTGGTGATCATGAAAAAGTTATTAATCTCTGATTTCTTAACAAAATCACAGAATAAGCTGAGTTGGAAGGGACCCACAAGGATCCTCAAGTCAAACTCCTGGCCCTGCACAGGACCATCCCCAAGAGTCACGCCATGTGCCTGAGAGCATTGTCCAAACTCTTCTTGGACTCTGTCAGGCTTGGTGCTGTGACCACTTCCTTGGGGAGCTGTTCCAGTGCCAAAAAAACCTCTGGGTGAGGACCCTTTTTTTAATATTCAACCTAAACCTAAACAGCTTCAGGCCACTCCCTCTGGTCCTATCACATATCACCAAACAGAAGGGATCAGTGTCTGCCCCTCTTCCCCTCACAAGAAAGTTGTAGCCTCAGTGAGGCCTTTCCTCAGTCTCCTCTTCCCCAGGCTGAACAGACCAAGTGATCTCATCTACTCTTCATATGGCTTCCCCTCAAGGCCCTTCACCATCTTTGTTGCCCTCCTTGGTATACTCTCTAATAGTTTAATACCTTTCTTATATTGCAGTGCCCAGAAGTGTGCACAGTACTCAAGGTGAGGCTGCCCCAGTGCAGAGCAGAGCAGGACAATCCCTCCCTTGCCCAGATGGTGATGCTGTGCCTGATGCCCCCCAGGACATGGGTGGCCTTCCTGGCTGCCAGGGCACTGCTGACTTATATCCAACTTTCCATCCTCCAGGACCCCCAGGTCCCTTTCCATGGCACTGCTCTCCAGCATCTCATTCACCAGTCTGTCTGTACACCCAGGGTTGCCCAATCCCAGGTGCAGAATCCGGCACTGTCCCTTGTTGAACTTCATATGGCTGGCGATTGTTCGGTCCTCTGATTTGTTGAGGTCTTTCTGCTTTATGCATTAAAATATTATAGTTTCATTCCTTCACATGTTTTCTCTTGCCTAGATTAAACCCCTGAAAGTGCTTCAAGATTTCTTCACAGGTCATGCTTTTGCTAGTGATTTTATCTTAATTGAAGTGTATCAGCCTGTTGAAATTGTTTCTCAAAAATTAAAACTTGTTACACAGAAAATGGACGCAGTGATTCTGGTGATATTTTACTAGTTATCCTACCTCTTACACATCAGATCTCCTCTCAGGACTTACCAGAAGAGAAACTATTTTTTGCAAGAGCATTATACACTGCTGACTCATATTTAGCTGTCAGGCAAGGCAACCCTTCACCATTGCCATTTCATCAGTCCACACTCCTTCCCACATCCAAAGCATAAATACATTGGTATTGGTCCACCATTGGTCCACCATTCCTCTGAGCAGACTGACACTACACAATTTTTTTATGTTATAACAAACCACTCAGTCTCTACTTCATATACACATTCAGGACTATAATTAAAACTACGGTTTCATGCTCTAGACATTTTCTTCTATCATGAAATACTGGGCACTACTGCCAGTTTCAGGCACTGAAGGAGGTAGGTTGTAAGTGTGACCAAATATGAAAAAATTTTACAATATTCTATGCCTAGTGTTTAGTCTTAAGGCCTTATTCAGGGCAAGTGAACACACAGCTGGAGGTGGCTGATAAAAATTAAGTATGATGGAACATTACATCCAAATATGTATGTCTTCTCTCTGACAGTCTGTGACTACTTACAATCTTCCTCATGGACCTCACAAGTCCCATGAGCGTTATCTTCTATTGAGTTTTTATGACACGTGTATTCTTATCATATGTAGAAGACTAGTTGTGTGGACAGGAATCTCAACATGAGTTAAAAGAATAAACAAAGCAAGGAACCAAGTCCACCTAAATTTCTGAAGTGATTAATGTGAGTGAAAGAAAAAGAAACACAAAGGATAGAGGCTTAGAATGGATATATCTGGAGCCATGTAAGGTTATACCTAAAATCTCCCTGGGTTGCCTAATTCATAAGACATTCTACATAGGTATTTCATATTTGGGTTCATCTCTAAATTGCCCTTTGTGGAACAAGCAGAAGCAAGAGTTCAGCAATGATGAGAAAAGAGTGGTCAGAGTGACAAGCTGGTGCTGGCAATGCAGATCCCTAACCACTGTCAATCCTCTTTTAAATATCACTGGCTGCTTATCTGAGCTCTAAGCACACTATTTAGAGACTCAACAGAAATAAATAGGATCCTTCTGAATACTTAAGCTGTGTATCATAAGACTCAAATGGGACATTCAGATTTCTCAATAGTGTCTGTAGAATACTGGTGGTGTTGGCCAAAATTTCACAAGCTATGTACATTTTAGAGCACCACTTTATGTACAATTAACTGAATATTTCAGCATACATAAATAATGAGCAGATCAAGTTCAGATCTGCATTGTGCAGACTTCAGCCAACTTGCTTCTTTAAAAATTTGATCCTATATCTGGGAACAAACTTTATTATTTTAAACAAAGCTGAGTTTCTCATGCCAAGATACTCTCTAACTTCAGAAGTTCCTTGAAGGCAATGTCCAAGTACCATGAGATTGATGGTTCATAATTTCTTCCATCCAAATTCTACCTTATGTTACTTTAAAATCAGTTGGGATTAAATTTGTATTTACTTTTATGGAATGACAGGCTTCCCTAACTTCAGATAAAAAAAGACAGAGGAAGTTATCAGCCCTCACTGAAATTATTATGAACTCTACAGAAAAAACAAAAAGGTTGTGTTAAACTCTGTGCATGTGTGTAATAGGCAAGACACAATTGGCTTGTGATACACAGTAAGCCATGCAACCAGCTACCATTTGTTTGACACTCTTTTTGATACTTTATGATGCTTTAACATACAGTTTTCTCTTTAATCCCATTGGGCATCATCTCACAATTGTGCACACAGAAGAATAAATTCATCTTTTAAGTTCCAGTGTCATCCACTTGGTGTGTAGTTATTATAAATGGCATTCATATAAAATTGCAGAGGTAGAAATTGCAGAGAGGTGAAACTATTAAGGGAATAAATGATGGAATGAAGAGGGAGTGACGGGGTAATATCAACTCTATTCAGTCAAACCACTATGAAATTGCTATACTTGGTGAGTTGTAATAACATAAAACAGAGGCACAGTCTTAAGGAAAAGTATAGATCAACATTACTTTTTTTCTCTTTTATTCCTAAATAGGATTTTTTCCTTTCTGAACTGATGAAGAAGGTGAATTTAAAATCAGTGTTAACCTGACAAGAACTATGGAGCGCATCCATGTCTAAAGGTATTTTATCAGTACACACTGAAAACATTAAAAAACATTTTTTGAGACTACTTCCCAGACTATTTTATGCAGACTACCACTGTCTAGACTGCTTCATGTAGCCAAAGAAGATATTTTCCATCCCAAGTGGTGTATGCTTGTTTCACTAAATATGCAAAGATATGTTAGCTATGATCCCTTCAGGCTGCTGCTTTGGAGACTGAATCTGAAATTATTTATATTATGCAATTGGTAACAGTTAGGCTCATTGAAAGGAACGGAGTAGCAGGGAGTCTATTTAATTATAGCTTAGCATCAAACTAGGACTAGTCTCTGTTGTTAGGGTAAAAGGTACCCACAAAACAACAACAACAACAACAACAACAAAGAGATAAAAGTATTGTGATTTCCTGGCACATATGCACTGAGTTTTGGCTAAGGAGCAGAAAGGCATGATTCTATGCCTTTCACATTTGTCATTTATAAAGTCGTTGGTTTGGCTTTTGCATGACTTAATTACTTAAACTGTTATTGTATTAAGACTTATTATTAATCCATTATTAACCTCCTTCTGTTAACCACTACACATTTGTTGCTTGCACCCTTTTAAAGGTCATTTAGTGTTTTACAAGACGAGTTGTGTGTTAGTAATCATTTTTAAGACTCTCCCCCTCCAGGACCCTCAGCAGCCCATAAGTCAACATATTAAAGGCAACTGAGTCCCCCTCTAAGGGTCAGAAACCTGCAACCATGGCAACCATGCATTTCAATGAGGAGCTTTTCCCACCAACAGAACGGATTACCGCACTCCTTCAGCAGCCCCTAGCAGCAAGCGAGCCATTGGCTGATAGAACTGATGTCATGATTTTTTATCCAATTTCCTGAGGCCATGAAGGCCGGACCATGGGCAGACTGTGGATGTGCCTGGGAGGGACTAGAGGGTTTAAAAGGCCTCTACACGTGCTGAGAGGTCGTCGTCTTGTCTCTCCTAGGGCTAGGCTTGGAAGAGACCCAAAGCTGTGGCTCTCGGTCCCCATACCTTTTTAGAGGCATAATTAATTCACTTAGGTTTTAGATTAGCTAAAGCTACCACAGCTTTGTTGGGTTTTTGCCTGAGGATCCTGACCAGTTTGGCCAAAGAGTTCTTGATCCTGGTACCTGGGCTTTTTCTAATTTTATTTTACAATTTTATTTTTGTACTGTTCCTGATTAAATCCTTTATTAAATAAATTACCTTTTTATGGTAATTTCAAGAGTTGTTGGTCTTTATAACAACATTTTAGAAATAAAGCATCAAAAAGACATTGTTTGTGATGAAAAGTGCCTCACCAAAACAAAGCAGAGCACAACTTTCTTCTTTCCTCACCAAAAAAGCTATTGTGGATTTGACCTACCCTTACTGAACTCCATTTCTACTTATTGCAATGTGATTTGCATAAGATCTTCTGTGTATAGGTACACAGGAAATCATCTAATTTGAGTTTATCTGATGTCTTTCCCACCACAGAGCAGCTCAGCTCTTCCTCTTTCATAGATTAACATCCCAACTGTGCTGAGGTGTGTGGGGAGAGAAAGCCCAGAGGGCATGTTCTGATGATCATCCTGCTGAAGCAGGGCTAAGCCAGGTTTATGTGGAGATCATGGCTCCTGCTGCATCTATAGATCTCAGTGCAGGGCACTGTGCAAAGTCTACAGATCATAAATGAAAGAAGCACAGACAAATGGGGACATATAAGACATAGGGAACAAAAAACCGTAATAATTGTAGACAACAGTGGGAATTTCAGTACAACAGGAATGAAAGGCCCTTGCACAAATCCTCTGGTTCACCCCTCTACTCTGAGGCAGGAGCAGTTACATGGCTGTAATGTTGGGCAGGCACTCATCTATCTGATCTACTCTTCAAGTGCATCAGCATGTCGATTGCACAGATACCTCAGATCTTGGTGCTCCACCAAACATACTGTTAGAAAGTTTGTCTCATGTTAATCCTCATTGCTACAGAGCTGACTAAACCTCCTTACTCTTCCACAGCAGACAAGCAGACATGGAAAATACAGTATTCCCACATTCTTTGCCTATTTCCGTGTTTTTGGCTAAACTTTCTTACTCCTCTCAGGACTAAAAAACTGCAGTTCATCTGAGTTCTTTTTCATTCTGAGTGTTTTCTACGGTATCACTTTCCTATAGGTAGGCCTCATAGCCTCACAGATGCACAAGGCCCAAAAATGTTTAAGAATTCCACCTAGAGCCTTACCAATGTTGAGCAGAGAAGTGTTTAATTGCCATCTTTTATAGGATGTACTTTATTTACATGTCCCTGCTTCATATTTTGATGTTTTGGCAATAGCTTGAAATAATTGACTTGTCATCTTGTGTTTGCTTGCAGACAAGCAGTCCATCAAATATCATCCCACAACTGATTTCTATATTGACACAAAATCTTGTCCTTCACATATTCTTGTTCTTCAGCATAAGAATAAAATTGTTTCTTCCTGTTACATTTAAAATGAGTGAATTTCAGAGAAAATTTGCAAAACTTTCACTATGCAGCTTCTACTAAAGACTCATTTAATGAGTTTAACCGGAGCTTTAGATATGCAGAGTCTTCTGCAGTTTTTTTTACCAAACGTGAATTTTACTTAGTGGGTCATTTCCTCAGTTACCTTAGGTATATATTTATATATGTTACCAACATTTCTATCTGTATAACTCGATGTGTAGAGATACTATATTTTAAAGAACTTAACCATGTCCATAAATGCTCTAATGTATATGTAACTGCATCAATATATCTGTTCTTCTTATTAATGATATTGATCTTTGAAACTAGAATAAAAAATAGGTTTTTGCTGAAATAACTGCAACCAGATTATCAGTGCACTAGTTAACTACACCAGCATGAGGGTAGAAGGAAATGGATCATGGTACAGACAGTGCTTAAAGGCATATTGTTCTGATCATAAGTGGTATGAGTTAAGATATTTCTGCCCCAGCTGCTTGCTACTACACAATTCAACATTCCTATCTTCTGAAATCCATAGTACATCTCTGTATGTGGCTGTTTGTACCTTGGTTCTCTCAAAATACTGTACTGAGAAAAGGCATATCAAGTAATCAGGAGTTCATCACTTTCTATGACTCCTCCATTCTCATCAAAACCTGCCACTGTTCAACCTTGCAGTATATTTATGCTGTATAGCAGAATATGATGCAAAGATTCATCATCAAGCAATGAATGCCTTGCTTCAAAATCAGAAATTCATCAGACACTTTCAGAGTGATTCTGTGCCCAAGTTAATAAACTTGCTGAGACATGAACAGGAGATTAAGGAGAAGTCAAGTCATGATAACACACCTCAATGAGCAATACTTTGTAGTGGGAAAGCAGCAAGAAGCTAGAGGCAATTATTTCCTAACCTGGTTCAACTCTAAAAAGGGCAGTTCATCTGGTCCAATTTTGTGCACCTTTTGAAAACACAATAAAACATTTTGGTGCATCTAGGAATAAAAAACTCTATTATTTTCTCAGGACCTTATAATCTCTTTCTTATCTGCCTTAGTTACATGCCACTTATTCAATACATTTTGAAAAAGGCAGAAGCATAATGATCTCGATCCACATCAAGAGATGGAAAAACATCTAGCAGTATCTGCCCAGGGAAACAGTACTAGATCTTGCTGTTATGAGACACAATTAAAGGTAAATGTTCCTTTACAGCAAAAATACTACTTAATTTATGAACACATAAAATGGACTTGAAAACAATGAGATTTTACACCTATTCATAAGAATTTAGTGCTGTTCTTATATAAACAAGGACAAATGGTTTGTTCTCCAAAGGTTCTTTTTTCTTTCCCTTTCTCCATTAATTGCAGCAAATTTCAAGGTCATATGTAAAGTTACTGCACAGCAATATGCAGTAATATAGTAAATGCACATGAATGTGTACTCACATATCCATTTCTATTTCTTTGTAAAGCACTTAATCTTTGCTTCAAATTAATTTTTCAAACAATTGGACAATGTCCAATTAATTATATTTAATTATTAATTTTACTCATTTTACTTTCAAGGCTCTTTATCTTTAAAATAGAGATTATATTAGTGAAATCTAACCTCATGTGATTTAAAACTAACTTAAACTGTTTCAGTAAACAATATTCACTGGGTAATGAGCTGGAGAACTAGTGAATTGCACCACTGTCGGTATAAAAGATGAGAGATAAAAATACTTCTTAAATTATGTGGGTTAAGAATTGACTAGTGTATCTCAGAATACAGTGGGGAATCATTATCAAATACTATTTTCCTACATAAATTTTCAATTTGATGGTTGTTGGCCCAGTGATCCATGATCTAGAATAAAATTCAAATTTATTTAAGAATTTTCATAGGACATTAAAGATATGTATACTCAGCAGAATGAAATGTCATCAAGAATTACCAGCTCACATCCTATAAGCAACATATCTGGATTCTCGTTACTGTTCCTAAACTAAATGCCTTGCATCTCTGAAGAGATTTTCGAATTTGGCATAGGGATACTATGATAGTGGCTGTTTAGCTTCTGATTTTGAAGCAAGTAATTTGAGGATAGCTGGGAAATCTCTGCAACATGTTTTACATGGGAAGAAAGGGATAGGAAAAGAGGGAATTGTTTTAAACTGAATAAGGGTAAGTTTAGATTAGATTTTAGGAAGAAATTCTTTGCTGTGAGGGTGGTGAGATACCAGAATAGGTTGCCCAGAGAATCTGTGTATGCCCCATCCACTGGCAGCATTTAGTGCCAGGTTGGATGGGACTGTGAGCAACCTGGTCTAGTGGAAGGTGTCCCTGCCCATGGCAGATGAGTTGGAACCAGACAATCTTTGAAGTCCTTTCCAACCCAAACCATTCTATGGTTCTATGACTCTAATGAGGTATAAGTATGCCTGAGGAACTAAGAGTAGCTAACAATGATGACAGACAGGTTACACAGTGTGGTCTGAATGTCTTTGTTGGGATTGTCCCTTTCAGTTTCTTTAATGCAAGAAAGTTCAAAATTATACAATGACTTACCAAAAAGCAGATACTGAAAAGTGTTGCTAGTGTTAACATCATGTGTACTTTGCAGTGAATAAGTGAACTAATATGTTCTGGTGCCTTGCAGAAGTAAAAAAAAACCTAACTGAATCTCTGAATATGAACACAGGAGAACAATTGAAAAAGGGAAGAAGACAATGCTTCATCTTTGGAAAGACTCATAATCATTGGTAAAGCTACTATGACAGTTCTGTTCACCATATTTCATTAGTGAAAGAGTGGAAAAATGTAAGATAGGTATAAAAATGAAGCCATAATAAAACAGAGAAAATGCATTGCTTGCATTAAACAGCCATGTGATTTAATTTGTTTATTCTGCTTTATTTCAGTAAATAAATAATTTTTTAGAAAGAAAATAATATATTCTAAAAGTATTTTGATCCAGTAGAAAAAGTCTTGATGACTGAAGAACAAGACCAGGAAACTTGTTAAAATTTCCTTTTACATTTACAGATAAAAGAAATGGTTCAGTTTGCTATTTTTGGTTCCTGAAAACTGATGGCAAGATCCTTTCCAAAAGCTATTTTTCAACCATGAATTTGGCATTGGTCTCAACAAAACAGTAAGAGGAGTAATTTCTGTGGTAGGTGACACATAAAGAATTAAACTAATGGAATCATGTTTTCTTCTTTTAAGAAGCATTAATTCATGAAAAAATCTCAGTCATTAAGCTAGGAAACATCATAATTACATTGTAATGCATGCACTAATGCTTTATTCTGACTAATTCCAATACTGTGAGAAAATAACCACTATGAACTCCTAGGGACCATTTGTTGTTCAAGCATACTCCCCAAGACGTTGTTTAGTGCGAGACATTTCTGGTTATTCCTGCCATCCGCACCCACTGCTGTGGTATTCAGTACCACCTACACAACCTCTGCAGGGCATTTGGAGAATGGAATAGGGAGCTACAGCACTTCCTGTGTGTTTTCCCTTAACTCCCATAACATCTCAAACATCACAGAAAATGCTTCCTATAGCTATTATCAGTTCTCACAAGAGTTTTGAAGCTCATCTTTTGGAAAGGTAATTTGCAGCCAGATCTCCTCCTACAGGAGAATGTCTTTCTTCCTAGGACATGTTATGGGCAAAGAGTGAGAAGAACTTTTCTTTGGGGAAAGGGATGATGCCAGATGTGCTTTGCTCCTGGTAATCTGCCAAGAAGGGAAGAGCAAGAATAAAAATGCTCCCCAGAGCCTGGACTGCACAAGAAGAGATGGATAAAAGCAAAGCAAGAGGGGAGATGCTGAAACCCAGTGCTGAGGGGGAGGGTAAGAACAGCTGTTTTCAGGGCACCTGGCTTACAGCTGCAGAGCAGTGCTGCGGGAGGGGCAGTGAAGATCACTCACTCATCTTTCCCTCACTCCTTTCCCTGCATTGGGATCCTACATCCTCACTCCCAGTCCCACAGGACTGAACAGAGACTGGGACAATATTAGGTTCTGTGAAAGCTGGGAATTAGAGGATGGGGGAGTCACAAAATTAAATATAGGAAGGAAAGAAAAAGAAAAGCTGATCTAACAAGAAAATTTACGGTGTGCAAGTTATCCAGCACTGAGTCCTTGGCATGCTAACTGCCATCACCAACACCAGTTTGGTATATATATATTAAATTATATGCATAAATTTATAAAGAGTCATTTGGTTAGCTAACTACATCAGCCTGGGCCCACATTACCTAGATACTGTGGCAAAAGATTGGCTGGACATGCAAAATGTCTTGCAGTATATCTATGAGGTTTCAGAAAAACCCAACTTGGTAACATACAACACTTATTTTTTCATTGTAGGCATAAAGCTACCTAAGTGCAGTAAGAAAATCTGTTTGTTACCATGGAGCCCACTCTTAGAGCAATATGGTAAAATCCAGCAAAGGTTTACGTGTGATGTGGGAATAGTATAGATCTGTGGTTTTCTTAGAGATACATGGATGGCCCAAATGGAGAAATTGATTACACATCAGCATCCCACAGAAAACAAAGACCACAAATTGTGTTTTTAAGTGAGTAAAATTGAGCAATACATATTAATTACAGTCCCATCAAATTAATTAATTCATTCATTCATTCATTCCTATCAAATTAATTTTGTTTTACAAGTAACTTCTAGAGTAGCTGTAGATCTTCTGTTGACTCATCCAAGATAAAATGTGGAATATTTATCTAGACAGTATGTGGGAGACTTCAAGATAGTAGAGCCTTACAACAGCTTACTGAATATTGATATTTTAATTGTTTCCACATTTTAAATTAAGAGTAATTGGAGTTAATATTCTAAATTATACAATAAAAGTGAAATGAAATACATATTCTTCATCTTTTTGGCATTCATTTTGGTATAGGAGTTACTTGAACTGAAATATACTTTTTCAGGCTGTTACTAAGATTGGTGTTAATACATTTCTTATTCTTTTTATTCCTAATATAAAATCCGGTGGGGGAGATTGCAATTTACAAGGCAGATATTGTAAGTCTAGTAAAACCTAACACATTCCCTGTCATCTGAGCATATTTTCTTATTTCTTGTAACACCTTCCAGTTTCTTTTCATACATTATTTTCCAGTCCCTTTTTCTCTGATTAGAAAACAAGACATTCACATACTGGGAATAAAGAAATTTTTGTAGTCAATCCAGTTTTGAAAAGCTGGGATTTAGGCCTATCAAATTATGCTCATCCATTCTGTGGTCCAATACAGGACCCTTGATTATGCCAACACAGTCCTCTGTGGGTCCACCTTGCAGCCTAGAGTGAGGGACTGATTTGGCTTTAAAAAATAAAAAAGTGCTATTCTTCTTTTACTGACAGATGACTGTAATTCGTACCTGTTTCCCACTGCAGCACCTTATGCTGTGGTACTGGAGAGAGTGAAAGGAAAGGATGGGAAGGAATAGTGGTTCTGGAGGCCAATATCACTGGCCAGTACCACAATGTATAAAATAACCGCAGCAACACTTCAATGAACTCCTCTAAGGAAATAAAACTATGCTTCAGTTCTTTGCTCTGATCTGCATATTATTTGGTCCTGAATTGTGTAATACTTTTTTACTGATGATCTGTGGTTTTAATGTGAATTTATTTTTCCACTTTGCCTGGTAAAAAAAGACTCTGTCTTTACGTTGTCTTCCTGTACTAGTCTCCCTTCTCCTATCACTAGGCCAGCATTTGCATCTATGAAGGCATGCAGTAAACCAGCTCAAGCACTGGCCTTCTGAAAAGCAAGTAAGTATGTTGTATTAGTATTAAATATGTTGTCAGAGAGTGAAAATAAATATTTGGAGGCATAAAGGAGGTAAGAGTAGCCATCTCTTTCCAGTGACTGTACTAATTTACGAGCATATCAAAGTACAGCCTCAGAAACTAATTACAGGTAGTAACTTTCTCTTTCGTCTCTGTATAAGAAAATTCTCTTTTTTTCACTCTGTGCTAGTACATCTTTACACCTCAAGGAGTGTTTTACAATGCTTGCTGAACATAGCATGTTCTGCATTTATCTTTGTCAGCTTTTAGCAAATGTTTACAGGAGGGTGAAAAATGTAATTAGCAGGAAAAATATGGCTGTGAAATATACTGAAGGTAAGCAGAATGGATCTCTTATGGCTCATCTGGTTGACTTCTGGCCTCTAGAAGAATTTGTTGTTTGGAAGAAACAGCGTTTACTTTCAAGTATGCGTCTGTTATTCAATGTATGACACCTGCTGGATTCCCATGGAGTTTTTAAGGCTGCACAAGACACAATTCACTGCTAGCAGAATAAATTGCATATTAGCATCCAGCACAGGTAGGATCTGTCTCTTAGTTCTATGCAGAAAGGGAAGATGTCAGTCACACATGATTTTATTGCAACTCCAAACTTAGTCTAAAAGGTTTTTCTTTTTATTTGTCAGTGTTTCTCTGTTCTTGTGCACACAAACATCAGGAGCTTTACATTGAGGATTAGTACAGGTCTTACAGCTCATCTCCCTCATTCCACCTTCCAGAATTTAGTTATAAGACAGAAGTGAACAACTCTTTCCAAAACATTTTTTTTCTGTAGCAAATTTCCTGCTTTGACAAGTTCCCATTTTGTTGAAATTTTTCAATTCTGACTGGAAAAAGAAAAACCAACAAAAGAATTAATCTGTAGGTACAAAAATGCTGTTAGCGAGGATTTTCTTGTCAGTTTCTAAGTCCGTGAGAGACTTTTCTCTCTCACAGAAGAGGTAGCAGGGAATGTAAACAACCAAGCCACCTGCAACCTTGAAAAGTCTTGTTTATGGTATAGTAGAAAAATATTTTGACAATGGATGTTTTAGGATTTTAGCCAATCACCCCAAGGGGTGGCTGGTCCTTTGTCCAATTAGACTATGAAGAAAAAAGTCTATAAAGAGTTTGTAAAATAATTAAATCAATCTTGCTACACAATTCCTGCCTGCTGGATCTTCTCTCCTCCTCCTCCCTATGGCTGTGGGACACAGTGATATACCGTAGGAACTAGGCCTGCAGTAATATTAATCCATGCTGAACCATCTTCCTCTACTGAAATGGCGTGATATTTTTGTCAGATGTCAATACCCTTGTAAATGTCAATACCATTAAGCCATCCTTTGGTAGTTTTGGACATCCCCGGATGGGATGTGAGGACTGGGTACATACAAATCCCTGTTTTAAACCTCCATCATTCTCCTTCTGCGAAACTTCCACAATGCCAAATTAGTGCTGCATGAGAACCATTCTGTTTGCTTGCTGCCTAGCAAAATATAATTCCTTATCCTGATTGGTGTCTACGGATGCTACTCTTGTGCAAAATATAATTAACAACATTATTCATGCAAAATTATGTCAACATCCCCATACCTATTAGAGGTTTGTTTGTCTTGAGCTTTTGTAAACACAATTAAAGATAACAGTTAATTAAAGTACTGAAACCACCTAATATCCAATTGTATGTCTATCTAGAGACTTTCAGCAAGAAAGGACAGCAAACTAGAAATACAAAATCAAAACCACAAATATTGTGGTAAAACTGATCATCCCTAAAAGCTACTAAGAATGCTATATTCCACTACTTTCATCAGTTTTATCCAATAATTGCTTTAGAAATTTCAGAAGGGTATTCAGTAAGTTTCTTAAAGAATTAAGAGTGGAAAAACTGGTCCCTTTGACTTGATGAAAAGTTATCAAAGGAAGAAATAACTCCTCAACAAATAACAGTAAATTGTGCTAATTATAGATAACTGCGAATGGAAGAAAACTCAGTCATCCAAACTTCTGCAAGCAGCGTGAGCAATGAGATCAGTACAGATTTTTCAGGGCTTTATCCAGTCAGGTCCCAAAAATCACCAAGGATAAAGACTGTTCTACCTCGCTGGTAACCTGTTCCACTGATTTCCTTCACGGGAAAAAGGCTTTTATTCCCAGATGGAGTCTCTCCTGCAAAAATACAAGTCTACCACATCTCTTCCTCCAACTGGCAATGCTGTGAAGAGCTTGACTGCATCTTCTTCATGGCTTCCCTCTAAGTACTGACCAGCTGGTTTTAGGTTTCCCCCCAGCAACCTCTTCCCTCCCTGAACAAGCCCATTTCCCTCAGCACCTCTTCATATGGCAAGTGCTCCCACCCTGACAGCTTGGTGGGCCTCTGATAAACTTGCTCCAGTTCATTAACATCTTTCTTCCATTTGGGGTATCCAATCCTAGATGCAGTGGTCTTGATGTGATCTAAACAGTGCCGACTGGAAGGGAATACCACCTAGGGTGTTGTTGCCTTTCTCTGTTGCACACAAGTCAAGTTCCTGTTCAGCTTGCTGCCTCCCAGCTCTTTTTCTGCAGAACTGCTCCCTGGACAGGCTTCCCACAGTCCCCAACCTTTGCTGATGCCAGGAACTCTTCTCTCCCAGGTGCAAGACTCTGCATTTTTCACTGTTGACCTTCAAAATGTTCCCTTTTGGCCCCATCCTCCAGCCTGTCTAGGTTGTTCTGAAGGGCAGGCTGGACACTGAGCATACAGGTTGATCCTTATTTTTTGTATCTTCTGCAAACTTAATGAGGTCACATTTCATAATTGCCTCCCAGTCATTGCTACATATAAAATGGGATCTGTACCAGACAGATCCCTGCAGTATCCTTGCAAGGACTTGTCTGTTCCTATCAGGTAGAGAAAGTCCATCCCACTAACCACCACTCTCTGAGCCTGACCACCTAACTTGTCTTTTTACAATTTATTTGCCCACCCATCCACTCTGTAATATCCAAATACTTGGCTATGAGAGTATTGTGGCTGATAATGTTGAAAGCCATGACAAAATCAAAGAAAATCACATCTACTACTGTCCTGTAATCTCAAAATCCAAGTATTTTTGTCATACAAAGCAGCCAGTCAGGGCTGATTTACAAATCATTAATTTCTGCTGACTGTGCCCAACCATCTAAGACACCCCAGATTTTTTTAAAAAAAAATATTTTTCTTTTTAACCACCCCTTTTGTCTGGTGTTATGTTTACCCTTTCAGTGCTTCTTGGACTCTAATATTGTCAGCATTCCTCCAGCAGATTGGGGAAGGGCTGCGGGGAATGTGAGTGGTATAGTATTTCAGCAGCATGTTGATTTCTTTGTTAGTAGAGCAATGATATTCATGGGACTCTAAGAGTCCACATGGAAAGCTAGTTTTTGTTTTCTTTTCACAGCCTGCTTCCTTCTTACTCTTTGCTATCTACTTTGAAAATTGCACAATATCATTCCCAGCCCCATATGGCATGAAGGTTTTTGTTTTCTACACACTGTGTATGCTTGTCAGGTCCGTATCACACACAGTATTTCCAGAGGTTAAGCTCAAACAGCTCAGGCAATAAACACTTTACCACTAGACAATTACTGAAACAGAGCACTATGTGACCCTGCACTGTCAACACAAGGCCTTTTATTAGAAATGGAACAAAAATCACATTCACTTGGCTCCCAAACATAGGACACAAACAGTGGAAGAGCAGCAGTGATGTTCAGTGACGAACACTTGGAGCACACCCCATGGGGTGCCAGGGCACCAGAGTCACCAGCAGGTGCCCGCCCATGCTGCAGCTGCAGGCTGATCACATTCCTGGCCTCTCACTTTGCTTCTCTTCACCAGAAATGAAGCAGGAGGAAAAAAATTATCACTTCCCATGTCTTACAGTAAAAAAATGTTTGGAAGCTTTGTGACATCATCAGGAGTCAGAATCAATACCCTTTAGAAGAATTTTGTGCTGTTCTCATGAAAACAAAATCCTGTTGTCCCAGAACAGGTTCTCTCACTCTGTGTGCAAGGGGCCAATCCACACACAGAGTCAAGGCATTTGATTTATATATAGTTCTGTGCAGAAAGGGGCTCTGGATGGCAAATACACAAAGCCAGAACACTGCCTATAAAAACTTTTCACTATTTATACATTTTAGCTAACAAAGGCAATAATGTTCATTGGCTACAAATCACATTGTTCTCTTATTAAATAGTATTCTATCTTCTATTGGTTAAAGGATTCTCTTACTTCTGCTAATTAGTTCACATGCTGAATCCTCTTCTTTTGAGCTGGTGCCTTCCTTGAGACAGTAGTTCTGATCCTACCCTTTGCCTAGTTGGATGAGATGACTTTGTTTTATTCTTTGTAATCTGGCATTATCTTGGTTGTTTCCCCAAGTGTCCTTGGTTTTGCTGGTTCTGTTATGTCTGGGCTCAGATGATGCATTGAAAGAAGTTTCTTTCTTCTGTTCTCTTCCCTATAGCTGCTGCATGTTAAATGTAATTTATTTCTCTGTGAGCCTTACATCAATATTAGAGTATGTCAAGTTAAGTGTGCTGATATCAAGTATCACAGACAACTGAAGGCTGTAGTTACTTTCTGCATTGCCTAATTTAAAAAACAAAAATGACAAATCAGGAGTCAGTGTGAATACAAGCATAAGAACCCAGTTTACTTCACCAAAATTGTCAGGGATCTGTACATACATACAAGTATTAGTAATATTTAGCCAATGCATGTGCTACCACTACCACAATGTCTTTCTACACACACTGGCTTCAAACGCATCCCTAGGAACCAAAACAGAGAGTAGGATAGAGAGACTGCTGGGATCTTGAAGCTAAAGATTGAGTATCTGGCCAACAGTCTAGACCAACTCAATACTTGGAATGCCTGGCTGGGACCATGGGTACCTCTGGAAGATTTCTGCCAAGTTCTGACAATGCAGACATCTTAGAGGAAGAGAATTTGACTCATTAGCATCAAACTGTCATAGGCAGAAAGCCCCCCATATGTCAAATGAAAGATGCTTGAGCCACCCTAGTTAAAAGAAAGTCTGGTAAGAGTAGGGAAAAGTCTCAAATTCTTGTTATGTTTCATATTTAATTTCTTTTCAGGAATGGAACAACTACTATACACATATTGTCATGTGTGCCTGCCTGCAAGAGGAGAAAGAGGAAGTGTCAGGGTGAGAAAAGTGCCTCATGGAGCCCCCAGCCCCTGAAAAGATTCTGGAGAAGGACTGCTGACAGACAGAGGTTAACTGCCTTGAAGGGGCTCTGGGGGTAGACTTATCGTCTTCAGGCCTTTTCCGGATGAAGTTGCCAAGAATTATGCCAAATACAACAATGGTTTTGCAATATGGATGAATGTGGTGGCCTGTTAACCCCATGATTCTGTATGTTCCCCTTGTTCCCTCCCTAGCCTTGGCCACTCCCTCGGTTTCTCCCTATTTGCTTCTGTACCCCAACCCTGCTCAGGGACCACCCCTGGGCCCCTGACAAAACCACCCCGCACTCAGAGCACGCTGTCTCTCTACCTCTGAACATCACAGGGACAAGATGTGATTAAAGCCATCTCAAACCCTCATGAGAGACCCTTCTCTACCTTCTTTGCCATCCACTGCTTCGTAATGCTGCTAGCTGCCGGAGCCAGATCGCGGGGCTGTCCGAAATGGACTCTGGGATGCGATTAATCACATGGCCCTAGGAAACCCTCGCTGAGCTTTCAGGCTGCAGCAGCCTGCTAGGCAGAGTCAAGCAGTTACAACAGATTAATACCTTCCCGCCTCCCAACTACAGTTTACACACTTCTAGGCACTGAAAAGATCATGTAAATACACATGGAAGCAAAATGGGCATTTTTTAAGGGGGTAAGTTTGCTTCAACTACCCTTGGATATGTAGTATCTAGCGCTGTTTGCGCAAATGACACATACAAAATATATTAGTCAAAAATAAATGCTGTTGAACAAGAGGGATGTTAAGAGTTTAATTCTAGTTTAGATTTAGTATTCAAGAGCTGATATTAATTTGCTATGGGAATATGTTGATGATAGTTTTCATGAAGGGTACTTGGACATGCCTTACCAGCCAGAATAAACTGAAATAGCCACTGTTATTAAAATAATTTAATCCAGCTGTCATGTGAGTGAAATTTCACACTGACACATGGAAAGCATGGAGCAGAATTTTCCTTCCTAAAATAAAACTGATTTTCCTGACAGATGCCTGTGTTTCACAACAGTAGCCATGATGCAACTATGGAAACTAACTGAAAAAGGCACTGAAGAAAATGTTCACTATAGGTTGGATATGATAAGTCAGATAATATATCTTTATTAGTAATTCCCCCCATATTTGATACCATTCTTGACAAGTAAGAGACAGCATAAAGAGGAAAGAAACAAGTGTGTTCACACATCTAAACATGAAATTAACCTAATTATCATAACAAGAAGGTTTAAGTTATGCATTTGGGAAAAGCTTTTTAGTACAGATAAAGAAGCAATTGGAAGTATTGCTTAAGAACAACATATAGTTCTTATAGCTGGATTTTAAGTACAAGTAAAAGACACATGTATTGGTGTGAAACTGTGATTCCAGGTCATATTGAAGCCCCACTTTTCATTTATTTATATGACACAAAACACTTAAAGCGATTACAAGTCTGAACTTCCTTGAAGAGCAAGAGTGAAATAAGATTGTCCTTCAGGAAGTCACATGTCTACTGGGACAAAAAGCCTCCACATGATAAGTCTGGAGTGTAACAAATGTGAAGAATAGATTAAAGACAAATCACGCATAGAGTTTGTTGCATTGCTAAAGTTGTCTCACATGGCGCAGTTGAAGACCATTATTTTCAAAAGCTTTTAAACTAAATCAACATTTAGCACTTAATCCTTCCCTTTCACTTAGCTGTGGAAAGTAAGGCACCCAATTTACTACCGCCTTTCAGACTCCCTCTAAAGAAAACAGAGGGAGGAAAATGCTTCTAGATTCCCTTGTTTTAAGAGGACTGTTTAAGCTAGGTGGTTACCATTGATCTCCACAGAATATGAGGGCAGCTAATACTAGGTACCTCTTCAGCAGCTGCAATTGTATGAGCAGAACCCCTTGCAGAGATTGCAACTTACTTGCACTCTTTTATGTGATAACCTATTTAGAATACCTATAAGGTATCTCTGAAGATATCTGAAGACTACTTTTAAGACATATGAGAAATTCTTTCTAGATCTTAAATTGAAGGCATGTGTTGGGGTTTGGATGCTTGAGGAGTGTACCATGGGTCTCTGAATTTTCACTGTTACTGTCCCTTCCTAACATTGGCTTTAAAAAGTATTTACCTAATGCTGCTCTTCCTTGCCCCTTAAGAAACACCATATGCACAGGGCATCCTGATTAACTGTATCCTCACATTCAATCAGGCTAAAGAATGTCCTTTTTCAGGTGATTTCAATTACTACATAGAAACTTGTTAAATTAAGAAAGAACATTTCTTTCAATTTCACTCAGAACTACTGACAGCTGAGACAGATTAAATGCTGAACCAAAGATGAAACATTTAACCTATCACAAAGTAGTTTTCTGTGAAGTAGGGAGAAGGAAGGAGAGGTCACTACATTCTGTAAATATGATGCATTTGTGTGTTTTTAATAACACCCTTCAGCCAACAATTTTAAAGAAATTCCTGGCAACTTTCAGAAAGCTTTTAGAACACAAAAGCAGTGAAGTCAAAGAAAAATAATCCTTTCTTTCCTCTTCATCCTCTAATATAATACTTGTTATTTTCTAACCCAGACATATCAGAGACAGAGCTAATGAATTATTCGGTAGAAATGAAATTTAGTTTTAACTGAAATGAGGCAAAAATCTTCAGGAAAGAATAATCTTCTTGGAATATATGTCACAGACTGCAGCTAGCAAAATAAAATTAATGTCAGTGCCGCTGGTGAAAGAACAACAATTGAATTTCTTAAGAAGTTAATAAAAAATGAGATCTCATCAACCTACATTCTGTTCAGATTTGGATTTATATATGCAAAATCCACTTACTATTTGAAGCAGCAGACTAGTCTACCGATTTTCCAGGGCAATTTTTTCTTTACATACCTACCTTACTAAAGCTTCTTCTTACCTTGGAAATCCCTTGAGACTATCTGCACGCACCAGTGTTCATAGAGAGACCTTCTCTGCTAAGATAAGAACATTCATCACAACCCAGGCTTGGGGCGAAAAGCATAGAAGCTTCATTTACATTCCTGGAAATACTCAAAAGTTTAGATCTGTCAGGACTACCACTAATTTCTTTTAACATAGTGGTTATATTTGCCTTTGATGTAATAATTTTTTGGTTAGGAAATTTATTCACAAGAAAGTTCATTTAGTCGGTTTTTAGTGAACAAGTACTCAAAAGACATAGGTCAGCTGGAAGCTGACTTGAGCTTACCATAAATCATTGTTCAGTCCTGACTTAGTTATTACTTTTCAGGGGTGCAAAATATGAGCTGGGCAGCCTGAACACATGGACCTGGAGAATGTCATTAGTTTGTAGGCTAATTCTACAAAAATCAGATAGGCATATCATGCCTTTTCCATTCTAAGGAGAAAATTAAGTATGCTGTATCCCAAATGGTTGGAGGCATTTGGCATTAAGTATACTCTCAAATGGATGTAACAGACACATGTTTTAAGTAGACTAGATCGTTTCATGGAGACAATCACATTTCTCTGTAGTCAATGAATATAAAGAAATGGAGATAAAAAAGCACACAAACACCTAAATTAATCTCATATTCCCTTCAGTCCCTTCCTCCAGATATCTGCACTTTAGGATAATCAGAGAATCATGCCATCATAGACTGGTTTGGGTTGGAAGGAACCCTTGAAGTTCATCTAGTCGAACTCCCCTGTACTTAGCAGGGCCATTTTCAACTGGATCAGGTTGCTCAGAGCCCTGTTCAATCTGACCTGGAATGTTTCCACAGATGGGGCACCCACAACCTCTCTGGGCAACCTGTTCCAGTGTTTCACCAACTGCATGTAAAAAATTTCTTCCTTATATCTAAATCCATCCTCTTTTAGCTCAAAGCCATTACCCCTTGTCCTATCACAACAGGACCTGCCAGAAGCTCTGTCTCACAACTTTAAGTCCTCTTTAATTACTGAAAGGCTCCTTTAGGGTTTCCCCAAAGACTTCTCCAGGCTGAACAGCCCCAGCTCTCTCAGCCTTTCCTCACAGGAGAGGTGTTCCAGCCCTTGGCCATCTTCATGGCCCTCCTCTAGACTCACTCTAATAGGTCATTCCTGTGCTGAGGACACCAGAGCTGGACACAGTACCCCTGGTGGAGTCTGACAAGGAGGAATAGAGGGGCAGAATCACCTCCCTTGACCTGCTGGTCACACTTCTTTTGATGCAACCCAGGACACATTTGGCTTTCTTAGCTGCAAGCACATACTGCCAGCTCATGTACAGCTTTTCACCTGCCAGCAATGCCAAGTGCTTCTTGGCAGGGCTGCTCTCAATCTCTCCATCCCCCAACCTGTACTGATGCCTGGGGTTGAATGCTCTGTGCTATCATGACAGTACACGTCCAGTTTTGTTTGACACATTCATCCAAATACCAAAAGCAGCAATATGATTTTTGTTTTCTGTAGGGAAAGATGAAAATATAATCCATGCTATTCTACAGTTTTGTTTATCCCCTTTTGCTAAGTGACTACCTTCCAAAATAGTAACCATTCAAAATGTGCCAACTGTCTTAATCAACTGGAAGCCATCCTCATCACACTATATGGACACTGAGAGGTTGTGCCTGTAAGCTCACTTGAGGAGGAAGCATAGGAAACTGGAGAGGAGCAGGGATAAAAACAATGACTTATAGGTAAGTGAACTGTGGTAGTGCCTTTTCTCTCTTCCCTGTGATGAGTTGAGGGACAACTGCTACAGAACTTCAACCCAGACCAGCCAGGTCAGACAGAACCAGGGGCAGGGCTGGAGGCTGGACAAATGGGGCCCAGGCCCTCGACAGGCACTCTGGCCAGACATGATGGGGACAGACTACTCTGGTGTTTGAGAAACCCACGGATGTGTGTGTCCTAGTGGACAAAGATGGTGCAGTGATGCAGGGAGTTTGCCTGCCAGGAAACCCCTGCCCTGGTGGTTTCAAGAGAAGGAAGAGCACTTGCTGAGGTGATGGTGATGTCTGTGTGAGTGCTGGTTGTCTTTGTGTGGCTGCCAGAAATAGCACTGCTTTGTGTACTGATCTCTGTAGCCAGATTGAAAAAAACATGTCAGTCACCTCGGAAGATTAACAGATTTTATTAACAACTCAAAACAACTGAAAGCAGGATCCCAAGATAAGCCCAAGCTCCTAATGACAAGCCAGAAAAACAGAACAGCGCTCGCGAGATGCTGGGCACTCCCCGGACATGCACCTCACAAGAGAAGGACCTGGTGCAAAGTACCAAGGCAGTTCTTATAGCCTGTCCTTATTCAGGATTGGTCCATTTCCAATCCGCTCCCTTACTGGTTCATCTAGGGGTCCTCTCATTGGCTCATTACAATGGAGTGTTCCTAGCCAATCATTTCCTCAACTCTTTGATTCACTGATGAGCTTGTTCCACCTAGCCGCATTCATGATGATGTCATATCACCTGGGGAAGAGTTTTAGAAGTTTCTTATTTACAACACCCCCATATAGGTTCGCCATCTTGTGATTACATAGGAGTATTACACCTGTACATCTTGTGCACACTTGAATTAACTCTGCCCTATGACCAATCAACTTCAAAACTTAGCCCCAGCATAACCAACCACTTAATTAGCAATAGAATTATTAACTATATATTAGTAACTAGTATACTACTACCCAAGATGTGTGTGATGCATGTGTGTATCTGCATGGCACAGGAGAATTCCCCTAAGACTAAAAATTCAGTAGATGTGGCTTCCTTTATCATCTTCTCTGGGCTGTGGCTCCACTAATGGGGTTCCTGCAATTTCCTTGATTGTGACTCAAGATGTCTGGTCCCTTTTAAGAACACTGGCAGTCCACCACTGTCAAATGTTTATTGTAAATACGTTACACTGACATATAGCAAGATTTCCTCCTGGACACAGAGAAAGTAACACCTTGCTTAAGTTTCATTTTATTAGGCCACCAATTTTAATCTCATTAATATGGTTATACCAATGGTAAAATTGCCTGGAACAGTGCTTGTCTGTGAAGAATCAGTTACTTAAATTACTGAAAGATATAATTTGTTTGTCTTATCAGCTCTGGCCACATTTCACATTCTCAGTGGTATGTGGTTTTGACAAAGAAAGCTGCAGAACGGGTGCATGATGTGAATATATACTTCCATTGTAGTAGTGTAGAAAGCCATTTGAATTAATTGTCTCGGTTTGGTGGTTTTATTTTAATGCATCATGCATGTCATGCATTGAATATCTGGCATGGTTTAACTAATGTGATTTTTAAGTTGCTCACTCTTTCATGCTTTGATTGAGATCAGTTAGAATTATTAATCTTTTTATAATGCATATGTGTTTTCAGCAAAGAAGGAATTAAGAAAAATTCTTATAACTGAATGTACTTGACTTCTGAGTTTTTCACCAGTTTTGAAAAAGGTCAGCTTCATTGTGCCCATACAAAGGAATATCACTGGAATTTTCAATTTATTCACATGGGAACTGCAATTTCTGTTAGACCTACACACATATGAATGAGGAAGAGATCTACACAAATGCAGCATTTCCATCCACTATTTGAAAATCTCCTACAAACAGACATGAGTTGAAATCACAGAATCATGAAATGATTTGGGTTAAAAGGGACCTCAAAAATCATCCTGTTCCAAACCCCCGGCCATGGGCTGGGACACCTTTTACTACACCAGTTTGCTCAAAGCTCCATCCAGCCCGGCCTTGAACGCTTTCAGGGATGGAGCATCCAGAACTTCCCTGAGCAACATGTTCCATTGCCTCACCACCCTCACAGTGAAGAATTTCTTCCTAGTATCTCATTAAAATTGACCTTCTTTCAGTTTAAAGCCATTACCCTTGTGCTGTCACTACAGGCCCTTGGAAAAGTCTCTTTCCAGCTTTCTTATAGGCCCACTTCCGGCACTGGAAGGCTGCTTCAAGGTGTCCCTGGAGCCTTTTCTTCTTCATCCAATACTCTCATCCTGTCTTCATAGGAGAATTGCTCCAGCCCTCTGACCATCTTTGTGGCCCTCCTCTAGACGCACTCCAACAGGTCCATGTAAGCAAAAGGAATAAATAACTGGGCAATTAATTTCCATTTTTGACAGTGTCCTTAACACCTAAATATTCTGAAAACCTAGGAGGAAACCAGTAAATCCTATCAAGACCCTATTACATGTTATGATACAGAAACTCCTGCTATATGCTGTAGACAGAATACATATAAATGGAGTTACTTTAAACTGAAATCTCAGGTGCTCTGTGCACTCTTGTGTAGGAATTTTACTCAAAGTCATCTATAGGTGCTAAGGTGAATTAAAGTGCTGCTAATGAAACTTCAGTAGTACAAAATCTGTGAGGACTAACGTTAAGGTAGGTACGCATAAACTCCATTAGTCTTGAATTGCTTAGCACCATCAATGACCTAGGCATGCCAGTAATAAGCATGAGGAATTTAGAAGAATTTTCATACTGATAAAAAAATGACTGTTGACCAAAATCCTAGAAATAGAAGAATGTAAACATTAAAAGGTAAGACAACATTTACCTTAGTTTGAAAGCACAGACAGTGAAAAGGAAGGAAATCAGAAAATTTGTGCATGGAGAAGTCCACAACTGAGGAAAAAATCTCAGGGAAACTTAAAACATGAAGTTCTCTGAAGTTTCCTCCATGTGTATAATTGATCCCTTAATTATTGCTAGAGCTATTTGACTGGTCATGTGTTAAAAAAATGTGCTACTGTCCATAAGTATGGTTTTAAAAACAGTAGATTTGGTTGTGACTACAAAAATTTTATTAGGTAACGGAAGAAAATTACTTTCTAACATTTGTAATTTTAAATTAATCTAGATAGGTGTCTGAAAATGCAGATAAGGGCTTAGTAGCATATTCAGAAATACTCATCACTAATATCCACTAATTCCAAAAATCTCTTTATTGGCGCATGTTCTTATTGCAGAGGTTTTTCCATTCCAAGATGTATAGAGGACAGAGAGATGCTGTTGTTCTAGTAACAGAGAAGTAGTTTATAAAAGAATACTTAGAGTCAAAGCAGACAAATTAATTTGCCATATCAGCTCTTAACACAAAATATCTGTTACAGGCAGTTGATGCCTTTTCCTGGTGTTAAAATCAAGAGGCATACATGGTTAGAAGGGGAAAAGGGATTTTACCTTGGCATTTATTTTAAGGATCCTTAGGTGCACATGTCTGGGTCATATGCATCGAAATGCACCCTGCCAAAATGCCTACCCTAAAAGATCGGGTATAACATTATAGGTTCCACCAATTAGCATATCCATCAAAGATTCCCCAATGACAGGCTCAAGTGAGCCCCCCTCCCCAAGGAGCCCTCCCCTGGATGGCTCCATCCCAGTTCACAGAATGTGTTCTGGAGAGGACCCCAGGGTCTGGGGCACACTGATCCCTAGCTACAAAGCCTCCAAAATGTCCAGTCTCCCAGCCTGACAAACAAGTCCAAGAATGCAAGGAAAAAGCACCAGGAATACAGAAGTTGTAAAAAAGGCACAACAGGGGTATAAAAGAAAAGGCAAAAAATCTTCATGGCATCACAGTAATATCACTACAGTATCACTGCCTGGACCAAGACAGCATCAGCTGCATTGTTGTGACATGCTGAGACAGGTCTAAAAAGTTGCAAATCTAGGAGGTAGGTAGGATATGTGGGATTGCTCAAGTATATGAGACATCACTTCGCAGACAATTCTGAGACTATATTTTTGGACACTGTAAATATAGCAGTTAGGCTGAGAAGACAGCCAAAGACAAGCAATACCATTCCCCACAAGTTCTAAAGGAAATCAATTCATGCCATATGTAACCATGCAGTTAAAACTGTCTCAGTATCAAGCATAGAAAGTAGTAAACATGATGAAAAATTTTGAAAAGGACTCTGATAACCCCAGTGAAGTAAATCTGAAATTGTACAAAGCAAATTATTAGAAAATATAATAAACCATATAATTAAAAAGTTGATACTTGGATAAAAGCATCTTGTGGAAGAATCAACATAGCTTTGTAAAGAGAAGCTGTACCTCACAACTAAACGGTAGAAAAATCTAACTGGTATAATCCTCCAGGATCCCCAGAAAGCACTCAGCAGGGTTGTCCACCAAAGGCAGTTACAGAGAGTAAGCTGTTGGGAAGTAAGAGGGAAGCCCCCACAGGGATAAAGATCTGCTTTAAACATATAAAACTAAAGTAAGGCAAAAGTAAGATTGAGTTTACCTTTTTTCCTCAGTAGAAGGAGGAAAACAACAGGATCCTCAAGATATCTGTGTGAAGCTTTGTACTTCAGCATGTTCAAGAATGATCTGGAAAATGAAACAATGCTTAAGTGATTTACTTTTCTAATGCCTCTAAGTTATTCAGGGCTCTAACAGCAACAGTCTACTGGGTGGAGTTAGGGAAATAGCAAAAGAAGTTCATGATAGTGAGCAATAACAAATGAAAATCAATCTAGATAAAATAAACTAATGCACAAAATGAAAAATACAAAATTAGAAAAATAGAAAATAATATAGAATAGCTCATTATAAATCCAAGGTGCATCCACAGCATGAATATATTGTGCTGCCTTGGTGTCTCCCCACTCTTCTATTCATAATGCGTAGAACATACTTAGAGACAGTTGAAAAGGACAATGAAGGATGGAGAATGAGACATTTGACTGCTGCTGCAGGTGCTTTAATCCAAACTCTTTCTTTTCAAAGAATTTTGTTTAATAGAGATGCCTATGGTCTAAATATGCCTAAGTTTTAACCAGGCACCTTGAGTACCAACAGATCTGCTCTTGGTCCATCCAGAACTGCTGTATGAAGCAAGCCAAGGTATGAAAGCTCCTGAGATCTGTATGAGCTGCAGTTAGGCTTCTGGAGACTTTGGACAAGTGCCAAATGCTGTGGGCACTCAGAGAGCATACGCACCAGGCTGAGGTCCTGAATCAGGGGAGAAGGAGATGGTGTAACTACCATTAATTCTCCCCATGGACTCCTCCTTCTATAGGCCATTAAGAGATACAAATGTTCATCAGTCATGTCTCAGAGGAATAAATATGTGTGGGTCCCTCCCAATGAAGTTACTCCATTCTCTCAAATTAGCTAAATACAAAAAAAGAATAATTTTAATATAGTACCAAATACAACCTAAAGCTACCAGCTCAGCACCACAGCTCCTAAACTTTCCTGTGTGTCTTTTGATGGTGGGAATAAGCTTCTAAACTAATCAAAAAATTATTTTCAAATTGCATAATGTAACAGCAGGTGGCACTGTCACATCAAAACTTGTACAATCATTTCCTGTTCATGTTGAATCAGATTTTACTCCCAGATAATGGCACGGAAAAGTGAGTGACAAGGAAATTTGCACATTATAAATAAATATAATTTCCTAAATAGCGTTATTCATTTCTGATCAACCATTTGAGTCATGCAATGTTTTAATCCTTTGATTTGAGCTATTACATTTGCCAATACACTTGCAATGATCCCCTTTGTTCTGTTTAGCCATTGTGACAGTTCTACATTCCGAGAAGATATAAGCTGAAGCATACATAACTATTTCTTCCAAAACTGCTTAGCTAATAAGACACAAGACTGAAATTTCCTCTCCTTTCACATACAGTACAATGTAGGAAAGCTGTAACGACAAAGAAAAATCAACTTTCACTGTTTCTTGAAAGGAAAAGCTTTTCACCGAAAGATTTACCAAGTGGCTGGAAATACTGAAACACTTCATGAAGGAGGAGTAGGAGCAGTCTGGCTATTCTGAACACCAATATCTACAGCCATAACAGTTCTATGTAGAAGTATCATCTGTAACCACCTCTGGAAAAGACCCCAAAACATATGCTCCATTGTTGGGGCCCTCCCCCCTTCCATGTGGTCCTGGGAGAGGGGCCCTGGGGGGAGGCACGGGGTTTCCCTGCCCCTGCTCAGCCTCATTCCCCATTGGTTGTTTTGTGTTCCCCTGCATGGGCAAGGACCCTCGAGTCCCGCAATTGCCGCAGTTCCTCGGCAGAGCTCCGGCCATGCAGCTGGAGAAATAAACATCTCTCTGAAACATCTATCAAGAATCGGTCCATTTATTTCTTTTCCATGGGCCTCGTTGTTTGATACGTGTGTTGCAGTTTCCCCACTGTAACAAATAGTAGAGAATTGCGAGTAGAACGATCCCCGATCCCTAAGGACAGCGACTGATTTGTGAGTAAACTCTGGATTCCTATTCTTGTTTTGTTTTGCTGTTCCATCTCTAAAGTATGGAGGAATCATGGAAAGACTCTTGGGTCTCTGAGCCGCATATGGACATTTATCTTAAACTTGAAAAGATTCTTGAACAACGATTTGTAAATTTTAGCTTAATTCAAGCTCAAAAAGAACTGAAACATTTCCTTTTATGGTTGTTTAAGAACTTTTTCTACATTTCTTGGGATTTAATTCTTACCAAAGACTTTTGGAAGACCGTTTGGACACAGTTAATTTCTGAGTCAAAATATATGCCGATGGAAGAATATTTTCATGAATATTATTTAATTACTGAGACTGTTGAGCAATGTCAGCTGTGTCTTGGCAAAGGGAAGCGTGCCTCAGAGTCCATACGACCCAGACCACGTGGACCAAGCGCTCTCCGAGCAGCAGCGAGGCAGTTCCTGCGCGTGGGTGGAGCAACACGATCTGCAGTGTCGGCAGCAGAGCGAGGCGTGGCAGGAGCGGTGCAACCTGACGGTGCCCACCTGGCCCCGTGCAGCACGTGGTGGAGAGAGCCCCATGAATGCCTGACCGAGAGGGGTGGCATGTGGGCGGTGGCTGGCAGCGGTGGCGGTGGAGCGGAGCCGTGCCTAGCAAAAACGCACGCTGGAGCAGGGCTCAGGGGGATTGTCACTTGGGGGCCCGGCCGAGACATGGGCGTGGCCCCAGGCAGCGGCAGCACAGCTGAGAGCAGAGGTGGCAGCAGCATGCAGGGAGCTGAGCGGCGCGGTCCAGCCTGGCCCGCGCAGCCCCAAATGCGACCCTGGGAAGAGCGTGCAGGCACGAGCAGCCCTGACAGCCCCGTCAGCACTGACAACCCTGGCAATTCCAACATGGGAGCGAGTGATAGTGAAAGAGAAAGCAAAAACGCAGTGAGCCAGAAAACAGCAGCCACTAGGAAGAAGGAAAAAATCACCATAGCTAAGGTTTTAGGAATAGTAAAATGGTATAATGTTAAACAAAATTATGGTTTTAAAACAAGATGTGACAACCAGGAAGACACATTTGTTCATAGAACTGCTATTAATAAGAATAACCCTAAAAATTACCTGCAAAGCGTAGGAGATGGGGAGGTTGTACAATTTGATATAGTGCAAGGAAAGAAGGGTTTACAAGCAGCAAATGTTACTGGGCCTGGGGGTATTCCAGTCAAAGGCAGCCGTTATGCACAAAATTATAAACAATATCCATCCCAGCAGCTTCCCTACCCACAGCCTACTTTCCCCTTTTACCCTATACCCAATATGAACCCTTTCCTAAGTTTACCCCATCCCCAGTTTATTCCTAATCCATTTTTCACCCCATGGCTTCCCTATACAATTCCCTTTCCCTACAACTCCTCTCCGATGCCAAGGGGGGGATGAAAAGGGGGAGGGAAGAAATTAACTATTTTTGTTTAGAGTTCCAACAGGTACAAATGGAAGAAACCCTCTCCTGCCTCAGTTTCCCCACAAAACATGCCTGGAGAGTCCTGTCTCCCTTCTGTCAGCCTTAAGATGTTCCAGAGAATCTGTTTGGACATTTAAAGACTCAGGAGGGTGGCTTGTTTTGTTTTAAAACTGTCCTTGTTATCTCATGTTTATCCAGTTGTTTTCAATGTTAAGTTTTAAATCTCTTTTTGTTAAAAATAAACGGGTGAAATGTTGGGGCCCTCCTCCCTGCCATGTGGTCCTGGGAGAGGGGCCCTGGGGGGGAGACACAGGATTTCCCTATCCCCTGCTCAGCCTCGTTCCCCATTGGTTGTTTTGTGTTCCCCTGCGCGGGCAAGGACCCTCGGGTCCCGGGATTGAGCAGTTCCTCGGCAGAGCTCCGGCCATGCGGCTGGAGAAATCAACATCTCTGAAACATCTATCAAGAATCAGTCCATATATATATTCTTTCCACGGGCCTCGTTGTCTGATACACTTGTTGCAGTTTCCCCACTGTAACACTCCATGTTTGATATCTACAAGATATTTTTGAGTACTTTTGTCCTTAGCATTTGTAGCATGCTGATATGTGTTTAAGCCCCTTATTCCCACATTCAGGACAAATTTCTGAATTACACTTTACAAGTCACTGGGCCTTGGGATGGACAACTAACTACAGGCCATGATTCAGAAACCTAAGCCAACTATTAGAGGAGCAACTGTCTATTAAACTGCCTGTTAAACCTTTCTTTTTCCCTTAATCACAAGGTGGGCTTCAGATGCAGACCCTGTCTTCTCAGGGTAGGTGACTTGGACCATAATCTTGAAGAGAAAAACAGTCTATCAGAGATGAGCGCTCTCCCTCCTCAGGCCCATCCTGGCCCCAGGGAAAGTTTTCGTATCAAAAGTGTATTTCCAAATCGGGACATTGCTGGATGGGAGTGGTTGTATTTGTCTACTTTTATTGCACCAGACTAAGAAAATCTCAGTTTTATCTTGAGTCAAATATTCATAAAGCATGAAACAGTGGATGTTACATCAGCATGTGTTTGTAAATCTGTGACTGACTGCGACTCTTACTGTGACTGTGACTGTGACTGTGACTCCTCCCTTGTGCCCTTACCACAGGGCAGGGCCTCCTCCAGCCTGCCCTCCACCACAAGGCCTCCTAGAGCAGAGACCCAAACACCACACTCTCTCCCCCAGGAGGAACCATGCAAACACCACAGCAGGCTCCAGAACGCTGCTGAGGAGTGCCATGCAAACTCCTACGTCTCCACATATTATGATATTTTGTAAAATCTTACAGGTTCTTTGAAAATTTTCAAAGCAGAAAACCTTGGGCAAACCATCCCTTTCTCTCTGAGGCAATGTTCTGACTGCCACCTGGTTTAGTGACAGCGAAACAGCTGTGGAAGGAAACCTGACAGACATCTCCCACACACCTCATCCCTCAACCCTGACTCCAGTGAGGCCAGATGTGGGACAAACTGCTAATGCAAGGCATTCAAATCCCATGAGATCATTGGAGAAGCATATTTTTGAATACTTAATGAGTTTTACTCAAGAATGTATTTTGGGTTTGGACTGTGAACAAAATTTCAACACTTTCTTAACAAACACAAAACTCGAGACTTTTATTTTACTTTGTATAACAATAAAAAAATGAGATTATTAACTAATATCATGAAAATTCTGGAGCCAAGACAGAAAACAGGAAAATAATATCAGATTTTGAAAAGAAACATAGTGCTTGACTTAGGGATTTGTAACAAATGGGTAATTATCTGTAATAGAGGGAATTTCATCCCAGAGGAATATTTGATATACAAACATTATTTTTGGCCTGCACTGGAAAATATAGATTATTAAAAATAAAATTCAAAATTCTAAACATTGCAAGAGTCTTGCTGAAGTATTTTAATCTGCTAATATAAAAATGTCTTTGAGTTGTAACTGAAAAGCCAAGTTTGGCTTTTTGGTATAATATCTTACAGTTACATCACAGGCATAACATTACAAAAGACATGGCCAGATCCAGCTCCAGCCTAGATCTGGGCCCCTGTGCAGCAGCACAGGCTTTATGTCTCAGGAGACCAAAGTAGAGGAGCAGTGCAAAAGTAGGGGAGCAGTGCACAACACTGAGGGGAAGGTAGGGACTCTCATTTAAATAAAATGTGTGACATTCTTCCACCATTGCCAGATGTCTCCAAAATAGATCTAGCTCTCTTCAGCAGCATCTATGTGTTCATGATTCTGTTTCTGCTGGCATCCAGAAGATGGAATGAAGTGCAACAAACAGAAGCTGAGCAGGCGGGTTGGACCACGTGACTTCCAGAGGTGTCTTCCAACTTCAATCACCCTGTGATTCTGTCATCCCAAATTGTTTCTAATCAAGATTTGCTAAATGAAATTACCAAATACTAGTGGCCTCCTCATAACAGTAGGTAAATTTTTGTGCAGTTTTCAAGAGGTTCAATTAGATTAATTTCCCCAGGTTCTGTCTGTACTTAATGTGTTAACCCTGCCCCCATCTACTGTAAGAAATCTAGAGAGATGCTGTTCAAGCCAGCTGTGAGGGTGTGAGGATGTGAAATTCTTGTCTGTTGCTTCACTTCTGGGCTGTTCAGCATGCCATATGAACATGCTGCCTGTGGAAAAGCAGTGCAGGCAAAACTCTCCCTGTTTGTAGGATGGGGACTGTACATGCCGTTAGCAGTGCATGCACCATTGCGCAAGTGGTGCACAAGTGGAACGTGTTTTCATTGGATCTCCCAGGGGAAAGCCAAATCTCACCACTGCTGCTGAGATCTGTTCTTCAACTTCTTTTAGTGAGTGAGGGTCAACTCTCTTTGTAGTGCTTTCAAAATTTGTTTTTTGTACCAAAACTCCTCTCAGAAGTGGGAAGTTAAGGACTACGGAGAAAACCCAAGAAAGCAAGCAACCCAAGTGCTTCAGTCTGTAATGCTAGGTCCCTTAAAAGCTAGTTCATGTAGTTTCAGGAGTTTGATGTTCTAAGCTATTCTGGTGCCATACAAGACAGAATCAAAGTAAAAGGAAATCAATTGTACAATTTAAATTTAAGCTAAATTAAATTCAAGCCCATGCTGCTTTAAATTCTTCAAAGGGCATATAAACTGTTTGGGTGGAACAGCAGAAACAATTATTTGCTATCAGCAGGACCTTTCCTTCAGATATTAGCAAGACAACTTCCCAAATGCATAAAAGTAATACCGCAAGCCAAAGAAGCTTATCCTACTTCATTCCATCTTGTTCCAATTTATTCCAACCAATAATCTGGCCCAGCACCTTTAAACTTGCTTATACAACTTTGTCTCCCAACTATACTTCAGTGCTGATTACAGCATAGCTACCTAGTTAGGTGGTGTATGTAATATGTTAGCACATTTTTCTCTGACAACTTTGGAAAGCACAGGAATGTCCTTTCACTCTTCTGTGCTCCAAAGCTTGTACTGCTGTGGTGCTGGTATTCTGAATTACACCACAGTGCTAAAACCACCAATCTTGTAACATTTGAGAGCAACCCTTCAGGATTTTATTTCCACCAGTATATTTTACACACTTCTTTGGTGCAATCAAGAATCACTGAGATCTTTAGGATGATACACAAAAGATATAGGCCAGGAAAAAATGAACATTTGCTTTTAAGTCTTCTGATGTATTGTATTTTAAGAATTCATTAATCATTCACTAGGTGAAGCTGATACCTTACTGTAGTGGTTTGGTCCAAAATACTCATTACTGTTTACCTTCTGTGAGATAAGAATCAGGAGAAAAGCGAAGCAGGCACAAAACTTGAAAGAATGTAAAGAAGTTTATTAATAGACCTAAAAGAAGGGAAAAAAAAAAAAAATTATACCACACCTTCAGAACACTTCTCTTCCCCTTACCTTCCTCCCTTCTCCCACTGACAATGTAAAAGACAACCCTTGAGATGTTCAGTCTGTTTACCACTTCCATAATAACCTTGTTCAGTTAATTTAGGAAGAGGAGTCTCTCTTGCTCATGCTATGGAGACATCTCCACAAGAGGTTCTCTCATGGCTTCAAGTATCACAATGAGACAGCCGCCTGGGTTGGTTCTCTGCTCGCTTCAGTATCACGAGCCAGCCGCCCAGGTTGGTTCTAGGCTCGCATCATGTGGGAGTCCCTTCCGATGACTTGCAGCTTTTCCCACCACTGCTTTCGAGGGTCCAATCTTGAGCTACTGGGGTACAGTTTTAAGGTTGAGCATTCAGAAACAAAAGTTCTCTTCACCCATCTCTGGGAGCATTTTCATCTTCAAGAATTGAGGCCCTCCCCCTGTCCCTGGGAGCAAAGGGTCCTCCTTATCTTCATCTCTAGGACTATCTCTGGGAGCATCTCTCGGAACTGAGGTCTTCTCCTTCTGATTTGGAGCGAGAGTCCTTATCACTTCCATCTCTCCCTGTTCAAACTTCTCATCAAATTACAGCTGCTTCAGCATTTGCTTTTTCCAGCACAGGTGCTTTTGCTCACAAGTACAGTTTGAACGCTCCACCCCCCATGCTGTCATGAAATTACAACGGGTACTCTGATATATCATAGTCCATCACCACCATAGCTTTACAACAGAATTTCAGCTTTAAGCATCTCTTTCTCATCCCTCAGGTTTTCAGCTCTTCACAGCCAGGGTTAAAGGGTTAATCTCAGCCGGGCCTTGCAGCTGGAATTTTGCTTATCACTGTTGGTCACATGATCTTTGCCAGGCAGCAGGGCAGCTTCAGCTGAATCTTCGGCCGCACTGGAGAGGGGGAGCCGGGCCACTCCGTCTGCACGTAGCAGAGCTGGAGGGGGGGCCGCGGGTGGAACAGGGCCACATGGCTCCAGGATGGCTGTGGCTCGGCCTGGCCCGGCCCGAGCAGGTCCTGGCCAGGGCCCACCAGGTCCCCGTATGGGGCCCCGCAGCTACCTCTCCCAGCGCCGGAAACAAGACAGCCCTCCCCCGGGCTTTGTCCATTCTTAAATGTGGACCACAGAGGCGGTCAAAAATTTAAGTGGCTTAAAAAATTGTCCATATTGAAACTAGCCAGATGATAGATCCTGTCAGGTCATAGAGGAGCTGTAAGCACCTCTTTGCAAGAACATCACTTCCGGGACTACGTTTGCTAACCCATGACACTTACAAACAAAAAAAAAGACTGAAAACAGCTGGAAAGGAATTGCTTCAGACAAAGTGATGCTTTTATTCCAAGGAAATCCTCTGGGTAGGGTAAAAATAATTAGCTTTAGATGAGATATTTTTGAGGCTTGACTTCCTATATATTAAATTTTACTCCTTTACTGTAAAGTATTTCAATTCTTTTAGCAAAGATATTTTTGGCTTAACTCATTTTTTAAGTGCAAGTGTCTATTGCCACTTGATATTTCTAAGGTTACCTGACATATCTGCTTCGAACTAGCAGATGTGAGGCCAAACACATAAAATATCCATGCTTCCCCAAGGAAAAAAGTGGAGGCCAAGCAGAAGTATGTCTGTATATGTTGGGTAGTATGAGATGCACACAGGTAAGTAACATTATGGGAAGATGCAGTTGAGCTGACTATGTAAACTGCAGGAAAACAACAGGGAAGAATAATTTTAGAATGATCCTTCTCCTATCTATCTAGACCATAAACATTGATCTCGACAATTTGAAAGCTGATTTGGAAAACAGGAAGGGAGACCCACCTTTTAAAAGTAATATAAATTATCATTAGCCGCAGCCAGAGACAAAATTTGCTATAAACCACTTTCCAGAAAAATGAGTTGTCTTAGATTTAGTTAATGACATCCAATCTAGACACTCCAGCCTGGCAGCTAGGACTTAGCCATAGAACTTAGTTGGAGCCATGAAAAGGGAATTGCTGTGAAGCAAATAAGAAACGGAGATTTCCCTCACGCAGAGAGAAGCATAAAGGGGCTGGCAATCGTGTCGCTGAAGCAGCTCAAAGCAGTCAGTTCTGATGAACAAATTGAACCCTGAGTCTCTGGAATTGCTCTGGAAGTCATTAAAATAGCAACAAGAAGGAGTCAATATAGTTATTAAACCTGATGATCTCAGGATAAAAATTTAGGAAGGGTAGTGTGTGTTTAGTCTAGAGAAGACTGAGGGGATCTTATTAATACATGTAAATATCTCAAAAGCAGGTGTCAAGAGAGTGGCACCAGACTCTTCTGTGGTGCCCAGTGACAGAATGAGGAGTAATGGCCATGAACTAAAACACAGAAAGTTTCAGATCAGCAAGAACTTCAATAACTTCTTTACATTGAAGGTGGCAGAACACTGGAACAGGCTGTCCAGGGAGGTCATGGAGTCTCCCTCTGTGGGGACATTCCAAAATCACTTGGACATGTTCTGTGTAACTTGCTCTAGGCGACCCTGGCTTGTCATGGGGGTGGGACTGGATGATCTCCAGAGGTCTCTTCCAACCTTAGCAATTGTGTGATTTTGTGAAAGGAAGGTAAGGCAAGGCAAGACAAGGCAAGGCAAGAAGATGAAAGCTGACATAGGGAAGGGGACACAAAACTGACATAAGGTGCAGCCACCGGCTGGTTTTAAATTTTTCATGCAGAGCGGAATTCAAGTGAAAATAAAAATTAAACCTGAAAGATAATACTTGTTCCAAAAATCATAGATATCTAGTTAAAACTGATTAATTAGATTAGAACAACTTTTTAGTTTTATAAGTAGAATTTAAAGTAAGCAAAATTTAGACAAGATCACTGAAGTTGTTTTGTGGCAAGCAATGATAATGTACAGAGAAGGACAATTCATAGTACCTGTGAATTCACAGAGAATTCATAGCTTAGTACCCTTTGCTCAATATTTCTGCCATTTACTTTTAAAACATTTTTACTCATTAAGCAAAAATTAATCATACTATAAATGATCCAGTAAAACACAAACAAAGGTACATAAATTTAACTATGCTGTCAAAGACAAATCAAAATGGATTATTTTGCAGAATTATATCCCAATTATTTATAGAACACACAATCTCTTTTATTAGGATTATAGATGGTTAATTAAAGAAAAGCAGATGTGTGCTTGACTTCATAGGTTCTTCCTGAAATAACTCAGGTTATTTGCATGTTAAAGTTACACATTTTCTTCTTGATGACAAGTTTTACAGCATTCTTAGATGACAGTGCTTTTTTCAGGAATTATCCCACTGAGTCAGAAGTTGAGAACTATCAAGCACAGCAGCATAATTAAAGCCAATGGAAATCAAACTAGAGTGGAAAGGAAAGAAATTATGATAACAAAACAGTTGTATGGGAAAGAGAAGGGGAAAACATGGCCATGAGCCTTTCAGGCTTTCTACCATTCAGTTTAGGCAAAGTCTTGGTACAACACAAACAGGGTTACAGAAGAGGAGATTTGGATGTTACAATAGAATACGCCCATTCTTCTGGATTCTAATTCCCTTTCATTTGTCAATATGACTGTAATATTTTATGCTTACTCAAGGTTACTTGTGGTTTTATTGATGTTTAGGGTTATTACTGCTGTAACATACATTATTAGTAATGGTTTCGTGTACAGTAGTGTCTAGAGGGGAATTGAACTGTATTTGCTCCCAGGCAAGCTGAGAACAAGGTTGCACTTTTATTACTTTAAATACCAACCTTAGTTCAAGACGCAGAAGCAAAGACCAAGGGGAGTAGAGAGGATTTCCTCTCTAAAGTAGAGAAGAATTAGTCAGTGTTGCAAAATTCCTTCAGAAACTGTCTGTGGAACACAAAACCTGAGTATTTAGATACTTAGAACTGTCAGTGAATTTATTACTAGCACTACCTAAGGAGACTTCCTGCAGTCTGATAGATTATGAATTCTTTCTTATTTGTGAACAGTACATGTTTGATCCAAGCTAATCAAAGTGTCATGCAGACTGAAAAAAGGGGTTAAATCAATCAGCACACCCATCATCACCGCTAGGAAAATCTGTCTGACAACAATGGAAGGCTTACAAAACTCAGAGACATTAAACATATTTTTTTTGACAGGCTCATACCCATAAACATACACCTACTGACATCTATAAAAACACCACTGCCTGTTGGAGTTTCAATAAGTGAATAAAGATATTTACACTAAACAACTGTAATTGGAATATCATGAGTGAAGGGAACCAACACTAACATACCTAGTTTTACACAGGTTCTAGGTGATTACTTTCACATGTTTGCTTATACTTCATTGCTTCTCTTAAACACACACAACAAAATCAAGAAAAAGTTACTAATGCTGTGTGGGAATTGCCTGTCAGATGATTTATCCTCACAGTAAAGCCTACAATAAAGAAGGTGGGGTTTAGCTATTGAACAGAAATTACCATGATTACTTATTACTGTGCAGATATAATAAGAAGTGACTGGATTATTTAGAATCCAGTCTTCTCTTCAAAAAAAATTTTGTTGTGCTGGCTTTGGCTGGGGTGGAGTTAACTTTCTTCACTGTCGCTGGTGTGGGGCTATGTTTTGGATTTGTGTTGAACACAGGGTGATAATATAGAGATGTTTTTGTTATTGCTCAGCAGGGCTTACACAGAGACAAGGCCTTTTCTGCTTTTCATACTGACAAATTGGCAAGGAAGTTGTGGGTGCATGGGAGGTTGGGAGGAGACACAGCCAGGACAGGTGATCCAGACTGACCAAAGGGATATTCCAGACCATGTGACATCATGGTCAGTATATAAACTTGGGAGAAGAATGAGGGAGGGGGGGAATGTTTGGGACGATGGTGTTTGTCTTCTCATGTCATCATTGCTGTGATGGAGTCCTGCTTTCCTGGAGATAGCTGAACACCTGCCTGCCCATGGGAAGCAGTGAATTAATTCCTTCTTTTGCTTTGCTTGTATGAGTGCCTTCTGCTTCCCTCATTAAACTGTCTGTATCTCAATCCATGAGTTTTCCAGCTTTTACTGCTCCAATTCTCTCCCTGATCCTGCTGGTGGGGGAGTGACCAAGCAGCTCTGTGGGGCTTGGCTGCTGGCTGGGGTTAAACCATGATAGTTACAAAACATCATTAGTTCCTACACCCACAGTCAGGTGTGCATGTCGCAGTTCATGAAATGAGAACTGTTCCAGTGAGTGTTCAGATCACGGTGTTGATGTAGTTGAAAAGCCTGGGAAATTTACTCTAATAAATGAGGTAGTATTTATGCAAATGTGACAGGCTGAAATTGAGGAATAAGGACTGTTTCTATCCAGGAAAGTTTTCTCAGAATTGCATTCCAAAAGCTCTCCAGAGGACACGGAGTCCTTGTCCAGCACAAATAAATTCCAGTGCATGAGCTGAGAAGTCAACGAACACGCTTTCCCTTTTATGCACCCAGAAGCAGTATGGAACATCTCCCCAAAGAAGTTCAGCACCTTTTCATGCAGTCCTGTAGGACCCAGATCCCTCTAAATGTTCTGTCACCTGAAACCATCAAGTGTTCTGGGGAAGTACAGCTTAACCGCACATGGCAGCAGTTAATTCTCATAATTTAACCATAACGGTACTTACCTATTTCACTGTAATGTTGTGAGGACTAACCAAATACTGTATTTCTAAAATTTTTTATGATGTGCACAACAAATGAAGTTATTTCAAAAATACAAAGTGTTTTCATAGCTATATAAACAGGTGTGTTAATACTTGTTAATAAATAGATAATTATAAAAATATATAATAAATGCTTGTGTTGGTAAGAACTAATAGCTATACTTATATAAGTAGTAGAGGATTTTTTTTTTACCAAAAAAAAAAAAAAATAGTTAAAAACTCTAGGGTCAGATTCATCTGACAAACCATAGACACCTACAGTGTTAAGACTTTACCTGAACTGTTGTCCAGCCTTCCCTTTCCATCAGGGGAGACAAATGGACCTTTGTGAGGTGTGACTCATCCCATCCTAAAGCAGATGTGTGTACAACAAATAATGAATTCTTCTTTGAAGCTTCTATTTCTCTTCTTTGACTAAAGAGACTAAAAGAGACTGGCAGGGCAAAGAAACCTCTGCTTCTCATAGGCAGATGAAGTTGGTCAATTATGCAGTCAGTCACACAGGAAGTCAATTTACATATAATCACCACTTAAGAACCACAATTCCTCTTACAAAATTAATTAATCTAGCTGAAGGATATCTGTGAGGTTAGCCAATATACCAAAATTAATTTTGTAAATTTAAAGGCTCTTAAGCTAATTTGGATGACTGAAAAGACGGTAAACAATCATCTTACACTCTATGCCAAGTATGGGGGTTTGCATTATTAGCTGAAAGAAATTATTCAATACGTAAAATGTAAACTGAAGGATTGTGGGGCAAAGAAACACCAGTCAAAGTCAGCAGAGATGAGGTTGCCTGAACACATTTCTCTTTTGCACTGAATGAAATTATCGTAAGTTATTTCCAGGACAATGTTTCTCTCTGTATGAAGACATGCCTTTTCTGGTTTTCCTGTTTGTTTTCAGATGCTCAGCTATTCTGCTTGTTCAGTGGTGCAAATTAAATTATTAATTACGTAGACAGATGGGTTGAATATTTTTCCATTAGTACAGATATATAAGTTATTACAATAAAAAAGTTGTATGAATGACTCAATATTTGAAAGTTGCCAGGGGTTAATAACTTGCTTATGTTACACAAATTCTTGAATAACGATTAGTTTTGCCTGAAACCAATTGCTACTAATTCATAAGTGTCACAGGTGGGAGTGGAGCTTCAGACAAAGTTTATTAGAGAAGCCCTTCTGCTGAGTCACGAGGTGCAGAAATGACCCCTGGCTTTCTAAACTCCTTCTCAGTCTTAGCCCCAGACTTTATCAACACTTTAAGTAACTTTGTCCCACAGGATTAATGATGGCAAACTAGATTTATTTTGATAAAATTAGTTCTTTATTATGCCATATGACACGGCAAAAATCTTAATCAGAATTACTTGCTGTACAGTATAAAAGCTAAAACTACTAGTTGTGTATGGTATCGGATATGATAGTGCACTGTATCAGAGCAATTATATTAAAGCAATTATGTTAAAGCTAGCAAAAAGAAACAATTATTAAGTAGAGATTGATGTAACTCATCATGCCAGTGCTCATGGGCAGATCTCTTTCACTCAGCCTCAAGTATCCTTGTGAGACAACCCCTATCCACTCCAAGGAGGAATATGTTATCTAACCATATGAGAGTGGACTAGACTTTTAGAGCATAAAGTAGTTGACTGCCAGCCACATGTCTCCAGCTGCATCACTATCAGGATGTTAATTTGGGGTTGGTGAGCAGACTGGTTTTAGCATAATTCAACACCAGAACCAGCACATGACAGCCCCTCTCAATCTACTACTGACGGTCTTGTAAATAGGGCATTGTCCAAGTGGCTTGCCCACATTCCAGGGCAGAGCATCCTGCTACAATAAGTAATATTTTTATAGGCTGGAATTGACCATATCACTCTTAAAGAAGATATCCTTGCTATTGGCTGTTATACTTTCTTAACATTTGTAAGTGGGAAAAATAAAGTTGTTATCCAGTGTGCTACCAGAAGATCATGATGTGTTACATAACACAATGACCATTCACAGATTTAGGAGCCAGTTTCTTTGAAGGGTAGAGACTTTATTGCCTGAGAGAAGTTTAAAATTTAAGAGATCCTTGCCTTCCATCTCTGCTAAAGTGATAATGAGAAAGTAATATCAGAAATTCCTCCAAAAGCCTTCACTTTTGAGAATCCTCAAAATAATTCCACTTAAAAATGGATGTGTGGATGTTTTGTTAACATTAACAATGCCAATCTATACATGGGAATGTAGCAAGTGTCTATGAAGAAGAGCAATGAGAATTGATGTTGGTTTGAAATTCCCAGAAGATGGCCCAGCCAGGTTCTTGCACTGATGATGAGAGCCCAGCAGTCTAAAATGTACTGAGGTAAGCACTTGCAACTCAGTTTAAAAATAACTCAGGTAATAAGGTGTGAGTGGTCTTGAAGGAAAGTCTGTGCAGTAAATTAGCACAGGAGAAACTAATGAAGTACCACAAACAGTAAAATGTAATCATTGGAACAGACCACAGGAAAGAATGAATACAAATTGATTTAAGAGCTGCAGAGTTTACCTGAACTGCTAGCAGAAAGGAACTGGCATTTTCCAAATTAAAAGATTTCAGCTGTAAGGTTAAGTAATTTCAAGTTTATTTAAGGAGAAGACCAAAAGCTTTGCTAGTTGGCTAATGGAGCAGTGAGTTTAACTGCTGAATAAAAGAAGTAATTCTGGGCAGGGACAGTATCAAGAACAATACACAGATTGTTGCATGCATTTAATGTTTATTCTGTTTCTGATAATATCAATTTAAATCTGGTTGATATAAATTTCATCCTGTGTTGAATGACTTCACCCTCCTTGGTCTATTTTAAAATGTATTTTGAATAAGGCATTACTTTGAATAGTAAATCATTGGAGGTTTTCTTCAGAGTAAAAGCATGGCCCTGTTTAAAGAGAAGAATTTTTGCTCTTGATACTTATATGTAATCTTCCTTGGCATTGCTGGGACATGCCTGTTCAGTGATAAGAGGATGGAGTAATAGCTCCTAAAAATGCATTGGGTAGGTCAACAGTCAGTTCTAATTGCATATCTTTTATTCATCTCAGAGGACTTTGGGGATTTGGAATAATGCAGCTAAAATTAAAATTTGACAATTCTTATTATTTTCCTTCACTAATCTAGTAACAGTGAAAGTAACATCCAGCCCAGCATTATACTGTTTACCAACTCAGTTTTTGTTACCGATGAGTAATTAATACCCATTTCTATAACAGTTTCAGCAGAAAATACCAGCAACTTGCTTTCGTATGCAGTTGGTGTATGTAAAACTAGCCCTTACTCTGAAAAAAGAACTGCTCATATGTGTAAGTTGCTCTACAGAACTACCTCCCAGCTACGCTTTTTTTACTTCCTACCACATTGTAAAAGGCAAGAAAATAAATAGGGTCTGAAAGTGGGTAGTGTTCAAAGATACCGAAAACAGCTTTCTTAACATAGCCCTGATTCCATACTCTCTTAAACTGTTTTCACACAATGTGAACCAAACTGTGTGTCTTCTTCTGATCTGTCTGTTCCGTGCATCAAGCTCAAAGGAAGTGAGATCTGGCTGGTTTCAGCTGGACCATTTCCACAAGAAAAGCAGAATATCCCTGGAGGGAATAAAGCTGTGTCAATACACTCTTATTTCACTTGCCAAAGGAAACAGCAGAGAGTTGTCTAGAGAATTTCTAGGTTTAATCTTTTCTCACCTGTTATTGCAAGAGTGACATTACAGCAGCTCTCAGAATATATGAAAGAAAGGCAGGCTTCAGACAACTAGGTTGTAAAGGAACCACTACTGCTCCTAAGTGCACTGCTTCACACTGACCAAAGGGAAATATTCAACAGAGGATCCAGCCAGTACCACTGTCATTTGCAGGAGTGACTTTATCTCCATGAAGGAAACAGAGTTCATGATACAGATTTTCTCTTGTGCTAAATGCATTCGAACTCGGGGTTCAAAACTTGCATCATGTACAAAATTTCCAAAAGACAAATAATGATACTGGCAACATTCATTAATTTTAGCCCTTGTTATGATTTATTACTCACAAAGCTTGGAACTACAAAAAAATTAAAGATATATTATTGTAAGTAACCACTTCCATAGAGACTATTGTATGGCAGATGTCAGCAAAATCATGAATGGTGCTGGCAACGTGAGCAGGACACCATTATTCAGCAATCACACCACCAGAACAGGACAGTTAAGTGCAAATCAGTGGTATCTTTCACCCTGTGCACCATTAAATTGTGGAGAACCTTGAAAAAAGCATTATCAACATCGAAACAGAAATGAATTCAAACAAGAATTAACAGCACCATGAAAAGTTATTAAACATGTTAAGCTCCACGCAGCCTCTTGCTTATCAAATTCCTGTGTCACTGAAAACTATGAAGGTGTTCCTGGAGGAAGTTTGCCTAGAAATGCCCTACCTATCATACTTTTTCCTAATGCTTTCCCTCTGCTCTACCACATGAGGTCCAGGGGAGCCATTTAGATTTTAAGTTCCAAAATAGACTAATACATGAGATCAAAATTTTAAAAATTTGGAAACATAATGTGTCAGAAATGACAGTAACTAACAGTTAGTTTATTGTGAAGCACTACTTCTGAAGGAAGAGAATTGAGCCTATTTGAAAAGATAATGACAAATGTTGGGACCTGCATATCCTGGCTTTTTCATGTATATCACAATACACCAGCTGAAAAAAGTGACCACACAATTGCCAAAAAATCACATCTTTCAACATAAGTGTAGAAAATCAGGAAAACGTATTATAAAAGAAGTTTTTGTAACAGCTGGCTCTTCTGCTGAAGTAAATTTTTCAACTCCCACAACAGACATACTGGGTTGCAACTCATACTTCGGCATTCCATCAAACTTTTTTTTTTTTTTTTTTTGGTACTATGTCTTGGAATAATGAAATCTGTTTTTTCAGTCAGTGGTATCACATCAGAGGAATATCAGCAGGAGCATCAGTAAAGACAATAGTTCAGACAAATGTCATTAGTATTCAGTTGTTTCAGGTATTCTGACACAACAAAGCAGTATAGCCCCTTTGGTCTGAACCACAGGTCTGAACCAGGCAGACATGGTTTTATCCAACACTACTAATTCCATGAGCCAAGCCACCTTGGAAATGTCCGTGGTTCACTTCAGCTGCAGCATTTCACTGGCAGAGTGATGAAGACCAAATGATTCCTTGCCCTCTTATAGCAGTTTTTGCCACTACTCCAGGGGTATATGAATATGGTTGCTTGAGCAGGTTTGCCAAGGGAATGATAAAATTATGAAAGTTGTTACTTTAGTTTCTCATGTACAAGTGAGCAGGAATGACAAATAGCAAATTCTTTAAGAGTTCCCCCGAAAATGAAATATGCACCAGTACTGCCTGTTTCTCCTGTCTCTAGTAGCAGAAAAATAAATCCTCTATTTTTGAGCCTTTCTACTCAAAAAAATTTTCTCATTTCTTTGAAACACTCCAGCTTTATTTTATTGTTACATTTGAAAATAATTTTCAAAACAGTTTTCTAAAAGTTCTTTTTTTAATAAAAATCTAAATTTACAACTAGGAGAGAAACAGCACTCAGAAGTAAGAAGCTATATCATACACATATCTCCTGTCTAATGTGAGTTCACAGTATGGAAGTTGTGGACACTATGGAATTTTGTTGGTGATGTCACTTTCCTGCAATGAGAAGTGCGTAGAAGAATGCACAAAACTAAGGGAAAGAATATCCTTAACATATGGCTTTCCTCTAGTGTTTTGAAGAAAACACTCTGGTCTGAACAGTTGATAATCAGACAAAAATTTAAGTTTGAAGTGAAATAAATATACCTGTATACAGTCATTATTCCTGACTTGAGAGACTGAACAATTAGGGGTCTATTGCAGCCAGTAAGGCACCTTGCTGTTCTGAGGTGCTTCTCCTTGATCCTTTTAAATTGGTCTTACTGATGGTTTTAATTATTTTTTTAATTATTGCTTTTAATTAAGTGCTGGCTTAAGTGCTATCCATCAGAAGGACTGCACTCCTGAGTGGCAATCCTGGATTAAAAATGAGCAATTCCTGAAAGCCTGCTGCATAACAGCAGCTGTTGATAGTTTCAAAGGAAAATGAATTCATAGTTTTGTGTTTATTCATCTAAATTATATTTAAATTTCATTGTTTTAAACAATAAAAAGGGAAATGTCTATGCAAATCAGTATTTTTCTTTCTGACACACTTGAAATTCAGCATTACAGAGCTGGAAGGGATATCACAAGTTCATCTAACCATTCCAGACTACCTCAGGAAAAGCAGCACCACACCTCTGCTATTCCTGATGGATCCTTGTCCAGCCAGCTCACTGATGACCTGCAACAGACACCAATGTACCTCTTCCACTGCTTCACCAAAGTCTTCCTAACGGCTACCCTAAATATCCTTCCTGTTGTTCAACTCCATTACTTCTACACATGTCCAATTCATCCAAGGAGAACAGATACCATCTTTATCTTTGTGAGCAGCCTTTTACATGTCTGAAGACTATCACAGTGCTCATTCCCTTCCACTGTAGCTATCCCACTCTGTGTTTTCTTGCTGGGCCATGACTTCCAAACCTCACCCTTGCTGTTCTCCATTGGATTCTCTCTGATCAGTGTATGTTTTTGCCAACAGTCACTCAAGCAGATTTCTGTGCCAGTGAGTGCTGCGTAGAGAGGTTGCTGTGGGTGTTGCAACTCTGCAATATGGTAAATGTTCAGCTCAGCTTCATTTAAAATATGGATTACCAGCACCCAAAAGACGAAAAGTCTATGAGACCTCTCTGAAGTAAATGTTAGAAATGTGCGTAACTGGACACAGCTGTATGCAACAAGTGATGTGGGATGAAAAGCTGGTGAGACACCACATGATGCTGGTGGCATGACACACAATGCCACATTTTGCATGCTCCACAATTTCCCTTCCTGGGAGGCTCCACTGCAATGTCGGCAGCTGCCCACCCTGGCAAGGAGTCAGAGGCAACAGAAAATGCAAATTTACAAAGCATGTATTTGTCAGAAATAACCATTTCATAGGAGAAAAGGAACTATAATGAGGAGGGTGAACTAAATTTTTGCACTGTTGAACTGAGGACCTAAAAAGTCAGCACAGGACCGTAACCAAGATACTCCAGAGTATTTTTGAAAACAGGCTTGAGTGCAGCTCGGTTAAAACAGGCTCGCTCACGCCCATGGATTGGCCTTTACAGTGACTTCTTTACGTGAGTGACTCGAGACTTGAGCCGCGGGAGCAGTCAAAGTGAGGACACATTATCTGCTTAGCGATACGTTTGGGGTTACATACATTGCGGAGGAGCGGCTTCCGAACCGCGCTGCGAACTGGCTCGGGGAAGTTTGCAAGCGCCGCTTTACCCCGGAGGCACCCCCAGCGGAGGCGCACCCCACTCCCACCCCACCTGCGGCTCCGGGGCGGGGCGGGGGGCGGCTCGGCCCCGCGGCAGGGAGGGCGCGGCTCCGCCCGGCCCAGCCCGCGCCCCCCGGTCCCGCCTGCCCCCCGCAGCACATGACCCGCCATGGAAAGGCGCTGGCGCTGCCCAGAGGTGTGGAACCGGGAGAGCGAGCGGAGGCAGCCGGCCGGGGGCGGCGCAGCCGGGCGGCGGGCAGGTGAGGCGGGCCGGGGGCGGGGAGCGGCCGCGCGGGCCGGGGGAGGCAGCCCTGCCCAGGCGCCCGGTTCGCGGCGGCTGCCCCGGCGGGGAGCGAGCGGCGCGGGGCTCGGCTCCGGCCGCAGCAGCCCCGGCCGAAGTTCGAGCGCAGGGCGGGAGGGGACGGACTGGCCGGCGGCGCGGCCGCTCGGGCTGCTGTCGGGGCGCTCCCGGAGTCGCCGCTGAAGCCGGTGTTCCGTGTTGTGTCGTCCCGGTTGGTTTCCCCTACCCCGACCCAGCGGCTGGAGATGAGCTCTGAAGCGGAGGGGCCGTCGCGGGCGGATGGTGCTGGTGCGGACAGCACGAGGTGACGCCGCCTCAGGTACCGTGGTTCCTTCAGCATCCTCGCGGGTGCGGGCGGCGCTGGGCTGTGCAACGCCCGCCTGACCTCCGCCCAGCTGGAGGCACCGCCCGGAGGCAGCGGGGACGCTGCGGGGTGCCTGGGGCAGCAGCCGGAGTCAGCATTCCCAGCCTGGCTCGGCCGCCCCGCAGGCGGGGCAGGCTTCTCTGCAGCCGTGTTGTGGTTTTGATCCAGGAGAGTGTGGGCTGCTGCTGGCAGCTACAGGATGAAGTCGCCTCCCTGCTGCATGTCTCTTTCTTCCCAAGCATCCTTGGAGGAACCAGGGAGTAGCACATCCCTGGGCTCGTTGGACTCCAGTGTTTTCTCCAGTGAGGAAGATCAGGGACCCCTGATCCAGAGGGTCATCCCCTCTCTGGACTGCTTTACTATCAATGTCGGAGGCAGCCGCTTTGTGATGTCCCAGCAAACTTTGTCTTGCTACCCTGACACCCGTCTTGGCAAACTGGCAGTAGTGGTCTCTGCTGCCCGGGATGTGGCTTCTGGCCTTCTTGAGCTTTGTGATGATGCCAACCTTGTGGAGAATGAGTATTTCTTTGACCGGAGCTCACAGGCATTTCACTACATCCTGAATTACTACCAGACAGGGAGGCTACATGTCATGGAGCAGCTTTGTGCACTCTCTTTCCTGCAAGAGATCCAGTACTGGGGTTTGGATGAGCTCAGCATTGATTCCTGCTGCAGAGACCGGTGAGTTGTGGGAAGATGAGGCTTCCGGGATTGTGGGCTAGGTGAGTTCAGCAATGACTTGCATTCAGGAACACTCAGGTGAGAGGTGCAGCAGTGGGGATAGGTGAGGTAGCAGGGCATTTGGAAAAGTTGTGTGAGTTGAGCCCCAAGTGCTGCTCTAGCAGTGGATAGGTGTCAGGAATGGGAGAAGATATGTTGAGTGAGGTCACAGTTAACATTTGCTGTGGGAAAGGTTGTTGGTGAGGGCAGGATAGTGAGACAGGAACAGGGTCTGGAATGTCCTGTAGTGGCTTCAGACTGTCCCTGGAAGCTCAAAATGTTTAAAAGGACAATGCCAGAGATGAAAAAAGGTTGTGAAAGGAGAGATGCCTCTTCAATCATTCAGTTTGAGGTTATCATAGAGGGATTAGATGTGGAGTCAGGCACGATGCTGGGAGTGTTAGGATCCTGCCCACCTGCACTTCAATTTTGAAGGATTTCCAAATCCAAGCTGTAGAGGCAGAAGGGGGGGTTGGTCACCTGCCAGGCTGAGTGTGGGTGGCATGGCTCCAGGAGGAGCCATGAAAGGAAGCATCGCACGTGGATGTAGCAGCTTACAGGGAGGGGGCAGGAGCAGCGGGAACATGGCTCGCTGGAGACAAATTATAGCAGGCACTTTAGGAATGAGGTGGGTTTTGACTGAACCACCCCCAGGATGTTTCTGTTAATTCTATTTGCAGTTAATTTTTTCCACCATATTTAATGTTAGCTGGTTTGGGTTTTTTAGTATTGAAGAAATGAATTTTCTAAAGAGTGTAACTGCTATTTATTTATAGCAGTTATGTCAAAAGTATTAGAAGGAAACAAAGAAGTAATCCCATCCCAAAAGGATGGAGGATAGGAGTTATCCTACCCTAGTATGGTTCAGTTCTTCAGCTGAGAAAGTTGGAGCCTAGCTTTCATCTCTTTCTTCCTTCTCTGGTAGGTGTAACTGAAAGCTCCTACTACTTTGGTGATACACGGAGCTACAGACCTCTTTGACATATGCAGGACTAACTGTACTGGAGGCAAAATTGCATAAAACCTTTGTTTAAGGCTTGAGCTTTGCAGCAGTCAAAAAGAAAGATGGGAAAGAAAAATTTTTTTTCTGTGTTTACTTTGAGTATGCTTGTGTTTCACAAAATTCCACTGTAAATATACTCTTGCTCTGACAAAACACTCTATATATTTACAGTCTGTAAGTTTTACTCAGTACAAATGCTTGTCCACTTTGTGTGAGAGCCCATATATTTAAACAAAGAAAGGTACCTTTTCATCTTAGTGTGTATTGATCAGAAGTTCACCCGTGAACTGTATGGCTTTTATTATGCCTTCAGTTTTACTATTGCAAATACGGTTCAGTGTAATAAAAATGCAATATAATTAATCAAATTGAGAACTGTTTAAAAACAGTGCATCTGGTTGTGCCAGGATTGTTTCCTAGAATTCATGTTAGTCGTGCAGCAGATCCTACTGTGGTCAACATGATCCATATAAATAAATTGCTATCAGTAAAATTACTCTGTATATAGAATGTGTCACTGATGGGAAATGGAGGAATAGAAGTATATCGGGTCAGTGGAAACATGCTGCAGGGGCTGAATTAATAAAAGCCATATGCTTGATATTAGGGTTTTCTGAACTCACATAAGATAAATTTTAATGTGTATTCATACAACTTGCATAGTAAATGATAAGACAATCATTTGCATATGGGTGTTAAAAATCTCTTGGGGGGTGTTCCTGGGCAGGTACTTCAGGAGAAAGGAGCTGAGTGAAGCCTTAGACATCAAGAAAGATGCAGAAGAACTGGATGCCCAAGATGAAGAAGAGGATTTTTCTGGTAGCCTCTGTCCCAATGTCAGACAGAAACTTTGGGAAGTTTTGGAAAAGCCTGGCTCCTCTGCGGCAGCCAGGACTTTCGGCACATTGTCCATGGTTTTTGTTGTTGTGTCCATTGCCAACATGGCCTTGATTTCGGTAGAGCTCAGCTGGCTGGCCCCACCACTGCTGGATGCCCTAGAGTACCTGTGCATTGCATGGTTCACGGCGGAGTTTGTCCTGAGGCTCCTGTGTGCACGAGATCGGTGTCGCTTCCTAAGGAGTGTGGCAAACATCATAGACCTCCTTGCTATTTTGCCTTTCTATATCACCCTGCTGGTGGAGAGCCTGTGTGGTGGTGAGAGCTCGCAGGAACTGGAGAACGTGGGGCGCATTGTCCAAGTGCTGAGACTGCTCAGAGCCCTGCGAATGCTGAAGCTGGGAAGACATTCAACAGGTACATTTGGCCATGGCTATGGTACTTCTCAGTTTCACTGCCTGCAACAGTTGTCCCTGGGCACAGTCCTCCATTTTGTGTGCATTTCTACCAAAGCTTTTTTATACAATCTGTTAAAAGTAATGGCTTGTGAAAATCTTGCTTTTGAACATTATAACTGAGTGACAAGGGCCTTCTCAGAAAAATTTTTGCTCTTCATAAAGCCTTTTATATTGTGTGCACTGAACATTTACAAAAACAGACCTCAAAGGTGCATTTTGTAAATCATCCACCAGTCATTCACAGTGCAATGAATTTTAAAACATATTTGAGTTGATTTTATTAGGCAAGAAGCAAAGATCATCAGCCCACACTTTTTGTATTATCCAAGGCCCACTAATGACAGCTGTCACAATTTGGCTTGTTTAAAAGTATATGCAAAGAAATATATGATGATTTTGTCCACGTCATAGATCCTGAAAACAACGACAGTGGAGAATGTGTCAAGGAAACTGTTTAAAGCTGAATCTTTGCAGGTGATGGGTTGAGGGGCTCTCTGGCCCCATTGAACCCACCAGTACTCCCGTGGTATTTGGAACCCATCTTGGGGCTGCTTAGGTAGTGGAACCTAGGTGCAACACAGATCAGCAGTTCCAGGTTCAGCCAGCGTTCACCAATTGGTGTGAGGCCCTGAGTGTCCAGGCACTCCCGACAGATGCAGGAACAGCAAGCAGGGGTGGGGTAGAAGGCGAAACGCATTTCTGTGAACCATCTTGTTCACTCTCTTTGGTGAAAGAAAGGCATAAAAGTTAATATTTTCCAGTGGGAATTTATCAGAAGAAGCTGGAATTGATCGAAAAGTCTTGAATTTCCACTTGTGTTTCCCCTGATTTTATTACTACTTCATGGCATGTGCATGCCTGGCTATATGAAAGAATAAAAGCTGTCTTGGCATTTTCAAAATTATTTGATTATGTTCCCACTTAAATCAGTGAAGAATATGGTGCTGAGTTTGACAGGAGAAGTGTTCAGCCAACACTCAGAGCTTTGAAAGACTAGATTGTCATAGTAAGTCATAGTCTCTGTCCTGCAATATTAGCCTGTTCTGAAGACAGTAGTGATTGTTCTTAAAATGCATCTAATGTGCCCTTCCAGGATTTCCAGACATGAAGCAGGAATGGTTTGATGCCTGTCCATATTTTTGGAGAGCCCTCTCTGTGAACTGGCCCTAATTCAGCAGGAGCTATAGTGTGCTCACAGCAGCAGAATGTGTCTTCTTTTGTTCCCACTGAAGGGTAGCAAACCTGCCTGCCAGTGGCAGGGAGTAGCTTTGATGCTACTCATAAGCATAATCAGAGTGGTTTGGGAAGTATGTTAATCTTACTCTCTACCCTAGATTATGCCTCTACAGTCCCTTAGAAAGCAGTTGAGAGAAAACTTAGAATGATTCAGTCTGGCAATGTGTTAGTTTTCCTTCGTTATAAGTTTTGCAGGGTTTGGTAGAGGTTTTTTGCAAGAAAGGCTTTTACCCAGTTTTGATGGTAGTTGTAATGTGAATGCAATCCTCTCTAACTGTGTTTTGAAAATAAGAAAAATATTTGATCTCATCAGGGCACTTTTGTGCTGACTAATAAAATGGTCATTCAAAAGTATATTGTTTCTAGTTAAAAAGTTTCCAGTTTATTGCATTTTACTGTTACAGAATGAACGTGTTCATTCTGCCACTCAGTTTTGTGGCTCTTTCTATCTACTTGAAATCAGATGTTTCAGATATTTGTATAACTGCTAACTTCAGGTATACATACTTCAAGGATGGTCTAAACACTTAGCTCTATTTATTCTTAAGTTAATTATTCAGTATTTACCATAGCTTATGTCACAATATTGAGTGACATGGAATTTAATAATACCATGTTAGGTAGAAGTGAATTAATTATATAAAAATGTAGTATACTGATCTGGAGGTGTGCTTTCTTCTTTTTACTGGAATCAAAATGCTGGCTTCAATGTACAAGAAGCAATACATGTCTCAATTTAAACCACTCGGAGCAGTGTTACCATCATTGTGTTGTTTCTTTGGTAGGTCAGTTGGTGCCCACTTAGGTCCAGAATGGTAAATCAAATTTGTATAATTAAAGTGTAGAAACTCCCTGTTCTGATCTTCTCTCTGAAGAAGTTTGTTAATGTGCTTGTTGATACATCCTTTACCACAGCTCCTAATGCAAGATGAGCGCCATGTGTATCATACATAGAGACCATCCTCCTTGCATGTACCTAGGCAGCCCTGATAAACCTCACTGTTCAGGGGTGGCTCTTCAAACTCCTCTGCTCTCTTGCCTGGGATCTGACAGCTGCCTTCCAGTGAAGCTTCTCTCCAATTCCTACACTCTCAGACCAGACAAAGCTTCAGGCACTGCTCAGTTGTTTCATGTGGCAAGATGAATGCAAGAGCAGAAGATTTGTGTCTGCAGGCAGCAGCTTCTCTTTCACCAAGCAGGGGTGTTCACAGCCACAAGGAAAACATCTCTGCGGTACTGTGCAGAGCTGTAGCAAAGCTGGGATCACAGCAGCAGCCTGGCCCTGCTGTCAGAGGCAGAAATGAGTGAGGTGAAAAAAACGTCAGTTCTTTTCTTCACTTTCAAGAAGTAGCAACTTAACCCTTCCTGTGGGACAAGGACAGGAATGAAAAAGAAATTAAAAAATTAATTTCTGCCCCTTTGGAAGCCGAAGCCAGCTCACTGGAGGGATGTGATGCCTAGAAACACTCAGGCTAGACTGATGTGAGTGTGTAGTTACTTATACAAAGTACTATACTTCACTGAGGAACCACTGAGAAATCAGTAGTACCTCAATCCATAAAATGTGTAGCTAGAGGGCAAGACTACTCTTCCAATATAGCTAAAGTATGGATTTTAGTAGCTTCAAAAATAGGTGAGAACTGGAGCTGCATTTTTCATGTTCCCAGATGCTCCTCAGCTGTTGCCTTCCTCCTGGGGCCATGTTTTCTGTGAAGCCTTGCTGGTCCCCTCTGGGAAGCATGCACAGAGGGACTTCTTGAGGAGAAGTAGGGCATGAGCATCTTACTTGTGATGGGAATGAGCGTATATTTGAGAGAAGACCATAGCATATTTCAGGCTGTCATGCCTCTGGAGTCATGAAAAGTTGAAACTTCAGCACTTTTTGTGTCAAAACTTTAGGGTTATTTAAATGTTGTATAAATCGAAGCTCCTGAATATCAGCTTGTATTGCCAAGTCACTTTGGACAAAAGAGAGATAGAACTTGACCTGCATGGCAGAAGTGTTTCCCCTTCCTCCTTCCAGGGATGGGGCTCCTTGCCAGCCTCACACCAACTCTGTTACAGCACCTTAGCACCTTCCAAGCATGAGTAACCAAGCTGTCACAACTCCTGGCAAGGAATTCTCATGAGAAGCTGTAAGACTTGCTGAGGTGTCTGTGCTGGAGCAGCCCTAGTTTGACCATGTGCCAGGGCTCAGAGACATTTTTAAAAGGTAGAAAGTAATACAGTAGTATACTTTATACATGTCATTACACCAACTAACTCCGCTTGGAATGAGCTGTGGAATCCAGTAATTTCTCTGATTCATAGATTTGCTTTAAAATGTCTCCTGACTTCATCTAAAGATGTGGAGAATTAGATCTTAATTTTAGATGAGTATACTAGAACTAAGAATAATAAAAAGAAAAAATCAGACCCTGAACAGTTAGAATAACTGATCATAGGAAAAATGAGAATATCATCATTGTGATACAAAGTGTCAACAGTTATTGTTCTGTTCCTCCTTACTTTATCTATTTTGTGTGAAAGTTGCTTTTTTTTTAGCTATAATACTCTAAAGATGCATCATAAGGTGCAAACCCTGGCTTGTATAGTATGCATTTATGCTTTGAAAAAAAAGTGCTACAGGGTTAATAATAAACTGTACCTTCTTCCTAGCTCACCTGAATGGATTTACTCTTCTGCCTCGTTCAGTAGGAAGTTTTACAGGGCAAGGGATCACAGTATCTTCCTTGGATGATGAGAATTTGATCTGAGTCCTTGCAATTATCTCACAGAGCTTTTGTGCTGATGATAGTAGTGTTTCCAAAATATGGAGGCAGTCATATTGACAGAGAAAAGATTGCACTGATACATCTTACTCCCCTTGTGTTAAAGATTTAATCTATATCATTGTAATAAACATTCTTCAGATCATAGTTACAGTAAGACCTCAATATGGGTAAGTTCTTTACTGGAGTTGGTAGTAGATAGCATTGGAAGAAAACCCCAACATTGCCTTCAAACTCTGCTGTGTACTTCCATCGTTTGCTGTACATAAACCTTTAAAAGCCATTAGACCTGCAGGGGATTAGAACGAGCCAAAACCAAGAAATTTTAACATCTTGTAGTTTGAGACTGTGGAAAAATCAAATTGCTTATAACACTTATGAGCATATGAAGTCTGCAAGCAGGGGCAGAGCCTCAGTAAGCTGTTTTGCAAACACGAGTTTAGTGAGAAGTATACCCATGAAGGGTAACTCATAAGCATTATGTTTTTCTCATTTATTAGAGAAAACATCTCACATTTTTAAAGAACGGTGTTAAAAACTAATCCAAAGTGATTCAAAAGATAGTTTCAGTCTCCTATGTGTCTCAGCTGAATTGATACCCTGTTATCTTCCTTCTTTGTTTATGCGTGCAACATTTATCCATTGTACTATTTTTGGAATACTTTCCTGCTTGCTTTGTGGGGCAGTCTAGCCTTGAAGCAGCAGCTCTAACAGGAATATAGGGGGTTACAGAGAGTGGTCCTGAACTCCCTGTGCAGCTCGTGGGTAAAAGGACTGATGTAGTACATCAGTCAATTAACAGGATTCCATGCTTGCATTGAAAGGCTTTGCTATCTTGAGTTTGGCACAAGTGCAGCTGTTACTGGAAAACTGTATTTGTTTTGATGTCTACAGATACAAGATAATGATAGGGTTTTGGGGAGGAAAGAAGGGTTGAAGAGAGTCTGTGACAACTATAAAAGGATTGAAAACAGTCCTTAAAGGAAAAGTTATTGAGTAAACTGTACTGGGGTCTAAGCATTCACATGGCAACACAAATTTGGTAACTAAGGGCTCCTTGGTCCAAGAGAAAAATAGGACAGTGGCTGTAAAACAGAGGCTTGGTGCATTCAGGCTCCAAGTATAAAGCAGGTGCTTTTAGTGTGTTTTTAAGTAGTTTAGAATAGTGCTAGATCTTCTCTTAATTAATAAATCAAGATAGTTTAGTTTGTCTAAGTTATATGTGTACATAGCTCAAATCATAATGAGGAGGATTTCTGTGCTCTGTGTTAAGAAAATAAGAGATGATGTCAGAGGTTCAGTCTGACATGGTGATTTATTTCTTTAAATCACTTTTTCCCAGTAGTGTTTAGAGCAGCACCTCTTTTTAGCCTCCCAGGGTCGGTGCCTCATTAAACCAGCAGAAGTGCTGGTGGGAGATGTGGTGGCCGGAGGCCATCATGAGCATGGTGACCATGAAATGAGAGAGTTTTCAATTAATGGTGAAATGAGTAAAGAAGTCAACAAAACCTCTCACTTGGATTTCCAGAGGGCAAGATTTAGCCTGTTCAGGACAGTGGTTCAGAGAGTCCCTTTGGAAGCAGCCCTTAAAACCAGAGTGATCCAAAATGGCAGGATACTTTTAGAAAGAAATTTTAAAGTCTCAGGAGCAGGCTGTCCCTATGTGCCTAAAGACAAGCCAGGGAGGAAGAAGGGCAGCGTGGATGAACAGGGAGCTTCTGCCAGAACTCAGAGAAGAAAAGAGAGTTTATGACCTTTGGAAGAAGGAAAGGAAGTCGGGAAGAGGAAAAGGATTCCATTAGGTCATGTAGAGAGAAAATCAGAAAAGCAAAAGCTCAGCTAGAACTCAATCTGGCCACCACTGTGAAAGGTAATAAAAAGTGGCTTTATAAATACCAACAAAAGGAGGGCCAAGGAAAATCTCTGTCCTTTATTGGATGTGGAGGGGAACGTTATCATCAAGGATGAGAAGGCGGCTTAATACCTTCCTTTCCTCATTGTTTAACAGAGAGACGGTATCCTCATGGCAACCAGCCCCCTGAGCTGGTAGACAGGAACCGGAAGCAGAATAGCCCCCTTGCCATCCAAGAGGATGTAGTTAGTCACCTGCTGTGCCACTTAGACACTCACAGGTCTATGGGGCCACGTGGGACTCCCCCTAGGGTGATTAGGGAGCTGGCAGAAAAGCTTGTCAAGCTGCTCACCATCATTTATTATCAGCCTTCATTAACCAGGTTGTCTCGGGTAACTGGAAGTTGGAAAATGTAATGCCCATCTACAAGAAGGATCAGAAGGAGAATCCAGGGAACTACAGCTTTCACCTTAGTGCTGGGGAAGATTATGGAACAGATCATTTTCAGTGTGATCACACAGCCTGTACAGGACAACCAGGGGATCAGGCCCAGCCACTGTGGGTTTAGGAACAGACAATTCAGCCAAGGCTTGAGCATCCTGATCTTTTATGACCACATGGCCAGGCTGGTGGATATGGGAAAGGTTATGAATGTTGTCTACTTGGACTTCAGTAAAGTCTCTGACATGGTCTCCCACAGCACTCCCCTGGAGAAACTGAGAGCCTGTGGCCTGAACAGATGCACTGTTTGCTGGGGATAAAACTGGCTGGAGGACTGGCCCCAGGGAGTGTTAGTGGATGGTGCCACATCCAGTTGGTGACCAGTCACTAGTGGGGTCCCTGAGGCTCAGTATTGGAGCCAATCCTGTTTAATATCTTTATTGATGATCTGGATGAGGGAATTGAGTTGTACCTTCAGTCAGTTTGTAGATGACACCAAGTTGGGTGGAAGAGTTGATCCACTGGAGGATAGGAGGGTTCTGCAAAGGGATCTGGACAGGCTGGATAGATGGGCTGAGACCAACAGTATGAGGTTCTTTAAAGGAAAGTGCTGGGTTCTGCACTTGGGTCACAACAACCCCATGCAGTGCTACAGGCTGGGGGCAGAGTGGCTGGAAAGCTGCCCAGTGGAAAAGGATCTGGGTGTGCTGCTGAGCTAGCTGTGCCTGAGTGTCAACAAAGGCCAATGCCATTGTGGCCTGGACAGTGTGGCCGCATGGACTAGGGAAGCTATTTATCACCCTGTACTCAGCACTGGGAGGCTGCACCTCAAATCCTGTGTCCAGTTCTGGGCCCCTCATGGCAAGAAAGACATTGAGGTGCTGGAGCCTGTCCAGAGAAGGGCAATGAAACTGGTGAAGGATTGAGAGGGTAAATCATATGAGGAGTGGCTGAGGGAGCTGGGGTTGTTTAGCCTGGAGAAAAGGAGGGTCAGTGAGAACCTTACTGCTCTCTACAAATACCTGAAAGGAGGGTGTAGCCAGGTGGGATCAGCCTCTCCTCCCAGGCGTCAAGCAACAGGAAAAGAGCAAACAGCCTCAGGTTGTGCCAGGGGATGTTCTGGTTGGACATCAAGAATTTCTTCATGGAAAGGGTGGTTAAGCATTGAAATGGGCTGCCCAGGGAGGTAGTGGAGTCACAATCCTGGAAGTGTTCATGAAACAGCTGGATGGGTCACTTGGTGCTATGGTTTAGTTGACAAGCTGGTATTCAGTTAAAGGTTGGACTCGATGATCTTGGAGGTGTTTTCCAATCTTACTGAGTCTGTAATTCTCAAGACATGTTCACCAGCATTCAAAGAAAGCATAAAGCAGTCAGCCTTTAAGTTTTGCAAAGTTGTGATGACAGCTACATGAATCAGCCTACTGACAGCATTTCTTGTCTTTCAGGCTTGCGGTCTCTTGGGATGACTATTGCTCAGTGCTATGAGGAGGTTGGCCTTCTGCTTCTTTTCCTCTCTGTAGGAATCTCTATATTTTCCACTGTGGAATACTTTGTTGAGCAAGGTGTGCCAGGCACAACTTTCACAAGCGTACCTGGTGCTTGGTGGTGGGCAACAACTTCCATGACAACAGTTGGTTATGGTGACATTAGACCAGACACTACCATTGGTAAGGTAGTAGCCTTTATGTGTATACTATCAGGAATACTGGTTTTGGCTTTACCAATAGCTATAATAAATGACCGGTTTTCTGCCTGTTACTTTACACTGAAGATAAAAGAAGCCGCTCTTCGGCAGCGTGAAGCTTTAAAGAAGCTCATGAAGAACTCATCCAGCGATTCAAATATCAATGTTAATTTGCGAGACATATACGCACGCAGCGTCATGGACATGCTGCGGTTAAAGAGCAGAGAGAGAGCAAGTACAAGGAGCAGTGGTGCAGATGAGTTTTGGTTTTGACTTTGGGTCCAATGATTTTTGGTTTTGACTTTAAAGTTATTTAACCTTGTATAGGACATAGACTACTTCAGAAATTTAGTGTTAAGCATCTCTTTTTTTATTATTTGCCATATAGTGTATTTGCTTTTCCAGGTGGAGTTTTACTTACTTGGACAGACTGAAACACCTATTGTATACAAAAGGTAGAATTCATAACGTGGAATCTCTCCAGGAACTCTAAAACCTGCTTTCAGAACTGGATTGTGGCGGGTGAGATGGGAAAAAATGGATCCACGAAAGTAAAACAATGATGCAAGCATTTGTCTTACCTAAATCTCTACTAATGTATAATAATAAAGTCTTGGTGAAAATTGCCAGAGTGTTTTGAATTTTAAACATCTGGGGTTTGTATTTGCACTTGGGGAACAAAAGTCAAAGTCATTAAGGAAAACTGAAAAGGGAAGCCTAAGAAAGTGAAATATTGAATAAATGTAGGATGACAATCCTGTAACAAGTTTAATCTTGATCCCCTTTCTTATCCCCATCTGCAACCCCTTTTGCCTGAAGAAAAGGTTATTATTCTGGGGCAGTGTGAGGGTTGAGGGGAAGGAGGTGGGGGTGGGTTTGGAATTTCCTTATTTGCAGAGAAGCAAGGGGCTACCATATGTATAGTGGGTATTAGGACGTAGGTGGAAGTATCAAGGAGATGCAAGATCTGTAGCAAAGTATAAAACAGTCATGAAATAAGTGCCATAATATAGAGCATCCTCTGTAGTTGCTTCAGAAATTGCAGGAGCTAATACAGCCTTTGCAATACAGAAGTAATTTACAAACTTAGTTTGAACTATCCTTTCTCTATGTGTTTTGATTCCCATGACTTATTTGTGTAGTTAAGCAGTTTTTGTGCTCAAGTAAAGTCACCACTGGATAGCAGAAGAAACAAATTGTAAAAGATACGAAGCTAGTGATTTCTCTGTCTCCCATTAAAATTGTAAGTGTTCCAAGTGGACCAGGTTTTTAAAAAGTTAGTTATCTTCAGATTCATTATTAGAAAAATGCTTCATTAAAACATTTTGTTTCAAAGGAAAAATGAGCACTTGTTGGACTGAATGCTTACTTTATGTAGTCATCAAAGTAAAAACCTAAAATAATCAAAGGTATTTTCGGTTCAATTTCCCACCACCCACCTCTCCAGTGGCCCAATATCATTCTTAGCAAACAAAGCTTCTCTTTAAAATAATTTCACTGATCTATACTATGCATTGTTATATGCATAGAATACATATAACTCAGCTAGTAGGTTAAATTTAAAAAGTCACAAACCTCTCACATTTCACATTTCTTTTGGGCAATATAAACACTAAAAAGATAAATCTATTAACTGTGGATTATTTAGCTTTATGTATTTATGTACATAGAAGGCTTAAACTGCATTTGAGAATACATGAATGGGGAAAATAACCTGCTTTTAATAAACATTGAATAATACTTGTTTTGAAACAAGAGTGTGTTTTTCTGTCATTCCCTGTAAATAATGGTGTAAATGTAATGCAGCCACCAAGATTTTCAAGGCACTTTGATGCGAACTGCGCAGCATTTTAGCATGAAACTTCTGATTTGTCAGCTGGCATCAGTCAGCGTTTTGATTTGGGACCAGTGCAGCACACGCAGCTGTCACCAGGGTCAGAAGGAAGACAAAAATGCTGGACACCACCAGAAATTGCCTAGGTGTGAAAATGTGTAGGTCATCTTCACTGTCTGTGGTAAACAAGAGCAACTGTGTTATCACAGTGTTCCCCTCTCCCCAGATACTGTATGAATCCATCACAAAACTCCCAGTGATGTCCAGGAGACAAAATTAATTCTGTAGGGGGAAAGTCTGGTGCAGCCCACTCTAGGTTATTATTTCATAGCTCTTTGGAGCAGGAAGTCTCTCAGGCTGCACAAATTGTACAGGCTGTTTCTCATTCAAAAGTCATTCTAATTATAGAGAATTAGGAAGAGGCTTTCATTGTGGGAAGGCTGTTTTGTAATGTCTTTTGTGCTCTCTTGTACAGCATCTGATCTGTGTTTGAGAAAGGAAATACAGTTAGATAGCTGATTGATTCTCTTTAGGGAAAGGCTGCTTTATTGCATCCTGTGCTTTTATGAAAGACTCAAAAGAATGAGAGAAATGTTTTGGGATGTATTAGTTGATTCACTCCTTTTACCATCTCTGGAGATAGTTTCCTAGAAATGCCCATGGGGAAACATGGCTCAGACTTTATCAAGTAGTTGCTTTGGCCTCTGTTTTCAGACCTCTTCATTTTAAATTCAGTCTTCCAAGCAGTTTTTGTCAATCATGTTGTTTATGCAGAATGGTTATCTATCACATTATGGGCTGAAACTAGCAAATCATTTTACAGAGGAAGGCCAGTTCTGCTTTCAGCTCTTACAGACAGAAGGACCAGAGCATTCATACTGAGAAACACACAGTACAGGACATCACAACTCTAAAAAAATGAAGCTACACCATGTACGTGCTTCCACAGATTTGGGAAATTGTAGGGGTCCCGTCCCCCCTGCCATGTGGTCCTGGGAGAGGGGCCCTGGGGGGGAGGCACGGGGTTTCCCTGCCCTTGGTCAGCCTCGTTCCCCATTGGTTGTTTTGTGTTCCCCTGCGCAGGCAAGGGCCCTCGGGTCCCGGGATTGAGCAGTTCCTTGGTAGAGCTCCGACCATGCGGCTGGAGAAATCAACATCTCTGAAACATCTATCAAGAACTGGTCCATATATATCTCTTTTCCACGGGCCTCGATTGTTTGATACATTGTGTTGCAGTATCCGTACCGTAACAGGAAATAGCTCAGCCACCACTAAGGCCCCAAATTAAGAAAGTTACTTTGCTATCTTTAGAATATCACACTGAAAGCAAGAAGCTACCTTTTGTCCTCACTTCTATTCTGCCATCCCGCAGCAGACTTGGCAGACATGATGGGTAACATTGGCTGAAAATTCAGTATTTTAGCTCAAAACACCAAGTATTTTCACAAACTGACATCAAAGGGTGTAGCTGCAGCACATAGAAAGAAGCCCTGCACTAACCTTGGTTCCTTAGTACAAGAAGCAGTAATAGTGAAAATTATAGAAACATAGAACCATAGCACAGTTTGAGTTGGAAGGGACATTAAAGACCATCTAGCTCCAACCCCCCTGCTGTGGCAGGGACACCCTCCAGACTTGACCAAAGTCTCATCCAGCCTGGCCCTGGACACTTCCAGGGACGGGACATCCACAACTTCTCTAGGTGTGTGTGTAGACACAAGAAGGCAGCTGGGACAACCATGAAGTCACAGTTAGAATGCAAAGAGACAATTTATTGCTGTTCCCTTGCTATCAGAGGGATCCTGAAAGCAGCACCTGGGCAAAGGTACATAAGCAGAGGTGCAGGCACCTTTAAACTTGGTCCATGCTAGAGAATCACTGGCCTGCTGCTCACTCAGGCTGCAAGGCCACTTGATTGATTTACAGTCCTCCTTGACAGTTTAACCCATACCTTCCAACACTGGGCAACCTTACCACCCTCATAGTGAAGAATTTCTTCCTAAAATTTAATCTAAACCAATCTCTTTCATTTTAAAGCCATTCCCCCAGTCCTGTCACTACATTGTCTTGTAAAAAGTTCCTCTCCAACCTTCTTGTAGTGGCACAACTACAATGTAGACAAACAGTCTGAAAAATCTTTCATGTTTGTTTATAGATGCTTAGGGACAGCTTTTCCTTTGGGCCAGTGTAGTCCAAACCCACCAAAATTTTTCAAACATCACTAAAATTGTTGTCATTTTTACTTTGAAGAAAGGCAGCAGCCTCCTGGGTCACATTAGGCAGAGCATTGCCAGGAGGTCAAGGGAGATGGTCCTGCTCCTCAGCCTGATGAGAGAGCTGTCCAGTGCTGGGCACTCCAGCACAAGAAAACAGGGACAGGCTACTGGGGTTAGACCAGCAAAATAGTGGAGGGCCAGATTGCAGAGACCACCACATTGGGAAACCCCTGTCTCTAGGAGAGGCAGGTGTGCTGGTAGCTGGGGCAGGGGGGGATTTATCAGTTCTTGGGGTGTTTTAGACAGGTATTTAGAAATTCATGTTTGCTAGTATTGTATTGTAGTGATTTTGATCTTGAATGCATTCTTCAATGATCACTTTAATTATGTGTTGTTAGTAAGTTAATAAACCACTTCAAACGATTTATATTAACTATGTAAATTGAGCAATTTTTCCTTCAGACAGAAATTTTGCTGGTGAAATCTGAGCTTTTGGGATTGCACATGGCAAATATGGTTGAGGAAAAAAGAAGAAAAAAGAAAACAAGAAAGCTAAGAGGTCTTTTATAAGGTAATTTATGTTTTCTGACATAGCAAAGTATTTTCATCTTGTTATGATTATTTTTATGATGAGTGACATGTTTTTCTCATTTACTACAGTATTGTCCTCTCAAAGCTCCATTGAAGTATCCATGCATAAACACAGCTTTAGCAGGACACATTCTGTTGAGATGCTCACCATCCAAACTGCACTGGAGCAGCTGTTGCTGATGTCTCCAGTACACAGCTGTCTGTGCTCTCCCCACACAGCCTCACTGCAAAAAGAGTAGAGTAGTGCAGGCTGTAGTCACACCTCTGATTGCAGACAGGGTTCTTCAGGGCTCTGGGTGCTTGAAAAGGTCATTTACCAAAGAGTAGGGCTGGAGTTAATTATGTCTCTGAGACTGAAATGCCTTATTTAATTACAATCTCTTGTCAATCAGGGTTTTTTTTGAGAGAGTTTTAATGAGTCCTGTAATTATTACTGTTTTTCCTTTTATATAAACACAAATACTAGAAGTCACATACATCTCCAGACAAAATCCCAGCTGCCACAGACTCTCTGTAGCAGTTTGGATGCATTTAAATTTGTTAAATAGAGACCTTGACCTATAATAATCAGTAGTAACTGAGGTCATTCCTTTATAAAAGGGATCTTAATTAAATACTAATCTGAACAATTTAGTTATAATTAACCTTGTTGTTGTTTGTTACATATGAAATAGAATGTTTTCTGAAAAAACATGACCCCAGTGTATAGGGCTGGTACTTCTGCTAGGGGATGGCACTGTCACCAGGAGGAGTACAGTCCATTTTGCCTGTGCCTCTCATTTGCATGTTGAAAAGCCTGAGCAGACACATCCCTTCCCACAGAAAAACAGGAGGGAAATTTTGTGCAGGTGGGTTTTGCATGCTGCCCTATTATAGAATTTCTAAGTGCCACAAAAAAAATCTAGACTTAGGACAAAGCCTATTTAAAGGTATTTGGGACAGTATTACATGTTTTATTTATGTTAAGTTTCTGCTTTGGAGATACCAGGAGCCCCTTTAGCTGGGGTGAGGATAAGGAAGGGATCCCACCTAATGTCATAAAAACAGGCCCAACACTAGTCCATGTAAACCTCAGTTGTCCCCAGTCTTTCTCAGACCCTCAAGAAACAGCTGGTAAGATGGATTTACAACACACAAAAGAACCTGGAACAGCCTGAAGTTAGGTTGGGTCTTATAAGAAGTCTAGAGTTGTGCTCATCTAACTAAAATTATGTGAAATGCCTATTGTGATGTGAAAAAAACTAGGCCTTTGTAACAGCTTCTGCAAATTAAATCCTCTTCCTAGTCAAGCAAAGAAAGACCATGCAGATGTAAGATTTTTTCTAATTATCCCAAATTCTGTACAGCTTTCAATAAAATTAAAAGTGCTTGTAAGTCACGTAGTATTACTGTGTGGTCCTGCAAGCTGTGACAGACATTTCATTTCCTATGGCTCACTCACAAAGGCAGTTCTATTTGCAACTCTCTGCAGCAGAGATAGATCCTGGAAAATGGCTGAAATGTGCATGACTCTTCACTACCTAATGCATGAACAAGTTTCTCAGTAAAACTTGAAAAGCAGTTCAGAACAGCCTCTTGCAATAGCCATTAAAACAAACACAGTAAATTAACTTGTCCTTAACACATATTTCAACACAACAGAAAAAGGCAACTGTCTTGGAAATAGTTAAAAGATAAAGTGAATAAAGTTAAAATTAATTCACTCTTTACAGCTGGCCCTGTGTTACAGGTTTCTGAATTGTAAGTCTCAGCCTGAGGAATGAAATATATTATGCAATTCAGATGTCGAATTTAGAAAAGCATTCCAAGATGAATGTCTGCTTATGAACTGCTGTCCAGTGAAGCAACATTCATAAACTCTTAGCTTTTTTGTCCTAAACTAGCAACAGCGTTACAGCCTTTTGAAACTGCCAGAGTTACAGGCTCCATGGGATCACTCCATAGCTTTTGCAGTGTGTGTTAGATGCTGCAGTGATAAAAGTTATTACTACTGAAACCCTGAACAGACAGATTAAGCCAATATTAATGCTGAATATATGAGAAGAAAAATAATGAAGGTAGAACAGGAAAGATTAAATTAATTTAAATTTAAATTAATTTTATTTTAAAATAAGAAGTTGACATTCTTCAGCTGAGATTTACCAGTGTCTTTTTGTGACTGACCTTGTGTGCTTTAGTCCTCATACCTTCTCATAAGAAATGAAGTACGTATGGCTTACTGCAGAGGAAGAAATTCTTTTCAGCTCATTAACTGGCAGGCATCATAGGTCCATACCACAAATTAGATCACATACTAATAATTCATACCTCATCCTACCATTCAGCCCTGTGTATCATACACACCTCTGCCCTGAACTATGTGTAAGCACATGCCTTCATATCTGCACTGTTCTTCTGTAGATCAACATGTAAAAAACTCCACCTCTTTGTAAGAAGTAAACGCCAAGCTCAAAGAATAAGATCAGATTTAATCTATTTACAGATGCCACTGGTTTTTATTTCTGCTGTGAGTCCTCATTTAATTCTCCCATGTTCTCTTCCTGGCAGGAACTGCCAAAAAACAGGTGAAGAATTGCCAATCACAGCCTTTCACTGTCAAAATGTAGACAAACCTACCCACAAACCTGTGTTCTGTTTTCCTGTACTAGAAACAAAATCCAAGTCAAAAGGAGTGTGTATGGTGTTTCTTCCCCAGATAAAAGGATAGCCTTGAGTAGGAACCAAGACAACCACAGTTTTCCAAATTACTAGAAGCTGTGTGCTTACAGTTAGTCAAAACTGACTTGTCATTAACACAGCTATTTATATCACTTGGAAACTAGACTTCAGTAACAAATAAAGAAGGAATACATTCTGAGAAAATACCTGTACCCTGAGTTTAGACAGTTCATAGAACTGGTACTGCAAACCCACCCAAGAGGCCTGATGCCACTGTGCAAGCACTGCACTAAGTCAAAACAGCCTTTTCCTAAACACCCTTCCACCCAAATGTGTAGCACAAAAACAAACCCTGTATTCAAATTGAGAGTGTAAAGGAGAAAAGCTTGTCCAAAAAGGCCTTCATAGGGACTGATTGTAGGAATAATGTGACATGTTCCCCATGGCAAGTCTCCTGATGTCATGGAATTACAAGAAGATGAATTTGGCCCACTTCCCAGCCAACACTCTCTCGTAAGAGGCTTTGTTGTGTGAAAGTTGGATGTGTGGTTTGGTCACAAAAGGAACCAAAACCGACATCCAAATTATGGCCTCTGTTATGCAGACTCCCTCCTTCAATATGGAGATTAATCCAGTTTGCTTGTGCCAAGCATCACAATGGAATTACTGGCAGACTGAGCTAACAAAATGCCACTGGCCACCACTACAACACAGAGGCTGCATTATGCTGCAAATGCTCCCATCAGCTGTCCAGCAGATGTGACAATACACAAGCCAAAATTTAAAATAAGGGAAAGGAAAAGCTCTTGTGCTCACCTATATCCAGGCTTTCAGTCTGGTTCAGAGCTAGTGCATTTCACTATCAATTATTTAATGTACTTAGAATTCAAAACTAGAGTAAGCAATTATTCAATGCAAAATTGATGGGTGTAATTTATACAGTACCTTTCTGTATTAAGAATGTCACTTTCCAATGACATTTCAGTATTTCAGTAACCATTGCTTACATTTCCTATCACAACCATCATCACAAACTGCAGGCCTGTTTCCAGCTGGTGGGTAGAACAGTTTCACTTATTCATGGTAGTCTTCCCTTCACATTTTCTTTTCAGTTTCTGAAGATCAAATGTGCTTTTCTCACCTGCATTTTCACATCTCAGATTAGAGCTACATTTGCCAGGGAGACATGTTCCTTCAGAGAATTCATGCTAGAATTATGTCACCTGTGGTACAGTAATATGAGTAATAAGCAAGAAAACACAGTGCAGGTGTTTTCTAACAGGCAAGTTGCAAAAATGCCTGTTTCAGAAGCAGAAGAGGCTCTATGGAAAGCAGAAAGCCACAGCTTTTGACATGGCATCCTGCGATCCAAGCCCAGTCTGTGACATAAAATCAAGTGGTCATTAAATAAGCCCAGTGAAATGCAGCCCCACAAGTCATGCAGGCAGAAGCAGCTGCTCTGCACAACAGAGCTCCATCTCCAGCTTGTCAATTCCTCATTTTTCCCAGCCAGCCCCCCCAAAACTGTGGAAGATGCCCCACTAGGCTACCTGTAGCTGGGAGGATGTATTCAATTCCACTGAACTAGTACAAGGAACAAATATTCTAGAATTTGAATGTGTTGAGTGATAATTATTTTCAAGTTCAATTCTAGACAGTGCAATGTGCTTTCTTTTTCTGGACACTAATAACTTTCCCAGGTAGAGGTGTCCAATTAGCAAGGTAAAATATAATCTGCTCATTAAAGGGAAGATTTTAGCAAAGACATTTAAGAATCTCAGTAAGGCAGGCAAGATGAAAATACATTATAGTTGGCTAATGGTAACAATAATTGAAAGAAAAAATAAAATCTTAAAAGACTCACGAGTAGTTTAAGACTAGGCTAAAGGAGACAAAAAAGTTAGAAAATACAGAAGAGATAAGACAAGTCCAGAATATGAAATCCAGGTTCAGGTACTAAATGTTTCCAATTATCCAGCATGCAACAACTCCCATGCAAAGCTACTAACAGTTTTGAATTTCACTTCATCCTGTACCCTGGTCAAGCCTTAGACATTTAATCATGTCAGATTCTGGTTTGCCATGTTAGGTGTGTAAACTCAAACACTTGAAAATTTTGATACATCTGGACAAGATGTGGTTTTGAGTGAGAGAACTAGCACTGTAGCTGGGTGCATGCTTTCCTTTTGGAAACTGAATAGTTATTAATCCTTCACACTTTAAAAAGTCTTTTTTTTCCCTTTCTGGAATAAGATCTGAAGCATTTGTTTAAAACACAAAACAGCTGAACGCTCATAGCACTGCAGAAACATGTTAAACCTCTGCCAGGTTCACCCCCTCCATTCCCTCCATTCCCACTCCCGTGCACATAGAACAGGCACTGAAAGGCTCCTGAAAAACATTGTAGAAGGAATATTTTGTTACTGCACACTTGGGACAAATTTTACACCAGGGCAAAAGCTAAGTGGTAGGTTTGCTTTAGATACCTGAGAAGTGCTTGTACCTGCCACACAGTCCCAGCATTATGATAAGGGAATGAGAGTAAAAGGAAACAAATTATTATATTACTGAACCAGCTGGTTGTTTCTGACATGAGTTTAATGCAGTGCAATCCAGACAGAAAGGACAGGGACACCACAAAAGAGTGGCAATTAGCTTTATTTATTGGTTCCATTCCTCAACTCCAGAAACCAATTTAAGGGCAGGGATCATAGCATACAAAATGCATCTCCTATGCTTATTCAAGCTATATAAAAATGACAGGCATAATCCTGTCTTTCCAAGGAGGAGGCTAGCAGTGGCCACCACTGGTGCTCAAAATGTTTTTGGAGGAGCAGCAGTACTGAACTGCTGCAAGTGGCCTCAATCCATGGATTAGACTGACTAGCAGGATGCCTAGCAGGAAGGTTTATATCCCTTCTAGATGCTGCAGAGAGGTTTCAGAGCTACCACCCACATCTGAGACAGAGACAATGATAGGATACTGGGGAAGGTACCCTTGCTGCTGGACCTCAGTTTCTGACTCAAAAAGTGTGTTCATGCTTCTTGACGTTTTTGAAGTCACACCAAACCATGGCTCTGGAAAAGGGGCTGCAGGTCTGTGATTTGTAGAGGGCCCTCTCATACAGCATCTCAGGCCTGCTCTGGGCCCTGGCAGTGGAGAGACAAGTCCAGCTCCCACTTGTGCAGCAGTGGGTGAGTTGCAGACATGCCAGTGACCATCTGATTGAGCTGACTTTTTTCTTCTCCTCTCCTCTCCTCTCCTCCTCTCTCTCCTCTTCTCCTCCCTCCCTCTCTTCCTCTCCTCTCCTCTCCTCTCCTCTCCCTCCTCTCCTCCCCTCCTCTCCTCCCTCTCCCTCTCTCTCCTCTCCTCTCCTCTCCTCTCTCCTCTCTCCTCTCCTCTCCTCTCCTTCCTCTCCTCTCCTCTCCTCTCTCTCCTCTCCTCTCCTCTCCTCTCCTCTCTCCTCCCTCTCCTCTCCTCTCCTCTCCTCCCTCCCTCCTCCCTCCCCTCTCCTCCCTCCCTCCCCCCCCTCCCCTCTCCTCCCCTCTCCTCTCCTCTCCTCCCCTCCCCTCCCCTCTCCTCCCCTCCCCTCTCCTCCCCTCCCCTCTCTCCCCTCCCCTCCCTCCCTCCCCCTCCCCTCCCCTCCTCCTCCCTCCCCTCCCCTCCCTCCCTCCCCTCCCTCCCTTCCCTCCCCTCCCCTCTTCCCTCTCCCTTCCCTTCCCTCTCCCTTCCCTTCCCTTCCCTTCATCTAATTTGGAATCAGTTTCTCTCCTCTACACAGAAAGGCAATGCTGGAGACTTTCTGTAAGTCTATTCCTATTTTGTTGGGCTGTGTGCTCAGAAGACTATGGAGTATTTTGTAAACAAGCAATTAAAGGCTGCTTGAAAACCACTTCTGCTGCCGGAAGGATTCAGTCCCCATCACAGTACTCATATGATGCTATCACCACAGCAACCAAGCCTGTAAACAATGCTGGTGGTCATGGATAGCACACCAGTACTCGGTTTCATGATTAGAAACAAAAGCTTTGCCAGACTGTATTTCTTCCCTGCCATTGCAGGCTCCCTGATTGAAACATCGTTTGGATGTTTTGCTCAGGAGTGTAAGTACTTTAGTCTTTGACTGACATAAGATGTGAGAAAGAGGTTAAACTGCAGGGCTCCACCAGGTCATCTGGTTAGAATTTGACATGTTATTTCTGCATTAGCAATGCATACCTGCCAGCGCAATGACAACGCATTTATTAACACACATGAGTCCTTTTCCTTCTGAAGTAAGACAAAAGTAACATTTAATTATGGTATCTACAGAGTGGGATCAGTCTTTTGAGTTCCTCATGAAAGACATCTAGGGAATTCTGCAAAACCCATAGTATATAATGCTCTACATAAACAATTTGTTCACCTGCAACCTGAAAACTATATAAATCTGAAGAGATGATCTTTGTAGAGTAGGATGACTAAATTTTACTTGGGAATAATATCCTGAATCTGCTCTTAATAACTTATAACAAAGTGTTATTTTGGCATTGACTCCTGCAGGGCATTGATGTGCCTGAGGTAGTTATATAGTACTGATGAAAAAGCCTGAAAAAGGTGAGGGTCTAATCTGCTGCCTTAAAACTCACATCAGAACTCCCAATATGGGTGAACAATATCATAGCCAGGAATGAGAATCATCTAACCTAACCATAGATAAGCACAGTGTAGAAAACCTTACACTGACACAGCTCATCTTAATGACTACTTGTAGTGATTTCATCTAAAATAGGATGTCTAAAATTGAGTTGTCTGTTATTCTCCATTGGCTGAGAGACCTTTTGAGTGACTAGCTCTGGTTTAAACACTTAGAACTCAAAGTCATGGAGAGACGAATCATTCCTCTGCAGCCGTTTTTGGCACCAACAAGTTTATTGTCTAACCATTGAACACACAGATTTAAGAAAAGCTCTTCACTCTGAAGCCAGTCAGAACTGCTTTGAATCAATCTATTCAGGCTGCAGCTGGAGAGCTATGGTCCTTTCTGGGAAGACGACGATTGTCCTTTCTGGGAAGATTTATTGAATTGGGAATGATAATTAATTTTTTTTCTGGTTTTGCTCACTGAATTAAAAATCCTTCTTCAGCTCTCTGAGTCCTTCCTCAGTGCAAGTAATTCCAAGAATTAAATGCATGAACTTTGGTGGAATTAATCTGGACATAATTATTTTGGATATCTTATAGGATGTCTCTAACTCCAGTTCCATGTAGCTCATGTCTTCCAGATGGAAACATTCATGGGATAAACCAGATAAAAATCTGCAAGGCTTAAGGAATGAGAAGAATTCACTAATGCAGATTTTAAGACTGTCCAGAGCAAAACATGTCTCTGGATTTTTTGGGGACAAATATTTATGGGGTTAAATATTTATGATCTTATTTCTTCAGCCTCACTGGTTTCTTACGACTATATCAGACATCAGATAATCTTAAAAAGTTTACAAAACTTGATGTTTTCATAAATTTTAGTTCCATTTCTTCCATCAATTCAGAAAGCAAGTTATACATTTCCCATTTTATGTCTTCCTCTACAGAAGGGGAATAATGCCAGGTGCTTTGAGTGATTAGCTACAAAACATGAATCACAATTACTGAATCATTGAAATGAACATTTCAAAAACAGCCTTCAGTCTGAAGTTTATTTATGCAAAACTACTTTACAATTTCTTGTAAATAGCAAATAGTCAAGAAAGAGAAAAACTCAGGATTTTTATTTGCAAATCAAATGCAGGTCTGCTTTAAAACAGAACAGTAATTGTAATAACCAATTTGAGCAAATACATTATCTACTGTGGGCTCTCTTCCTCCAGTAAAAAAGATATTCTTAAATTTTAACTGTTTTTTTCCTAATTGGCATGTCAAGTATGTTATTTTAAACACCTGTAAAAAACTGATCATGCATACCTGATGTTCATTTTAGTTGTAAGACTATATAATCTAGCTAGTTTAAGCAGCATCTGCTACAGTTGTGTCTTAGTAAAGGCCATCGACTTAATGGCAGAGAGACTCATTTTAAATTATCTTTCATGTTTCATGTATCTCTTCTACAGACATTACTGCTCTTTCTGATCTGAACAGTAAGCAAATGTGACATTCACACAATGACTTTAAAGTTGTCATGATTAACCAAACAGGAGGCATGAACAGAAAAAGAAAGCATCGCACTATAGAAATGCAGGAAATAGTTAATCTGTATTTTTTAGAGACTGCTAACGTAATTCCATTCCAGATGGCGGTGAGAGTGCAAATCTGTTCTGTTCTGTGAGTATATGGGTGTTATAATAGGCTCCAATTGATCAGATTTATTTTTCAATGTTTTTTTCCACAGAACACTTTAACCATTTCAGACAACTGCTATTTTGTTTTGTATGCTCAGTATGAAGTACTCATATAAGATACCATGTGTCACTACTCTTCACAAAATGCCATACCATGGAGATGATTCCATTCCGGGGGCATTTCCTCTTAGAAGCTGATAAATTTATTAGTCTGTTCCATGTAGGATCTTCTCTTAAAGCCGGACAGGTTAGGAAACAGACTCTCTTGCTTTGCACAGCCTTTTCCCTCCTCTGACTCCTTCACTGATGTTCCACCTTCAAAGGGCTTTTTCCTGTATGAGGATTCCAGTGTATTCACATTTCTCAAAGCAAGAAAGCTTGTGGATTACTTCTCCTTCCCTCTGTGATGCTCCTCAGTCTCCATGGCTGGTAGGATCTTTGTAGCTTTACAACAAGAATGCTGGTCTTCATTTCATCCCTGAGTATCAAAGTCCTAGAGAAAACATGAGGCTATTAGCATGGAGTAGATTAGTGTCCTTCATTCCTTTTCAGCCAGTTTACTGATGTTTCAATGCAAAACAAAAAAAAAAGTTGTGAAACCTTGATATTTTAAATTTAAGAGGGATACTGAATTCACTGTATGGGCCCTTGCACTCTGCACTATCTGTCCACAGCTGCACAGTCCCAGACCTATCCCTCAGTACCCAGCATTGTTCTGCTTTCTGAGGCCCCACTAGGAAGGAGTTTTCTCTCAAACCTTGCTATGTATCCCCTCTTCTAAATGATGGCACTCTCAGGAAAACTGCTTTCAATACAGAACATGGTTTTACTTGCATCAGGAGCTTAATGAATCATCACACAATGGAATACATTTGATTAAGTCTCTGGACTACCTGCTTCATGGTGAGAGCCAAGAATCTGACAAATACCTTGTACATGTGTCAAGAGACAAAGAAATGAAAACCAGTTTCACTCCTTCCAGTTAGCTGCACCTCACCACTCAAAAACAATGGCTGCAGTTTCAAAATCCCTTCTGTATTTTCTGTCCTGCTTTTCTTTGCTTTATTGAAAGTTTTTATTTGTGTTATAAACCAGCTGTCCAACACGTGCTTTAGAATTGCCTTCAAAGGACTTCTCTGATATGAAAAGAAGAACTGCAGCCTGCATGAGCCTCTGTTCTGCTTTTGAATGTCACATTAGAGAGACATCATTCTTTACGCCACTGTAAGGTAACCTGAAGAGTCTCCAAGAAAACTAGTTTAGCTATTTCATTCCAGCCTGCTAATGTTTGACAGAAGACCAATGACATTGAATTAACATATTGATTAGCATATCTATATAAACTAAAAGCAAAATAAAACTAGTTTGCTTCAAGGCAACATTTGTTCTGATACAAGGTCAATGTTGATACTAAGAGATTAATAAATGGTTCAATAAGCAATGCAACTTGCAATCATTGTATGTGTAAAAACCAGAAAAGCTGGGAGTAGAAGACTGAGCTTTCATGCTCTGGACCTGCTCAGTAACAATTAAGAGGTAACTGTGATATAATTATATTTGGGGTTATTTTGTTAATTTTCATTTTTCATCACTTTTTCAAATTTGCAATATTTCTTAAGCACGTAAAGATTTTTACTCAAAAATTAAGCTGCCCATAATGACCAGAATATTAAAGTAATAAAGCATAATGTTCTCACTATACTGAAGCTTGGAGTGGTCAAACCAGTGAGGAATCTTTGTTCTCCTTTTAAATAAGTTGAAAGAAGGAAAGCACAGAAGTACAATCCGCAACTTCACTTTTATGACTGTATAACTATATTGGCAATTTTACTGTAAAACTTCAAGCAACTTTAATGAGTCTCTTTTTATTAAAATCAAAAAAGACCACTGAAAGTGAGTGGATTGTACTGCAAATGTACATATCCCACATAGTTTATGTCATACTATTAAGGATTTATTTCTTCTTCCTTTAATGGATTCTCTCATTTGACTTAAAGTGAATTAAGTCTTTTAAGTAATGTTAAGGACATATCTATGACATAGCAGTTGCTCACACACTGAATATTCTCATGTGCATATGTCTGTACCTGGAATTCTGTTCCTGATTCAGATATTGATTTGAGTGCTATTTGTTCCCTTATAAAGCTGAATTCAGGTAGTAAATCTGACTACACAGCTGATGAAGTATATGACATTGATTTAGAAAACAGGACTATACAAGGTAAATGGAAAGAAAAGTAGAGATGTTTCTCTCAAATTCTTGTTGAAATTTCTAAAATATTTAATTGCAAAGAGACCTGAGATATGTATACAATAAATAAAATAAATAATATGTAATGGAAATTGGAGGGCAATGTTTTGTAATTAACCAACTGATTATTCTGCTTCTCTGAAACTTTTTATTTTGTTACACTTCAGAAAACATTTGTGCTTTAGTATCTGTTCATCCATTTCATCACTAGGATACTCAGTTGCCTCCTAAAATACCAGTCATTGTTTACAGAAATAAAAATGATGTTTTCTGATGGCTGCCAAGTGGCTAATTAACAACACAAGTACACCCCAATTTAGTTTTTTCAAGGGTTTGTTTGCTTGTTTTTAGTAATTATACTAAAATAATTACTTCTTAAACACTAATTTGAAAAGAGCAAATTTCACTGTGGAGAAAAATGTTCTCAGTATACATTCAAAAATGTAAATGTAGTGTCCTTCCTCTGGGTTTTTTAACACTGCAGAAATGTATCTCAGGAATGAATATGCTTATGTTGTGATCAGATAGGATCCCGTAAAATGGTAATTATGAAGAGAAAAAAAATTCTTTCAGAACTAAATATATTGGTAAAAAGAAACCAGAGATGTTATAGAACACTGATGCATGCTGCATGAAGGGAACCATTTGCCTCTCCAGGGACACTAAACTGCACCACACTCAATAATGAGCCAGGGAATGGCCATTGGTATTGTTACATCATCATTTCTTGCTGATATTAGGGTATTAGAGATGACTTTGATTAACTCATACTGCAGACATTATGAGTAGATGGATTTCACTTTCTGCTTTACTATATAATGTTATTTTAAACATGCATGTAAAGTGAGTTGGAATTTCTTGGCAGTAGCTTCGAATTATGTTCAATGTTGTTTAAAATGGAGAAGAAGATTTATCTAATTAACATGTTTCTCAGCAAGACATTCTTAAAATGAGAACAGTTTTATGGGAAAAGAAAAATTCTCTTTTACTTGCCTACACTGCTGAACTCTTACCTTGTTTTCTTTAATCGAGAACACAGATCTCATCCTCACATCACAGGCAGGCAACTGCAATCAGTGGCAAACAGTGAAGATTAGAAACGTATACTTAGAGGCTATGGAAAAATCTTGCTATTACACTTTTTGCTAGTGGAAAGCAGTGGGAAATGACACTAAATTACTAGCAGTGATTAAGCAGTGTTGAGGATCTATTTTCATAAATTAGAAACTGTGAAGTAGCAATAAGAAAATGTAATTTAAAACTTAACAGAATAAGTTGTCACACTTTAAGTAATATTGCACATGCTCAATACATGAAGGATTTAAGGGCTCTAAAGCACTATAAATTCTTTGTTGGGTTTCAGGTTTCTTTTGTTATCACATCCAACAAAAACTGAGTTAAATATTCCTGGTCCAGAAAAAAAGCACTTTCTGGAGTCTGTGTTTTCCTGCTGCTGGGAATTTTCTCCAAATCCACAGATATCTTCTCCAAACAGATCTATGAGAGAATCCTTTACAGAGGGAAGCAGGTGATATTTATATAAAGGGTGAGTATGGGCTGCCTTCTGACTGAAGTCATGGACTGCTATCATTCTTTGCATAAGCAAAAAGGAAATTTGTTGAAGTCCATGGGAGATGAAAGTTTCATACAAGTTTAATTCCACAATACTGTTGTATTGTGGAATAATATTGTATTCTGAGTTCAGAATAACCAAAATGTTTGTGACAGTTGCCCCTATTCACAGAAACTTGCCACTGTCCAGAGCACAGTCCCACCACATTCCCAGAGCTGTCTGCAAGTCCCTGCACTGGGGTCCTTCCTGGGGTTGTAGCTACAGGCCAGCAGTTGCTGCACAGCTCATCTACATTGCTCATCCATGGTCTGTCACTAGCCAATACCATTTAAGCTTCTTCTAGCAGGATGGATTTGAGAAGTCTCGACAAATGATTCAAAGAGAAAACTATTAAACATTGCTATATATATATATGTATACATATATATGTAATATAGACTGCAAAACAGAGGCTGGGGAAGTAGAGAAAACACTACGTACGTTGTCTTGTTATGTAATATATTATTCACGAGACATCCACTAGGTTATTCTGAGATTTAAGACCTCAGGTCTAGCCTAGAATGGTCACTCTAATATTCTTATGGTGTGGGAGTTTGTTACGTAAAATTTGGTCTTCTGACAACGTTGATTTTGTCATTTGGCTAGCAGTGGCAGAGCAGAAACCCTTGGCAGAGTAAACTGTCTCTATAAATCAAAGGTTTTGAAAAGTGTGAGTGTTGCAGCAATGTTGCCTATCACCCAAGTGGCTGTCCCCTAGTCATTTTACAGGAAGGCAGTTTCTGACTGAAGCTATGGTTGTGCACGTGTTCCTTCCTTGTTAAATCCTTTCAGTGGGATTCATTTTAGATTCAGGAGAGCAATCTTTCTGGCTTACAACTCACTGGGAAACGAGATGGTCCTTTGACAAATTAAAAAGGCTTTAGGAAGTTTACCAGGATGTAGCTGATGAAGAGATGTGTTAGCCCATGCACCAACCCCCACAGGTGATGAGGACCCTAACAAGCCTGGCGTTTTGGTTTACACAATTCAAGGGGGCACAATGAGGAACAGTGACTCTCTGTGCAGCTTTCTCAGGGCTTCCAGCTCTCCTATCCCACACATAAGAGGTCATCGACATTTCACAGGATTGAAACAGTCTGGATAGTTGAAGAATTCGCCTTCAAGGAGGTTCAGTGACCACTCTTAAATAAGAATGCAGACACAGACTTGTGGAGCATCTCTTCTGAGCTGGGAAATTTCAAGCAAATTTCACTTCTCTAAATGCTGAATGGGCTTGATCTTCAACACACTGAAACAAATTTGAATTTCTTCAAATACATTTAACTTAATTTATTAAGAAGCAATTGAAATTATGCATTACATCATTTCATTCATAATGTCATTACATAAGGGTGTTCTTTTAAACATAGTATTACAGCTAGTTGCTCTGAAAAATTCCTAAATTAAGAGCTGAATGAAAGAAAAGCCTTTTGATGATAGCTTTCATCACTTTGTGTTTGTCTGTTTTCTTCCTCCATTCATAAAACAGTGGATTATTAAAAGCTGCTAAATATTGCCACAAGGTCATCTCACCATATAATCTGAGGCAACAGTTAGCCAAAGAAATGTCTCCTTCTGACAGCCAAAGTTGTCCTAGTAATATCAGCAGCATAACCTAACAAGAACCCTCTTTTTTTATGTCAATACAGACTTGTGATGTTGACTGTTTTTAACAGGACTTCAGAGATTAGAGTATTAAATTAAACACAATAGATAGAAATGCTAATGAGAGCCACAGGGAAATGAAGAAAAGTTATTTGAGAATGTACCATACAAAGAAGAAATATTAAAATATAATACACTTTTCTGTCTGTGAAATACATCAACCATAACAGCATTTCACAAAGAAACTGCTTACAATTACTCATCCAAATGAGTGAGATAGCATTGTCTCCGAAGTAAATAACTCCTGTGCAAAGGCTTTCATCAGTGTAAATTTGTTGATAACACCCTTTTGTCCAATATATATTCAATTTGATATCTCCAGAGTGATGAATGACTTATGTCTGTGTATATTCTCAGCTTCATGGGTTCTGATGCCCAAATCTCATTATAAAAGATTAAACTTTCAAGGATTAAATTGAAACATATGCATACAAGACAGCATCCATTAATATATTGTTGTTGGGGGGTAACAGTAATTGCCTTTGGCTTAGTTGCTTACTTGGCAGAGGGATGAATTTTTTGAAAGGAGGTATTTCTGCAAACTGTTAGTGGAGGAACTGCTGTTTCAGTTTTTTTTGTGACATTAGTGTACCATTCTGAGGTACAAAGGAAAAATAATATCACTAAGAGGCTAGGGGATTTCTTATTAATGTGTTTTTTCACGAGGTATGGCCCTCAGAAATCACACCACAAAGCTGCAGTTGAGGAATTTATTGAGAAAAAATAAAAGTTGACTCAAATAAAATTCTCTGAAGTAGACTTTGGAGCATTAGCATAGTATCTCTCAGGTTTTATTCACATGTCATAGATTTTAGAGGCAAAATTTATCCATAAAATAAAAATCTGTTGGGTTTCTAGCTCCTCTTCTCTTGAAAGACTTACCTTAAAAGAAGTAAGATTGCCAGCCAGGCTAGGGCAAGGAGAGTCATGAAATTCCCTAAGACAATTATAGGAGAAAGGTCTGAGCAGCAACTCATTGAGTTTGATAAGAATTAGAAACCAATATTAAGTGTCCCAAAATTAGGGGATCTGGTACATGAGGGGAAAGATCATGGAAACAGTGATAGCTATAGTGAAGAGGGATAAGGGAAATAGAGGAGGAATGTAAGGAAGATTAAAATGTAAGTAAGGAGCTACTGCACTGGAAAGAACAAAAGAAGTATGGGAAGTTAGAATGGGAGAAAGGAAAACAGACAACAAAATAAAGAAAAAAAAAAGAGAAGTTAACTGAAATAGAGTGAAGGGAATAGGATGGTGTCTCACCTCTGTAAGTATGGCAATACTGAATAGAGAAAACTGTGAAGGCACACTTCGAAAGGCAGATGGGAAAAAAATTAGACAAAACTTGGTCTTTTTTCCAGAGGGAGTTTTTTCTTCTGGATTTCTCTTTGCCATCCAGCAGGCAGTAGACCACACAGGCCCTTACAGGACGCATCATCTGGAAAGACTAACATGGGTGATTTAAGATTTTTCAGATTTAAGATATTAAACTACCAGCTGGAAACTGAGATGAAGGGTGAAACTGCTCATGAAACTGTAGGAATAGGACTGGATAAAACCACTGAGGAAATTCTGCACTACTGACATAGCTATCTTGTCTGTCATGGGCTCTCCAGGTGCTGGCTGTAGGAGATCTCACAGATGGATTTGAAACCAGTCACTTATTTGATTTTAAAAACCTTTTTTGCTTTAAAAAGGATTGTAGGGCATTTTCAGTGCCTTTCAATCCATTTAGGAGACCTTGTTATTTTTCCTTCCTAAACAATCAGAACAACAAGCCTGAAATAACAAATGGCAAGAGCATTTTAACAAACAGGAAAAAAAAAAAAAAGCAAGCAGTGACGAACCTTTAGTCCTGACAGTTTCAGTGCCATAGATACAAACAGTAATAAAGCTTTAGGAACATAGTAGTTCCATGCAGGTTTATTTTCAGAAATGACTTTGAATTATAATTACCTTAATGAGTGCACTAAAGCAAAGGCATAGCATTATGTAAGAAATGCCAGATGGGAGCCATAATCAAATTTGCTGATGAAATCATTTAAGAGAGAAAACAATAGTCCCAAAGGTGAGTATACTGAAATAATGACTTCTGTTTATGTGAAAGATGTACAAACTCAAAAATCCTAAATTATGAAGAAGGGTTTATGTCTTTTTATCTGAATGTATCACTGATGTATGTTAAATTGGGGGTTTTGAGGGGTGTTGCAGTTTATTTTTTTTTCATAAAATAGAGCCTATTGAGTTCTTACAATGTGCATTCCTCTGTAGTATATCACCAAAAAAACCAGAATCATTAATATTAGACAAATGCTCGAAGACATTTTGAAAACGATATTTTTAATTCACTTTATCCTTCTATTTACAGTTTAATTTACATAAATAAAATTAACCAAATCATGGGGTCATTGTGAACTAAAGATCCAAACGGTAAAAAAATTCCATAAATAGATCAAAAGCATTTAAGGAAATCAGAATTAGGTACTGAACTGTTCACATAAGAATTCAATGTGTTCTATCTTTCTATTATGAATTATGTGCACTTGTTTACATTAATGTCAGAGATAAATAAACAGCTGCAGCTTTGAGCTTCGTTCCTTAATGCATACAACCCATTGTCTCATAAATTATACCTTAATGTTCATCTTAGCATTATTTTGCTAGGCAAAGAAAGTAAAAGACACAGAAATCAAGAAAAAAGCCCTGGCAACTCTGAAGCCTCTAACCTGGCCATGTCTCTACCTGCTTTCTCAATTACACAAGTTTTTGCAAAATCAGCATTCAGCCTAAAGCTCGATTTAGCAGGGCTAATCTTCAGTTCCCTTTTTATCTGCAGCCTCTAATTCACCTTATTGAGAGTTGAGTGGGTTTCACTTTTAGGGCACTCCCATTGCATAAAAAAACAAGAATGAAGTATGAGGCAAGAGGAAGCCAGCTGTAGTCTTCAGATGCATTTCAGTCTGTCAGGTGTCCCACACACCTAACATGGCATACACTGGTGTTAGCCAAGCACAACAACATGGGCTTCAGAACTTCTGGGAAATACCGACAGAAAACAGATACAAAATTCTCTGGAGCTCTAAACAGAATGGTAAGGTTGCTGCCCATGAAAACTGGATCCAAACAAAGAAAAATCAAAAAAGGCTCAATCACAGATCATGTTTGGCCCACCCAGGTGACCCAGGTCAGATATTGGGGGCAGATGGTCCCAGCCTGACACTCCAGGCACCGCCTGAGGTCAGCATGCAAGCTTGCCCAGGGGAAGGGATAGGAGCAGGACACAGGTCTTTGCTAAGAAAAGTTCTCTCTGGCAAAGCTCCTCTGTTATGAAGAGCAAACCCTACTTCTGCACAGAGTCTTCTCCACTCCCTCTCCACCAATACCCAAGGCAAGGAGCCCCAGCTGGAGGCTGGGGAGCTGGTGAGAAGACAGCTGAGTGTTCAGCTGGGAATTTAAGAACTCAAGACCTGATAGATATGACAGCATCTGCAGGAAGGGAATGTGCAAGTTCAAATCATCAACTTGCACTTAGAAGGGATTAGGGAGGTCCCTAGGAGAAGCTCCGAGGGCATTCAAGCAGCACATTGATTCAGCAGGTGCAATGGCAGGCCTCCCTCCTTGAAGGGAGACCTGAACCAGTTTTCTTGGCAGCACACCCAAGAAATGAAGGGGTACAAACACCACCTGCTCTATCCAGGAATTGCCTTGACAGTGTGTCTTGGGGTAACTTGATGTTGTATTCCCTATCGCTGCACTATGCCCAGAAATTAGTATATATACCTTTCTATGCTTTTAAACTGAGCCTGAGCAGAGAGAGAAGAAAAAAAAACCCTCAAGGACGCAGACAGAGATAACTCACTCGTTCTCTGCATTTTTTTTTTCTTTTGGTTTCTGCGTTCTGTGGCTGGGAGAGCGGGAGCAGAAAAAGCAACCTGCTTGCTTGTTCAGCCATTTTTCTGGGTTTTTTTCCCTCCAGAGAGTTGAACTTTGTTTTTCCGGGAACTTCGGATTTTTTCCCTTTTTCTGCTGGACTGCTTCAATATCAGAACACATCAGGAGGACTTTCCACCGAGCACAGAGGGCCTGGCCCTGGGCCAAGTCCCAGCTCCAAGGAGGAGAGAGACCAAAGGGAAGACTCTAACATTTTCCCAGGTTTTTCTCCACAGCAAGAAGTTTTATTATTTAGCATTGTTATCCTTTTCCCATGTGTTTGTTAAATAAATAGTTTTTATCTCTTTCACTTTCCTTCGAGGAAAAAAGTTTCTTTTTTCCCGAACCTGGTGGTTTGTAACCTGCCTTCTCTCAGAGGACATATTTCTAAATTTGGCCAAACCAGCACACAGTGTCAACTGTTACATTACCCATATTTTAAATTAATTTTTTTAATTGGGATTCAGCAACTTACTGGATCAGAATAGCAAAGAAATGTTATGAGTGAGAAAGTTTTGTTTACAAAGCCCAACAGACCACTCTGTTCAGCTTCCCTGCCAGTGACTTATCCCCGCTCCCTGCTGTAAGTGAGTATCAGAAACTCTTCCAAACTCAAGGCAGAGGAACCTAATGCATTCACTGCATTTCCTCCTGATTCATTTGCTCATCACTGTTTTACACTCCAAGCCTTGTTAGGGACAAAAGGGAATGCACCATGTATCTCACCAGCTTGGTATTTGCTGTCAGCCACATGCTGACACATGCACTCACGCTGTCATCTCCCCAGCTGCGGCACTACAGACACACAAGTGCCTCTGGCCCATGGTCTGAACTCCAGTGTGCTGCACTCAAGCCCCAAACACACACGTGCACAGAGAATAGAGAGCAGACACCTATGCGGGCTGGGCAAAGGGCATGGCCAGACAAATGTGCTGACCAGCAAACTGTTCACAGGCAGCTGGCCCCTTATATCCCCTTGCACAACCTCAGATTGCTCCTCCCAGCATCCCATAATGAGTTCCATCCCTCAGGACAAGGAATCCCCCAAAAAGTCTGTGCAGTGCTGCAGAGAGCCACACCTCTGGGGACTCACAATGCTGGGTCTCACCTACCCTGCGGGGTTGATGCTCCCGGGACAGCCCTGGGGCTGGCGCTCACGTGTCTGACCAGGACTCCCCCACTGCCCCCTGCCCCCATGCCCCTCTGTGTGGGAAGGGGTGAGCCTTTAGCACATACTCTAACAAACACCAGCACCACCAATGGGAAGCATTTTGACTGCTACTGAATCAAAACAGGTTGGTGCCTTGTGGTAATTTATTTTTGTCCTTACACAGCAGAAAGAAGAAGAAAGGAAACAAAATTTATAAAAAGACTGACAGCACTCTCTCTGCTATAGAGAATAATGATTAAAAGTGGAAAAAAGAGGCTGGAGTGGAAGGACCTGTCACTTGTCCAGATGCATCCCCACAAACTGGAAGCCCTTGGCAGTACTGGTGAGGTAGCCAGGCACAGCTAACTGCTAACCAATGCCTCTGGGTAAAAGAGTCTCATATGGCACCAGGCAACTGGTCCAGCTGTGGAGGAAGGACTCTGAATCACCCAGTGATTACGAACATTTGTGAGGGTGTCCAGCACTGCCTTGCTGAGATGGAAAAATGGAGCTAAGCACGATCAAATGGACAGGCTAAAAGGAGCAGTTGCCCCCTCGAGTCTTTTCCAGGAGATAATGGAAGGGAGCACTTAGGAATCGTATTCTAATACTATAAGAGCACAGAGTGGGCCACTGAATCCCAGAGAATGGACAAGGAGACTCAACAGCAAGGCCAGGCCTGCTCTGAGGAACAGAAGCAGTACTATTTAGTGAAGATTTTCCTACAGATTTCTGAGTTTCGGAGCCTCAAGGCTTGTTCCTCTACAACCTTCCTGGTTGTGAAAGGGCACCCAGTGGAAGTCATGCTGCCAGCTGTACTAAAGAGGTGCTTCAAAAACATGTTGGACAGGGTACAAATGGAGAGAATAGCAACCAGATGATTCAATGCTGGCTGCACATCTTTTCTCAACTGCCAATAGCACAGGGTCTGAGTCAACAGGCTGCAACAGCCTGTCTTGTAAATAATCCTCCTTCATTTTTCTCTGCTTCAGAACTACTCAAAGAAAAAAAAAAAAAAAAAAAAAAAAAAAAAAAAAAGGAAAAAAAAAAGAAAAAAAAAAAAGAAAGAGGTGGTATAAGATAGTTCATAGTCCTCTCTCCCTTGTAAGAAACAGGACCATTCAGTGTCTCTTGTGTCATTCCTGATGATATGTTTCTATGCTGCAAAAGTGTTTAGGGTGTCAATGTCCGCTTGAGCTATAGAAATAAAGGATTTCAGGTATCATGTGATGGACTGTGTTTAGAAGATTTTGAATTGAATTAACCACATCTTAGTATACCCTTCTGAGAAGAGACAAAACAGGATGTTTTCTGAATCTAAGGTCTGGATAAAATGCTATCATTTAAATTCCCTAGTGTTCCAGAGACAGCATGATACAGCCTACTCTTCTGAACAACTCCCAACACAGATTTTTTCATAATGGAATTTTATTGGAAAGCCAGCATCTCGATAATGGAGCTGCACTGACTCTAGGGTGCCTTTGAACACAGACAGACAACACTCGAAGAGATGGGGAGAAGGCATTCTTACAGCAACCATCACAGAAACTTTGTCCTTGGATTCATATTTTTGCTTTCCCTGAAAAAGCCTTTTAGGCCATTTGTGACCTGCTGCTAAAAGGAGCTGATGTAATCGCAGAAAGCAGACACAGTATCCAGTGTGCCTCTCTAGGGCATGACTTGGCTTCAAGGTCAGGCAGTGCAAAGCTATGGCAGGGCTGGAAAACAGCATTCCTTCAGTTTAGGTGAGGCAGACAACAAAACTTCACATCTGCGCTGAACAGTGCTTCTGGGCCGATGGTGAGGGTGGAGGTCCCAGGTGAGGCTAGTCAAGACCACTAAGACTCATTGATGCACCTGGGCTCTTGAGACCATTCTCTGCTAGCAGTCACTTGGGAAATGGGGTGGCCTCTCAGAGAGCTTGTGTTAAAGCTGCAGCTTTTTATTAACATCTCAGGTACCTGGTGGGTCCTCAGATGTTAATGGCTACCTACACATAGCCAGATGAGTTAAGCCAGTCAATGTATGGGATTTGTCAATAAATTATGATGTCAAAACTTATGTATCACACACATGGTGTTAAGTTTGAAACTGTTGCTGTGTCAGTGGACTGGTAGGAGTTGAATTATTAGCCAAACAAGAAGTATCTGGTGCCATTTGAGATGCTCTTGCATATCCAAGGTGTCTCTAGGATATCTGTACAGGACTGACAGACATGACAGGAGGAGTTACATGAGACTCAAGAACTTTTGCAACAAATACTGCAGGAGGTTAGACAGGATACTGTGGGGTACCTTAATGATGGCTCACCATATTTAGACAATAAAATCACAAATTACTACTGTGATTTAATCTAAAGAACTTTTGGACAGCCAAGCATTTGTTGTTTATGTCAAGATGGTCTGAATGGTGGGGTTGATTTTTCTGACTAGATCTCCCTTGCTTGTACTATCTTAGGTGTGAAATTTCATCTAATCCTAAGAAATCTACTCTTCCTCTTGAGTTAGCCCTCAGAGACAAATTGCTCTGCAATTATGTTTAACAGTACAATGTCTTGGCTATCTGGGATTGCAGCCCAGACTCACTTTGCCTTGGCATAGCTGAAGAGAGAAGCACTATTGTTCCCAGAACAAATTCTAAAATATTTCCACATTGAGAAGACAGATAAACACAAAATTCTTATAGAAGATCAATGCTGTGAGGAGTGACAACTTGTTTGGCACACTGCTGAAATTCACCACCTTGAAATGGTGCAAAGCTCTCTAAAACCATCTGAAAACCCCTTCCTTTAAGGCATTGCAAGTCAGAACCCAAAAAAATGCTGTGCAAAAATAGCATTAGGTCAATTTTCCTTTAAAGAACCTGGCTGAAGCCATCCCAGCATATCTTCAGTTTCAAAAACACTTGGATATTTCAACTACTGAAATACTTCACAGGTACTTACTGTTTTTACAATAATTATGACATTGTCAATGCTATGTTAATTCTCTTCTTCCTCAGAAAACTCTCATTATCTTTGGTTTTTATTTAACAATATATGTTTCCAGGATATACCTTTGATTTACTTTTTGTCAATTAAATTTTCTCTTTTTAATTTATCCAAAACTCTAAGTATTTCATAATTAGTTTTAATTTCATTTTAAGCTCCGCCAGTTCAAATTGTCTCCAAGCACATAATTAAATTTCATTCTCAGGAGACAGTTATTCCATCTAAACTTTGTAACAGTTTATCATGCAGTTTATAATAGACTTGGTAATAGTTATTCAAATGCACAGGACTGTGCAATTTCCTTAGAAATATGACTCACACACTTTTATATCCCAGAGCTCTAAAAATGAGTTGTTTCCAGTTGCCACGAAAATAGATTAACTAGATTTAAAATATATGTGGGGAGTACCAAAATCAGACTTTCACTCAATTTTTGATCAAAACCCACAAAGAAGAGAACCCTTGCCAAGAAGAGGCAAGCAATGACGAACTGCATTTTTCTGATGGTTTGTGCTCTCTACAAGATGGTTTTCTGAGAGTTTCTTTCATCCTGGGGGAATTTGCTAAGCATCACCTACAGCCTGCACAGGGCTGGGGTCTCTCCTCTCCCTGGGGGTGGGAGCCCCTGCTTCTGGGCCTGTCACTTTAGCAGCATGGAGTCTTGTTCATTATCTGGCACTCCAAGGGAACAGGTCTCTGTGTTTACATCTTTGAAGCACTTTGATGATGGTGGCAAGAAAGACCTATTCTTTCCTACCTTGTGACTTATAGATTAGGCTACATCTCTTTTGCAGGTACCAGTCATTTTAAGGAAAGAATGGGGTTCTGCCCAAGTGTCTAGAAAGCAGACTGGTTACCCTCATGGTCATTCTACTGTCTAAAGGAGACTTCTCTTTCAGATTACGTACTGTGGAGAGTAAACCATACATGAGATAGTCAGTACATCTTAATATTCACTCTGCAGCTCACAGAGCAGATTTTCCTACCTGAAACTGGAACAGAGAAACAGCATTAGCAACACTGGCCTTACCCTCTCAAACTTCCATGTAGATATTTTTATTTTAAAAAAATCAAGTAGATACTAAATGTGAAGTAGCTTTCAGAAAACATTTAAATATTTTCTCAGCACAGTGAGTCTCTTGCCTCATCTGGAGTTTCTAGAGAGAATTTAATTTCCCAAACTATGAGGGTAAGGTTCAATTTCTGCCAGCTGTTTCTAGGGGTTGAAAGGGATTCAAATATTCAGTTTAGGACCACCTGGAAGTAAGTATCCACTACCCCTTCTCTTTACTGCAGAAAATTTTTGTGGTCACTACATTTCTTCTACTGTTACTGGAAATTTATAATAGAAATTTTGGATTGCTAGAAATATTTTGTCCATTGTATAAGTTGAAAGACATGTTAAAATGGATTAAATTCCATTTATGTCCAGAGACCACTGCTTCTCCTTTATTAAGCCTTTCTGAAAGCAGATGGATAAAATTTAGGCTGTAAAATTGTAAGTCTTCCCATGAAATTTATTTGGAGAGAAAGAAATGTCAACTCCAAATTTGGGGAACCAAAGCAACAGTACTCACACAGGTGATGCAATATAGTAACTTAAACAGTAGTTTTTCAAATAACTTTTTTAATTACATTTCTCCTCTTTCCAGAATCTTCCAAATTACCCTCACAGGCTGTCTAAAGGGATAGCATAATCTGAAGATAACGCAGTTTCTGAAACCAAATAAATCTCCAATCCCTAGAAAGCATTGTGCAGTCCTGCAATAAATTAAATTCCCTTAATTTATCTGGAGTGACTTCAACCATATGAAGCGGAGAGTAGCAAAACTATTATAGGAAGGCAGTCAATCCTCCTTCAGATCTCTACAGCTTCTAAAATAATTTTTAGTCATCTGCCTTCAGTTCATACACAGGGGAGAAAGAAACAGCAAGATTTTTCCACCTCTTCTTCACCAGTTTCTGATGTTCTATGGTGACTCTCAACAGCCACTATATGAATCCTGGGTAGAAGTGCTATTTCTCCTGTTTAACAATAGGTGAGGGAAAAGCCCTTAATCTACAGCACCTCTGGATACAGTATTACAGATATTTTCATGTAGTTTAACATTTTCAGTGTTACTTTAAAAAAAAAAACCTGAAAACAACACTGACATAGCTCTTTACACAACAAAATGAAATATTAAGTTTAATTAAACAACACACAGCACATGGGTAATTTCCATTGGTGCACTGGTTAAAACTCATCTGTAGCTGTGCAGATTTAGTTAGGAGTGGAGCATCTTTGACACCTACAACCACTAAAGAAGCTCAGAGTCAGAGAGGTCTGGCTTCCTAAAATTTCTTCTCTTTTCAGGAGGTAGTGCCTCATTTCTTGACCACTCTCTGGGCTAAGCCTGTCATCTCTTTTGTTACCTACAATCCTTTTGGGTACTAGCTTGGTGGCACAGCTTTATGTGCAATGTACACAGATCAGGCTGTGATCCTGCTCCACTTTTTCCCAAGTCTGAATTATAACAAAAGGATTTTTTCATCCAATTCTCACACAGAAACTTTATAAAACATAATTAAGAGATTTTATTGCACAATTGCTCATAAGTAGATCTTGACAAACATTATTAAACTGACTAATTGGCAGCACAAATTTCTTACTCGAGTGCACAGGAAGATAAGTACCTGTAGCGGTGCAAGTGGCTGCAGCCACCCTGACTACTGAAGATCCAACAGACACCAAGCTGTGGTGGTCAGGCACCGAAGCTCAATGCCTCACTCCGTGGTTAGGGTGAGAGACCATAATCCCGCGGTTCCGAAGTTTACATATTTTTATGTGATAGGTTCATGTTTTCCCCTCCCTGTTTTATGTATAAGTTTGTTAATATTCATTTCCCCTAAGTTAATATGTATTAATTCTAGAAAGTTCTGTTGTACTCAACATTGCATTGGTTCCTTCCCTAAATCCCTCCTTTGTGTTATTTCCATTGGTTCCCTTGCCCTCAACCCTGTCTCCTGTCAAGTATCCCATTGGCTGTATCCCCTATCCCCGCCTTTCCTATCCCCACTATAAAATCCCTGGACCCTGTCAGGTATTTGGCTGTCTTCTCCCTCCATTGTTTCACCTCAATAAACCTTCTGCATGGAATTTACATGGATAGTCCCCTCTCTCTCGCTTCTTTGCCTCTGCCTCCGTGCCTTCACACCCTGTTTAGGGATGGCTCCCTCAGGTGAGGACCACACCCCCGTTTGCCTACGCTTTTTGTGTGTGTGTGTGTGCTGCCGTAGTGCAGTCGGTTTGTGGCTAGACCTCCAGGTGCTCTTTGAGACAGCATGCAAAACCTGACAACTACCAAAGTGATAAATTGTTAGTTTGCTGTCCGCAAGGAATTCTCAAGAGTAAGCCTGAGTAATTTCTATAGTTTGAGCTGTTTTGAAATCACAATAACTTTCGTGCGCAATGACATTCAGAAGACTGTCAGCTGGGATATGCATTCCTGAATGAAAACACGACTAATTAGAACCTCTAGTGGTAAAGCTGAATTAAAAGAATTACAAAATCATCAAGGTTGGAAGAGACCTTTAAGATCATCTAGTCCCACCATCAACTCAGCACAGCATAATCACCCCTTAACCAGTCCCAAGTGCTACATCCAGATACCTCTTGAACACTCCATCACATCCCAGAGAAGTTATTATCATTTGCTCAACACCCCATGATGGAGTGCTGGTTCTCAGGAGGTAATCCTGACTCCCTTTAAATCAGTCAAAGGTTTTGAGGACAGTGAGAACTAACTTTTTTCCATGGTTTTAAAAATGGAACTGGATGGAAATGTTTGGATGCAATTTCAAATTGCACTTGGACACAGTGCTAGGTAATCTCATTGATGTCGCTGTTGTCCGCAGGGAAGGTGTGCAGAACAACACAGAATCCAAGTCCAGGATAAAATGGGATTATTTAATTAATTACAGACTCCTTTATATAGCTTTGTTCACAAAAGTGGTATAACATCATTGGGTGCTTGACCATCCACCTCCTAGAGTGATTGGCTGAATGCTATGACACCCATTTTAAATATTATTCTCAATGAACCAAAACAATATCCACAGTATTCCGACAACAGCCTGCACCTGCAAAATAGTTTACAAAATAGCAAACCGTTTCTCAGCTAGTTTGTGTGAGAACTGAGAGTTTCACAAGAGGCTGTAAAAAGCTGGGAAATTTTCTCTGCCTGCTTTTTTAGCATCTATACATTGAGGCTTCCTTTCCCACAAAAGGTTGTACTAGATAAAACTTGAACTTCCCTTCTAACTTGGACTGTTCTATGATTGTATGACGCTTCAATTTAGCTTAATAGTAGCATAGAATCTTTGAACTCAAGAGTTTAAAAATATTTAATTATCTTTTTCTCCTCATATGGTATAACTTGTTTTATTAAAAATACAAAAACTAAGTTTCACAGCACAGAAACATAACCAGAGAGTGTGGTCACCTCTCAAGACAGACTTTCAATTTCTGATCATCCAGAGAATTTACAGTCACCAGAGAAAACGTGGACCTGAAGGATTCAAGCAGAATGTCTCTGTATTTTCCACGGTCTTTTAGAAATATGGCCACTTTCAAAATTGCATTCTTCAAACTTAGCCTAAGTTTGAAACCTCAAGCACCAACTAGTCCACTGAGGGACAGTGTTGTTTCTCTTCCTTCATCAGTGATTAAGGACAAAGTCTAGAGAAATACTTCTCTATTCACGTTGTTTGAGAAGAAAAAATATTAAGTAGTCACTGTATCTGTCATGGATATACAGGCACCTGCGCCAATTAAATAACAGCATAAATTATGTTGTTGTATATCGGATGTTACAGCTTCACCAACTTTCAGTCCATTTGTGATAGGCTGCCACGGTGCTGTCCGGCTAGCACGCTGTCCCAGCACCGGGCAATATTCTGCCTGCTCCGAACGGGGAGGATGGGGGCCGAGCACAGCGGAGGAGGGCAGGCGAAGCACCTGCTCAGGTGCGCCTTGCCCACCGATGGCAAAGGTGCGTGAAGGAGGTAGGAAAGAAGCGGAGGGACTTCTTCGTGAGGGGAGAGGGTTTATTGAAGAGAAAAATCCACGGAGAAAGCCGAAGAAAGTGGCTTGCAGGGGGCCTTGTAGCCCCACAATATGGGTGTGGAAAACCCACAGTAACCAATGGAACATCAGCCAGGGGGTGTTACCAAGGCGGGGAGAAGGAATTACAGCAAATGAGAGAACGGGTAGGCGGGGAGGAATAACAAGGACCAATTGACTACTGAAGAACATAGAACTCTCTGGAAAGACAACCAAATATGAGAAATAAGGGGAGGGGAGGGCTGTGGCCAATGGTAAGGCATGGATATATATTTTTCACAGTCTTTTGAATGCTCAGGGCTTTTGGGCTGTGGAAGCATCAAACCAATGGGCCTTTTGGTCCACTTGATCTGGCTGGCGCTGGGGTTGGTCATGGTTCACCGCAACAATAGCCAGCCTAATTGAAACAGAAATGACAGATCACAAGGGTAAACCTGGTCCATAAGCAATTGTTTATTCAAACAGTACTCTAATGCACAACTATATTCAATATGTTCTGTAAGAACTGCTTAACAGTAATCTTAGTATTGTATTTGACTGGTATTATTTTCTTCAGTAAATCATAAAACTAAATTGGAATAGTGGAGGCTTTCCATTTAGATAACATTACAGCCATTGAACCAAACCAAGACCAAATGCATATTTTGAAATGAGAAATGAAGGAATGAAATTTTACCACATATTAACAACACCATTTTTGAATGCTTATATTATTTGAATTGCAAATACTGACTAATGCAATTAACAGATGCAGGGGTGCATAATGCAATTTCTGCTTGTCAATGTGTTAATAACCATGTTCTTCTGCTCAGGTGCAGATGACAGCTGTTCAGGAGTCCCAGGAGCATTCTTAACACAGAAGGCCTTGCACATGGAAAACACAAGTGTCATTAATTTCCTTATAGTTAATATGGGGATATGAACAGCAATAAATTTACCACTATTATAAAATACCATAGAATATCTAGTTGGAAGGATTCTCAGGGATCATATTCTCCAACCTTTAAACTATTAGCATGCATCTTTACATCTTTCTAAAACCACAGTTACACATTCAGCCTCTTCCGGCCACATACATTAATCCCACCACCAGGTTTTTAGCAGGCTCAGCTGACATAATTCCACTGAAATGAGCACTGTTCTCCTGCTGGCTTCAGGAAAGGACAAATGAACAGTAGTTTCTCCTTAGTGCACAATTACAGAGGCAATGGTATTTCACACTGCAGTATTCATGTGAAAACATTCCAGTGAGGTAGTTAGTAATTGATAAATGATTGGTATCTCTTGGAAATGATCCCATGTGGGTGCAAAGTAGTCAGTAATGCTTGCTCTGCAAGACAGACCCAGGGAGGGCAGATATGAAGATTTGTATTAAGATCCTTAAAGTTTGGCAAAGAACATCCAGCTTCTGCATGTGTGAACCCTCTGCAGCATTTCTATCTTAGGGTGGTCTGAGCAAGTAATGAGCCAGTAACAGACCAGCAACAAGCTCTGATTGCCTGGTGCCCTCTTCCATTCTCCTAAACTTCAGCTTGCTTTTAGCTTCAGTAGCTTCACTTAGACACCAGGCCAGCGTTGGATAAAATGTATTTTACTGAATATAGGAAACATTCCTGTAGTGGTTTGGTCCAAAATACTCATTACTGTTTATCTTCTGTGAGATAAGAATTAGGAGAAAAGCAAAGCAGGCACCAAAACTTGAAAGAATATAAAGTTTATTAACAGACCTAAAAGAAGAGAAAGAAAAAAAATCATACCACACCTTCAGAACACTTCTCCTCCCCCCCCCACCTTTCTCCCTTCTCCCACTGACAGTGTAGAAAGACAACCCTTGAGATGTTCAGTCCATAACCTTGTTCAGTCCATTTAGGAAGAGGAGTCTCTCTTGCTCATGCTATGAAAACATTATCACAACGAGCCAGCCGCCCGGGTTGGTTCTCTGCTCACATGTGAGTCCCTTCCCCCAACTTGCAGCTTTTCCCACAACTGCTTTCGAGGGTCCACTCTTGAAGGTTTTTGGGGTACAATTTTAAGGTTGAGCCGTTCAGAAACAAAAGTTCTCTTCACCCATCTCTGGGAGCATTTCATCTCTAAGAACAGAAGCCCTTCTCCTTCCCTGGGAGCAAAGGGTCTTCTTCATCTCTAGGACTATCTCTGGGAGCATCTCTAGGAACTGAGGTTTTCTCCTTTCCCATTTGGAGCAAAAGTCCTCATCGCTTCCATCTCTCCCTGTCCAAACTTCTCATGAAATTACAGCTGCATCAGCATCTGCCTATCTTAGCGCAGGTACTTTTGCTCACAAGTACAAGTTGAACGCTCCACCCCCCCATGCCTTCATGAAATTACGAGTACTTTGATACATCATAGCTTCACAACAGAATTTCAGCTTTAAGCATCTCCTCTTTCTCTTCCCTCAGGTTTTCAGCTCTTCACAGTACTAAAAGGGTTAATCTCACCTAGGCCTTGCAGCTGGAATGAAGCTTATTGCTGTTGGTCACATGATCTCTGCCAGACAGCAGGGCAGCTTCAGCTGAATCTTGGCCGCACTGGAGTGGGGGGGAGGCGGGCTGGTCCGTCTGCCCACAGCAGGGCTGGGGGGGGGGGGGGGGGGGTTCCCGGGTGGAACAGGGCCCATCGGCTCCAGGATGGCCGTGGCCCGGCCTGGCCTGGCCCAAGCAGGGCCTGGGCTGGGCCCACTGGCCCCTGCATGGGGCCCGCAGCCACCTGTCCCAGCGCCGGAAACGAGACAGAGAGACTCTGCCTTGGGGTTTCCTAGTCTTAAGTGTGGATCACAGAGGCGGTCACAACTTTAAGTGGCTTAAAGAATTGTCCATATTCAAACTGGCCAGCTGATAGGTTCTGTTAGGTCACAGAGGAAGCTGTAAGCACCCCTTTGCAAGAACATCCCTTCCGGGACTATGCTTGCTAACCCATGACAATTCCATGTTATGATTAGGACCCTGATAACCATCCTTTGTCCTGTATTCCAGGAGTATGAGAAGGACATGAGTTTAGGGCTGCCAGAAACAGGGAGCACAGAACAGCCTGACGGTGTCTGTGGGGGCAAGGGGGACCATGGCCAGGCAGAAGGTTTGGAGCCCCGTGCAGGGAACACCGTGGATAAAGCAGTGGAGCCAAGCATGCCAGCTGAAGAAGAAGGAGATACAGTGGCCGAGTACACATCTCAAAGATTGTCTCAGCAGCAGGGGACAGAGCTGGGCTGTCTGCGGGCTCCTGGGGGGTCTTTGCAATGATGGATTTGTGCTGGCAGGAGCCCTTTCCTGTGCATATACAAGGATGACCTGGCCCCAGCAAGGGCTCACTGCAGCTGCATCTGTGTGCTCTGAAAGCTGCTTTGGCAGAGAGTCCTCCACATTCATGAAAACTTATGCTGCTACTGTTATTATTAATAACAGAGGAAGAACATTCCAGCAGTGCTTATGGAAGAAAGTCCATTGACTTTAGCAGTTTTCCAGTCTGGCTGAAACTGCTTTCAAACCAGTGCAAATATGTAAAAGGGGAGAGTGTTCAGATCAATCCGAAGGGAACAGGGGACTTTGTGGATCCTCATATTAATCATTATAAGCAAGTAGTCCTTTTTATGATGGAATGAACATGGTAGTGAACATGAGATCAGGGATGAGGTGTCTTTATGAAAATATGGCCCCCGTTTTCAAAATTGCTGAAAACTTCAGCTTTATTAATGTTTGTTTGTATTTCAAATTATAGTTGCATATGAAAGATGCTTCAGCCCAATAGACAAACCATGTTTCTGATCTTCTTAGCAAATCTAATAGAATATTAATATATTTTATCAGTGTGTTAGGATCTAACTGGTTATTCATATTCATTCAGTAGGGCATGTATCTTTAACATCTTTATCATACTTTGACGGAATGACAGTGAGTCAGCCTGATGGATCCAGTCTGTGATTCATGTGTCTTCCCATGTAATTGTCCTCCCTTGCTCATTAAAATGACAGTTTTCATACTTGCCTTACCTATATATATATTTGGGTTTCAATCATAATGAAAGAAGTAAAATTCAGCATGAATATCTTTCTCAGCACACCACCTGGCTTTTATTTTCAGGCATTTTTTACCAAAATGGAAACATCTCCTTTCTTTTTCAGTGGAATTGTATTTTTATTAGAATATTTAGTAGCTAAAAACCTTTAATCATACTTTCTTTGTTATTTGTTCTTTTTTTGTGCTGACAGTCTTTAAACCCTTTTTTTAAGCTAAGCTGCACCACATAAAAAATAAGTATTCAGGTACATAAAATAGATTCCAGTAGCAAAACTGAACAAAAAACCACTAAATATATGTCAGTCTTTGTTTAAGATCAGCAGAGTCTTTCCAGGCTATAAATCACAGGAGAGAGACATCATCCTGCAACAGTAATTAGGGCTCAACTTCTGGTTTCAGATGTTCCCCCACAGTCAGCATTTCCAGCCAGCTGCTCTCTGCTCAGCACACAGGCTGCTCCAGGGCTTTTCTGTCCCCAGGCAGTCGGGTCCCAACCAGGGAAGCAAAATCACCATTTTTCAGACAGATCCCTCTGCCAGCCCTGGCAGCTGTGCTGACAGAAATCAGGCAGCAGCACTGGAAAAGGGAAGGAGATGCTAGAGTGAGGGCTAACAAAAATCTCTTGAAACCACAGAAAATTTTGTTCATATGTACCTATATTTTTGTATAGATATCCATATTTTATAGATACCTAAGCTTTAGTTACCTGATAGAATCTTTACACCACATATCTGGCCACATAAAAATGTTGCAAGGTAGGTACAAATAATTTTAATGATATTTTTGTTTTCAATATAAGGGCTTTATTTATGAAATAACTTCATGCACATTACTGTAATAAAAAGAATGCCAAAGGTTGCTGGAGAAGGTTTCACTACAGATCTCCTTCCACAGGAGTACCTAGAACTATAGGGCATCTTGAAGCAGCAAGAGAGTTCTGGGTTCACTGGAAGGCAGGGGACAAAAAATCAGTAAAAAAAAACTAAGCAAAGGTGGGGAATCAGAGAAATCTCTCCTTAAAATACATGAAAATCTGATATACTTATACTTAAAGGAGAAATGTGGTGTTTCAAGCCAGTCCTTGCACTAGAGTTATTAGAAACACTCCAATCAAAAGTAAACCTCAGGGCACCTAACTTGGGCAGACCAAGAGGAAACAATAAGCTTTACACAGTCCCTTGCGGGAAAAGCAACTGACACACTCAAAATTTATGCGTGAAATCAAGCTACTTTTTCTAAGTCATCAGGTTTTTATCTCAAGACTATGCTGCCTGGGTGAAGTTGCACAAGTTTCAGGTTTAAAGCAATTAACTTTAGGTCAAGCTGTATTAAATATTTCAGAAGGTCACCTGGCAACATTCACTAGGCTACTCTTTACACCTCATTTTAATTTAGTTCGGGCCTTATGGTGGACCAATTTTGTAACATGGCTGAGGATCTGGAATAGCTGATGTATAATTTCTGCCAGCTAAAAGCAGTATCAAAGCCTTTACATTTTTAATAACTCTGATATATTTAATAAATCATCAGCCAATATAGGAACAAGGATATTTTAAAAAGTATAGATGCATGTATTGACTATCCATGTAGACAATGATTTGCTTATTGTATTAGATTTAGGATTTCCTTGTACATTTTAAAAGAACAGAATGATGGGGTTTTTCCAAGTACGAGGATATTTTACTGGAGTTATCAAAAAAACCTTGACTCTGCCCTGTAGTGACACCTTGAAGAAATAAAGATGAGCAAAACAAATTTCTTCTTAAAAATCAATGTCAGAAGAGTATCCTTTTTTCAGGTCCTTGCCCCAGAAACTGCTAATGCAATTGCATGAACCAGTCCGAGAACAAAAGAAAAAAGCATAGCAAAAAGTGGAATTCTAGACAGGCCCATTCCTCTTCCAAAGGGAAAATATCTATCACCACCTCCAGAACCAGGCTTCTTCCCCAACAACTTCCAAAAGGCTAAATGTGCACAATACCCAGCTCCACATCCCCCAATTTCTTCTTTGTCTGGATGATGGAGTTGTTCCCTTGGACAGGATCCCTTTGAACCCAAGAGGAGTCCAACTTCCAAACTTTGTAAGGACACTCCTACTTTCTGAGAAAAGACAGACAACATCACAATGGTATTTGTCTTTCTTTTCTTTGTCTTTTGTTATTGGCTGTGGAAACCAGAGTCGGTTTAGAGTTTGCAGAAGTGTTTGTCAGTTTTGTGTTTTGAAAGGCTGAGAAAGAGGCAAGGGTCTGGAAGAAAGATGTCCTGGAGCAGAGACAGAGCAAGGAAGGATGTGCCATGGGTGTAGGTATTCTCCAGACACTCACTAATGTCTGTTCCTCTTCAGTGGTTGTCATTACAGGTTAAGCTGACAGTGTGCAACACAGCGCAGACAGGAGACAGTCACATGCCTATTCCCAAATGGTGACTTTGCTTTCCCTTCCCCCACATCCCTCAGTCTAGAGAGCAGCCCTGGGCCATGAGTTCCTCTGTCTTCATCACAGCAATGAGAACTGCAGAAGATGCCCATGTACTCTCCCTCACAGACTCTGGGGGTCATGCACTTCATTTTAGTTGTCCAATCCTCTGCATTCACTGAATGAAAGTGCCTAAATTGGGTTTCTGAATCACCGTTCCCAAGCTGGTTTACAATATTAGGCAAGCTCAGTCTTTCAAAGTGAGAGACTTTAGTTTGGAGAGAGACTGATTCCTCTAAAGATGGTCTAAAATCTGGGGTTTCCATTCCTTAAAAATTGTAGAAAAAGTTTGTCCTGGCTTTACATGAAAAAATACCCTGTAATTTATAAGCACTCATGAAGGAAAAATCCCCTTCCAATCAGACTCAGATTTGCATCTCTCATCCTGAGGAGCATGTAAAACAAAATATAGATCCTGCACCCACTGATTGCAGTTGTGCTTTTTTTTGCTTTTTTTCCCCAAAAATAATACATCACTGGACTAGAGATGGATTCAAGACACGGCAGTTGTAACCCAGTAATAATGACTCTTCATGATGATAGTAAAGCAATTAAAAGCTCTAGACTGTAAAGACAGCAGGAAAAAGTTGAAGAGTTTTTTCTGTACCCTATTTGGCTTCCTTCCATTTGCTTGTAATTTTGACTGAAGAAAATCAAGTAGCAAGGCTCTCCTCTCTCCTCTCTCCTCTCCTCTCCTCTCCTCTCCTCTCCTCTCCTCTCCTCTCCTCTCCTCTCCTCTCCTCTCCTCTCCTCTCCTCTCCTCTCCTCTCCTCTCCTCTCCTCTCCTCCCCTCCCCTCCCCTCCCCTCCCCTCCCCTCCCCTCCCCTCCCCTCCCTTCCCCTCCCCTCCCCTCCCCTCTCCTCCCCCTCACTGCTTTCTTGAAGAAACTGGAAGTTACAGGTATCTGCATGCAAGAGCCTGAAGTACCAATATTAGCTGAGACTTGTGAATCTATGTCCCATCAGAAGAAGTCTCCAGAATCATATATTTAAACAGGACTTCTTATTAAATCTTTTTCCAGTGGAACTTTAAGAGTTGTGAAGATTTTTTAGGTTATTCTGTACATTCTGCATCCTACCTGTTGCTTTACATAGTTGCTTTAAAGGAAAACCAGCTGCTCTTTCCCAGTAGATTACTCTGATGAAGCTTAAAGACAGCTTTACATGTTCAGAGGACATAATAATCCCTTTATTACCCCATATTTCATCTCTCCGATGTTAAGAAGTATATTGTGTATTGGTGTGCCATGTCATATCTTATAACTGAAAAGTAATCAAATATTATTAAAAGCAATCAATCAAATCCTTTTCAGGCTGTGGTATGTATGTTACCTCAAATAGCGATGTTCTGAAACCTCCTGCTTCTGAAACTTCCTGCTGCTGAAAATGAAAATTCAGGTTAGAAACGTGCTGATTTTTGATATTTTAGATTAGACTCCAAAAGGAGTTTTGGGAAGGTTCTTCTTCCAGAACTGGTATTTCAGGGCTTCACAACCTCATACCAGAGCAGGTCACATCTAGCAGTTTATTATTAAAGCATCCATACTTTCTACAAAATGCTTTCTATTTTATGCTGCTTTTGACCTTCAGTGTTTGTCTAAAAGCATAACAGAAATGATATGAGCAGACAAATTTTCTGCAACGGGGCCAGACCCTTCATATCACAGCAGGGTTTGGAGTTTTGACTAAAGGATTCTTTAGCTGATGACAGCTCTGAAGGGTTTTGCTCATAAAGTGCTGTACCAGCTGTAGTCATAAAGTAATGGATGTCCCTAAATTATATTTGGATGATAAGTGTTGATAAACACAAAAATAAGACAAAAACTAACCTCTTTTCTGTTTTTTTCTTCCTTCAGAAATAAGGGAAAGAACTTGTATGCAATAATACCCAATTTACTGTTAAAGATACAAACATAATTTTGTGATTGAGGAGTCCAGAGCAGCACACTGGAACCATATAGGAGTAGTCCTGTAATAGGATTATATCCATCTATTTATCTGTGTGACAGTAAGGGGATGGTCAATTTTTAAATCACAAGATTTTCTTGATTGAATCAGTGCATGATGAAAGCTTCTGTAATTAATATTAGAGATTAGAAGTTGCAATGAATCTCAGGGCTACTGGAATCCTGGCTGCTTCACCACGGACAGACCTTTTCTCTTCTTCAGGTTCATGCTCCTAAATTTATTGGAGAATTGATTTGTAATTTGATTAAACTGGAACACTGCTTTCACAGTGACAGAATACCAGAGGACTCTCTAAGTATGGAAAGGCAATGAATGAACCTGGGGATCTATGATTAAGCAATGGGAATTCAGGGGAAGCATGAATGTTGGGGTCTCCTCCCCCGCCATGTAGCCCTGGGAGAGGGGCCCTGAGGGCACAGACACGGGGTTTCCCTGCCCCTGCTCAGCCTCGTTCCCATTGGTTGGTTTGTGTTCCCTGCGCGGGCAGAAGGACCCTTGGTCCAGTGACTGGAACAGTTCCTCAGCAGAGCCCCGGCCATGCGGCTGGAGAAATAAACATCTCTCTGAAACAGCTATCAAGAATCTGTCTGTCCATATATATTTCCTTTCCACGGGACTCCTGGTTTGATATATGCATGTTGCAGGATCCCCGCTGCAACAAATGGTGGAGAATTGAGAGCAGAACGATCCCCGATCCCTAAGCGACTGATTTGTGTGAGTAAACCCTGGAAACTTTGGATTCCTCTTCTTGGTTTTGCTTTGCTATTCCATATCTAAACTATGGAGGAACCGTGGGAAGACTCTTGGCTCTCAGAGCCGCATATGGACATTTATCTTAAACTTAAAATGATTCTTGAACAACGATTTGTAAATTTTAGCTTGATTCAAGCTCAAAAAGAACTGAAACATTTCCTGGCATGGTTGTTTAAGAACTTTTTCTATGTTTCTTGGGATTTAATTCTTACCAAGGGCTTTTGGAAAACCGTTTGGACACAGTTAATATTGGAGTCAAAATATATGCCGATGGAAGAATATTTTCGTGAATATTATTTAGTTACCGAGACTGTTGAGCAATGTCAGCTGTGTCCTGGCGAAGGGAAGCCTGGCGCAGGGACCGTGCGGCCCAGGCCACGTGCACTGAGCGCTCTGCGAGCAGCAGCAAGGCAATTCCCGCGTGCGGGCGGAGCCATGCAAGCCGCAGTGTCGGTGGCAGAGAGAGGCACAGCGGGAGCCGCGGGACCCGGCGGTGCCCGCCTGGCCCCGCACAGTGCGTGGTGAAGCGAGCCCCGTGAACGCCCGACCGAGAGGGGTGATGCGCGGGTGGCGGTGGAACGGAGCTGCACCCAGCCGAAACGTGCGCTGGAGCGGAGCGCGGGGGGGTCGTCGCTCAGGGGCCCGGCCGAGACGTGGGTGCAGCGCCCAGCATCGGCAGCGAAGCTGCGACCAGAGGAGGCGACGCACGGAGAACTGAGCGGCGTGGCCCGGCCCGGCCCGCGCAGCCCCGAACGCGACCCCGGGAAGAGCGCGCAGGCACGAGCAGCCCCGACAATTCCAACACGGGAGCGACCGAAGGAGAGAGCAAAGACGCAGCGAGACAGAAAACAGCAGCCACTCGGAAAAAGGAAGAGATCATAGTAACTAAGACCTTAGGGATAGTAAAATGGTATAATGTTAAGCAAAATTATGGTTTCATAACAAGGTGTGACAACCAGCAAGACATATTCGTGCATAGAACTGCTATTAAAAAGAGTAACGCTGAAAAATGCATCCCAAGCTTGGGAGATGGAAAGGTGGTGCAATTCAAAATTATACAAGGTAGAAAAGGGTTACAAGCATCGCAGGTCACTGGGCCTGATGATGTTCCTGTAAAAGGCAGTATATATGCAAAAAATCGTAGTCATGTTAGGCAGTATCTCCATTGTAAGTCACCCCTACAGTCTCCCTTTCCTAATCCCACCTTTCCCTTTTACCCTATGTCCTATTACCCCCAGTGTATTCCCAATCCATTTTTTCATCCATGGTTTCCCTCACAAAACCATGCTTTTGCCAATTGTTTCCCCAAAAATCCCTTTCCAATGCCGAGTGGGGGATGAAAAGGGGGAGGGAAGAAATTAAACCCTCTCCTGCCTCAGTTTCCTCATAAAGCATGCTCAGAGAGTTCTGTCTCCCTTCTGTCAGCCCTAAGATGTTCCACAGAATCTGTTTGGACATTTAAAGACTCAGGAGGGTGGCTTGTTTTGTTTTGAAACTGTTCTTGTTATGTTTATCCAGTTGTTTTCATTCTCCTTTTATTAAAATAAAATGGGTGAGGTGTTGGGGTCCCTCCCCTGCCATGGAGCCCTGGGAGAGGGGCCCTGAGGGCACAGACACGGGGTTTCCCTGCCCCTGCTCAGCCTCGTTCCCATTGGTTGGTTTGTGTTCCCTGCGCGGGCAGAAGGACCCTTGGTCCGGTGACTGGAACAGTTCCTCGGCAGAGCTCCGGCCATGCGGCTGGAGAAATAAACATCTCTCTGAAACAGCTATCAAGAATCTGTCTGTCCTATATATTTCCTTTCCACGGGACTCCTGGTTTGGTATATGCATGTTGCGGTATCCCCACTGCAACACATGAATATGTAGGTAACCATTGAATCACTCTGGCAAGGAAAGCAGCAAGCCTCTGAGTTAGCTCTGGCAGCTCTCCTAGAGGTTACAGTTAAGTAGAAGGCAATGTTCAGGTGACTGCCCTGAGGCACCTGCAGTTCTGTGTCCTGAGATATCCAACAGTCAGGCTCTGCAATCCGACTATTTTCTTTTTGAGAAGCTGCTAGTCCCACCCCACACTAGCCTCTGGACAGAAGCAGCACCAGTGAAGGGATTGCTGAAGGAATTGATGTGCTGAAATGATCCCTGAGCACCTGCTTTGGGTGACATACCAACAGCCTTCTTGCCATATTGTCCCGGTTTGGCCAAATTTAGAAATATATCCTCTGAGAGAAGGCAGATTATAACCATCCCTCCCCCACCAGGTTCGGGAAAAAAATAAATTTTCCTCGAAGGAAAGTGAAAGAGATAAAAACTATTTATTTAACAAACACACAGGAAAAGAACAATGATGCTAACTAATAAAATGTCTCACTCTGCTGAGAGAAACCTGGGAAAATTTCAGAGTCCTTCCGTAGATCTCTCTCTCCCCCTCCTTGGAGCTGGGACGGGGTGATGGGCCAAGGCCTTGGTGGAAATTCCTCCCGATGTATTCTGATGTTGAAACAGCTGAGAAAAAAGGGAAAAAACAAAGTCCCAGGAAAACAAAAGTTCAACTCTCCGTCTCTCTCCGGAGAAAGAAAGAGGAGCTGAAAAACTGGCCAAAAGCAAGCCGGGTGCCTTCCCCAATCTCACTCCACTGCCGCAGCTGAACACAGAGCTGTCTCTATTCCTATGTCCTTGAAAACATGAAAACAAACTGCTTAGAAAGTTCCCTCTGTTTTGTCTCTCCCCCCTCTCAGGCTCAGTTTAAAGGCACAGAAAGGCACAAAATTAATTTCTGGGCATGGGGCAGCGATAGGGGATACACATCACAAAGTCACCCCAAGACACATATCCAGGAGGGTCATCCTTTACTAAAACAGATCAAGTAGCCTGGCCTCTCTGAGCCATGGCATTTTGCAGCTGAGTTAAGTCAAAAACAATGGCTCAACTAACCTCAAAGTTTCATCTCTCTCTCAAATGTCTCTGTCAACATGAATCAAAACTCCTACTTATTTCACAAGCATGAAAGTTCAGGTGCAATTCAAGTGTATACATTTCACTAACTTTCACATCTTTACCTTGTAATCTTTGATCTTAAAATAGGCTTAAAATTAAAAGTTAACTTCAACCATAAAAATAAGTCCTTCCACAATTACAGCTGTTTCAATTACTTGTTGCAGTAATATTTCATAGTCAGTATGCACTCCTTTGAATATTCATTTGGTTGCTTCATTTAGCAAATTTAGTTTAAAAACCATATATAGAAACCTTTCTCAGAAGGAAAAAAATTATTTCTGTGCCTTCAAAATGTAAATTAATGTATTTTAATTGCCCATTAAATTATGAGAATTATTAGCTATTGCAACAAAATCAGCTTTCAGTAATTTGCATCTCAAACTAACTTCTGAAGAAGCTCATGATTTAATAAATGTACATATTCTGCTGCTGAGAATACATTGTTTCTTTATCAAGCATTTATTAATGTATGGTTCATAGCATCATAAAATGGCTTGGGTTGGAAGGGATCTTAAAGATCATCAAGTTCCAACCCCCCCACCATGGGTAGGGACATCTTTTATGAGACCAGGTTGCTCAAAGCCCCATCCAGCCTGGCCTTGAGTACTGCCAGGAAGGGGGCATCCACAGCTTCTCTGATCTAGTAATTCTTTGCCAAAGGATTTCTGGTTAACAACATAAACTGCTATCTGAAAAAATATAATCTGAAATTTTGTCTTGTATTCATACATATTATCTACTCTGTTGTGTGCATACATATGTGTACATATGTGCATTTGTATACATAGTTGTCTATATTAAATTCTCCATCAGTGGTAATAATTTTACCATTTCTTTTATGCTTCTGGATATTTATATCTGAAGATATTTATAAGAGTATAACTATGTGAAGCACATAGAGACTTCATATCCATCTGTCTTGCTATCCATCTGTCTTGCAAAAAAACCCTGATTTATACTCACAGAGAGATTACAAATGCAGAAGAAATTGCCTTATGTGTTTCAATTCTTTATCAACAACTGCCTGGTTATTTTTCCAAAGAGTTAAGAGGGAAATTGTGACTGTTGAAAAATATTTCCCTCAATTTCTTTTTAGCCTCTGAAGGGGTTTAAGATAACCTTGTGAACTTTTTAGTACACCAAGCTTCACAGCTTTCTTCTAGGTTAAGTGAGTAAGGATATTTAACATTGGTATGTTTTAGGAACTAGTAAGGCCAGTGTGCCAGGTCCTAGATGATGCACTCCTGGAATCAGGCAGAACTGCTCTTATGTGGGGTGTGAGGCTCTGGTCCCAAACTTTTAAGCTCGATGCCTGGGGCTAAACGTGAAGGCACTGGCATTTTGCAAGAGGTCTGATGTCAGGTATGCTGAGGACCTGTCACTCTGTGTCACTTGTTTAATGAGCCTGTCTTTGAAAACAGAATCTTTATGGTGCAACTGTTGACAAAATATAGTTTCAGACTGCAAACTTGCAGACCCAAATCCTCTCTTTAAGAACCTTGTATCAGTTGCATGGGCAATTGGCAAGAAAGATAAGACTAGAATCCCACTTCTGTGTGGCTACTTGCAAAGGGCTGCAGCTTTCATTGTGTCCAAAGTGCAAAGGCCTCAGGGGTCTGGGCATTTGGACTGGGATTACAGGGGAGGAATAGTTCTCATATATACATATAAGGGTCTCTACAGTATGCACAGAAGACTTAACAGGATGCATTTTGGTTTGGGTAGCATCTATAAAGAAGCACAGCATTGCTAGAACTTTGCCATATCAGCTTAGCATAAAAATCATCCTTCTATGTAAGTGAGACATCAATCCATCACCACTTGTGCAATGTTTGCACAGATCTTGCAGTGATCCTATATTCACCAGGCAAAAGGTCAAGTTTTTCAGTTTTGTGAATGCTTTCTAATAAATCTCTGGACAGGCTGCAGGCAGTGGCTTCATCACTTCATTCTTAGGACACTTGTCATAGAAGAGGCTGAAAAGGGATCTGATCTATTTACATCAAAAATAAAGAAATTGAAGAAAATAAATGGATGATTCCGCCAATAGCAAAATGTATCACTCTAGTTTTCAATGTCTCCATTACGGGGAAAAGGAGATGCAAGATGAAAAGCTACAAACAGGGAATGTGCACATTTTCACTGAGCTGCTCATGTCTCTAGCATGTATCAATCCATGTTTGCTTCTTTTTATTCTTTCTTTGCATGGGAAAATATGTATTAACATCTTTGTTTTCTTCTGATTTGATGATGAATTATGACCCTTTGCAAGCACTTTAGATTTTATACTCGAGCTGGTTTTCCATGCCCTAGTTGTAGTTTTCTTATAAACAGATGTCAGTGGTTCAGCTGATTAACCTCACTGACGTCCAGTCACAGGCACATCTGCAGCCACTTTTCAGAGGATGGATAAATATAGCGTCCTTTGCACGACTCTAAAATTGTGTCAACACAGTCCATCATTTAGCCAGATGAAGAACATTATCATCCAAATACAGTACAGTTTTTATAAGAGACTGAATTTTATGTCCTGTGCTGAGCTGTTAATACACATTTGGGAATAGTCTTGCATTTTATTTTTCCCAGCCTTGAGCAGGCAGAACTCTAGAATACCTGGATATCACCTGGATGAAGATCTCAAAACATACGCCAGAGATACCATTCTGGTTTTTCCAGGCAATAGCTGCCATCTCAAAAAAAGGCTGGCTGGATATTTTACAGTGGAAAGGTTTTCTGATAGGCAGTTGTTGATTTGTATAAAGCATAATGTCCTGTGGAAATATATTTATTTCAAAGAACATGTTGGAAACCTTCCTTTCTCTCATGCCACTAGAGACTTGGATAGCTTGACGAGACAACTGGCCCAGGAACAGGACAACTCCAGCTCGGCCAGGGATGAATGGTTTCCAGTTCCACAGACCAATGTCAGAGAACTTTTGAGTCCGAACTAACTTCTTCCAACTGTTTCAAAAGTTAATTTTCTTGTTTCCTATCTTATCACGTTGTTTTTAATTTGGGTTATTGTAAATGTAAGGACTTTACCACAAATTGAAAGCAAACAGCATCTTAAAATCTTGGGCCGATCTTTGAAGTTAAGTTACTCAAAAGTGAGCTCCATAGCCGTTCTACTCCAGTGACTCTGGAAAACATTTTACTGACTTCAATTATCTGGAATAAGGTTCTTAGTTTGCAGTAAGTCACCATCACTGACTTCAGACAAGAGAACGTTGTATTTGTTTACTGAGGCATCCCTGTACATTTTTCTGATGAAATATGAACTATAGCATCCTAAAGTAAAGATAAAATTACCTACTTAGGTCTATTCCTCACAGACCCTGTGAGATGTCCTTCCATTACTGATTTGAGCTTTTAGATTTCCCTTTGAAGTCATTGGTTCAAAAGTGAAGTGCTGAACTTTCCTTCTACTGCACTAGGGGTACCAGAAATTGAGAGAAATTGACCTCAGGCACATACGTGGTTAATTAAGCAGAGGAATCTTAGAAGACCTGAGAGTAAATAGGAGCTGGGGATTCAGAGAATTAAAATATTAACCAGAAAACTCAAGAGAAATCAAAAAGTTAAAAAGTAAGAGCAAGAAGTCTGGTTTGGTCACACGGAGGTGAATGAAAAGAGTGTCAGTGTCCTAGGCTGTGGCAAATGTGTGGGGCTTAGGTTGTACTCCATGTGTGGGACTGTGGAAGGAAGTGTCATCAAACACTGGCATATTTTCATATGAGTCTTCTAAGAACTTTTCAAACACAAGAACACAGGCAGACAGACGGATTTTATTTTTCTTTTAAAATTTTTGCACTTTGTTTAACTAATCCTGTATATTGTGCCTTCTTTGCCAAACTGAACAAAATGTGGGATGTTTTCCACAGGCTGGCCATGCCTATAACCTTTGCAATGGGGTGACTAAAGGGTTTTTGACAACTGGTATCTCCAGTTGCCTGATGCTGGAGTTTTATTCTTTGTCCTAGTTTTGGCCAGATTGGAGTTAATTGTCTCGTAGTTGCTATGAGGAGCCAGAGCCTGGAGCCATGTGGGCATGTGTAGGTTGTTTATTCTATACCACCCTTTCATCACTGAGGACATGGCTTTGGGTGAAAAAAAAGTGGAAGACGATCCTGAACCAACCCCATTTTCTTCTTCTTTTCTGGGTGGCATGACACAAACAGTCCATCTTGGAGGGTTTTTCCGTTGTTAGTTTTCGTTGTCTTGGGCTTGGGGGGAAAGGACCAGCCGCAGTAACATCGGCCATTTTGTCCTTGTCTCAGGAAGCCAGGTGTTGCTGGCTGTAGTAACGCCAGGTCTGTCTTCTGTAAGCAGTTTTTGCATGTAACCACCCTCTTTTATACACTGTTGTTAGTAGTATTGTTGCTGTCACTGTTTGTTTTTTCATTGCTGTTTTTCTAGCAAATTATTATCTCAACCCATAATCTCTGCCATTTTGTCCCTCTCTCACTGGAAGGGACACAGGGAAGGGAAAGAGACTGCTGGGAGGTTAATTTCCAATGGATTTTAAAACACAACATTCTCAAAAAATCAATTCAGTTTCTTGCTAGTTCAGCTACTGGAATAGATTAGTGAATTCCAGTTGAACACTACTGACTGCTTGTTTCTCTTATTAGTTAATCCCCAAGGTGATTTTATAGCAAACACTAAAAAGCATTAGGATTTACAGTTTTTCCAGTTACAAATCAGACTCATATATGGTCCCTCAAGGCAAGAGAAACTATTATCTCCTTAATTGTTTGTATAGGATCTATCAAACAAATAAAACATCAGAAGAACTTTTGGTTATGAATAAGCTTTGCAGAGTTAATCTTATATTTGAAGAAGTACCAGGAACTTTAATGTTCAAAATTAATAGCGTTCATCAGATTAGTTAATTTAAAAAGTAATTTAGGAAGTAATTTTGCCCTCTGCACTGCCATGGAAAAAACTTTTTAATATGTTTAGCGAAACCAATCTAAACAGAAGAGTCTGACTTTTGACACTTTAAATCTCCCTAACCATCATTTGTCATAAAATGTGCTCAAAGAGATTGTAATAATTTACTGCTCATTTTCAAGACTAGATGCTAAACAATACCAACAAATTGTGGTCAGTTTGAGCAGTATCTCAAAACTGGTTTTGTCTTAGATTTTTATCAGCTTTACTGTAACATGCAAGAGGGCTTTAGTCCAAATGCAGTTCATCAAGGCGGAGGCCTAAGGACCATTTTTCTCATCATAGTGCAGCCTGAGCTGGTGGGGATGCACTGCCACAATCCATCCCACAGCTGAGTCAGCTCCTCTGGGCCTCTACACACAGTATTTGTGTTTAGATGTGTTATCAACAATAACCACCTCAATCTTATATCAGAAATGCCCACAAATAATTATTTTGGTTTGGATTTTTTTCATCCAGAATGGCCTGGAAAAGCAATTCTCACATTGCTTTTCAGTCCCAAGTTGAAATGTGTATTTATTATTACAGCAACAGCATCTGCAGTGAAACCTTTCTTGCTTTGAAATTTATTTATGGACATTGCTTAGTTTCCTGAAAGCAGAATTGTCTGATTCGTTTTTTTCAAGAGCAATTTGGCATCATGGAACATGATTGATACTTTTTGATATACTGACATTCTTTATATACTGACCATTTTCCAGCTTGAACTCAGTGCTTGGGAGTTTGTATAGCCATGCACTCTTACCATGGTGAAATACCACATGTTCAACATACATAAGAGCTCAAACTTGCAACATGTGGCGAAACGCGTCGAAGCAGCAAGATGTAAGTGCAGAGCTGCAGAGCCAGATGCACAGGCTCTGAGAGGCACCTGACAGCTCCCACACATCTGCACCATGCCTCTGGAGCAGGGAGTACCATGGAATACACCTGCAGAGGCAAGACTCAGACAAAGAGAGAGCTGTGCCAGTCTGATCAGCCCTGGGACAAGAGCCATGGCTGAGGTGGACGTGTGAAGGAGAAGGGTCCAGGACAGCATGCAGCTCAGCCACCTTCTCAGCAAGGCGGACTATGCTCAGGGAACCATGGCTGAACAGTGTCAGCGTCAGATGCCAGCCAGAAGGGAAATGGGCAGAATTAAAAGAGTAGCTTTGCTGCTTTGCACTGTGGAGAGGTTAAAATGTAAAGCTTTTTTCCATGTTCTTGTTTTTAAAGTTACCATCAAAGATAGGGATGATTCCAGTACTCTAATTATATGAACCTCTTCAACTTATAGTTTTTTAACTCTCAAAACTGTGTAGTAAGACTCCCCAGTGAATACTTCACCTACAGAATTATGAGAAAAGCTTTTTGGTTTTATGAGAAAAAGAAAGATGTCCCTGTATCTGTACTCTGTAACTGTACAGTGTCTTAGGCTTTCAGAGAAGCATTACATTTTTATTTAAGCCATAAATAAGCAAGTGCTGATTTCTCATGGCAAAACTATTATTTAATGCAATCATGGTTGGCAAAAGTAGTAATATTTTACCTCTGAAGCAGTACTAAGAGCAGGTGCATATGTCCCTGTTTTCTTGCTTTCATTAGCAGTGTTCCTTGTCGTTTTGTTGCCATATGGCAAGGACAGCAGGATTTACTAAAAAATACCTCTATTAGTTTATCTTTAATAAAACATGGTTACCCAGTTACCATTGGCCCACAGCTGAACAAGAAATGTATGAAGTGTGAGTTTTGGACAGGTTTTTCTGAGTTATAAACTTTGCCTTCTGTCAGTTTTCCTCTGATAAATCTTTTCTCCAAGAAAAGTTGTTGATCCATTGCAAAAAAAAAAAAAAAAAAGGTGGATGAGGAAATGTCCTTTGGCTGCCATTACCTTAGCTTTGATGAGTCTCAGCCCTTGATATTTCACCTTATAAAGCATGATCAACTAAGGGAATACTATTTATCCTTTGTTTTATATGTGTAGTGATTTGGTCCAAGATACTCATTACTGTTCATCTTCTGTGAGATAAGAATTAGGAGAAACGCAAAGCAGGCACAAAACTTGAAAGAATATAAAGAAGTTTATTAACAGACGTAAAAGAAGAAAATAAAATCATACCACACCTTCAGAACACTTCTCCTCCCCCCCACCTTTCTCCCTTCTCCCACTGACAATGTAGAAAGACAACCCTTGAGATGTTCAGTCTATTTACCACTTCCATAATAACCTTGTTCAGTCCATTTAGGAAGAGGAGTCTCTCTTGCTCATGCTATGAAAACATTATCATAATGAGACAGCCACCCACTTCCAAATAACTTTGTTCAGTCCATTTAGGAAGAGGAGTCTCTGCTCACATGTGAGTCCCTTCCCCCAACTTGCAGCTTTTCCCACAACTGCTTTCGAGGGTCCACTCTTGAAGGTTTTTGGGGTACAATTTTAAGGTTGAGCCATTCAGAAACAAAAGTTCTCTTCACCCATCTCTGGGAGCATTTCATCTCTAAGAACAGAGGCCCTTCTCCTTCCCTGGGAGCAAAGGGTCTTCCTCATCTTCATTTTTAGGACTATCTCTGGGAGCATCTCTAGGAACTGAGGTTTTCTCCTTTCCCATTTGGAGCAAAAGTCCTCATCGCTTCCATCTCTCCCTGTCCAAACTTCTCATGAAATTACAGCTGCGTCAGCATCTGCCTATCTCAGCGCAGGTGCTTTTGCTCAGAAGCATGAGTTGAACACTCCACCCCCCATATCTTCATGAAATTACAATGGGTAGAGGTTTTGGAAACCAAACAGGCTGACCTTGCTCTGAATTACTTCTCCTCGTTGAACTGTACTTACGATAAAATCACAGAGCCATATAATGGTTTGGGTTGGAAGGGATTTTAAAGATCCATCCAGTTCCAACCCCTGTGCCATGAACCCCTCTGCCATGGACATCCTCCACTACACCAGGTAACTCAAAGCCACATCCAACCTGGCTTTGAACACATCCAGGGATGGGGCATCCACAGCTTTTCTGGGCAACTTGTTCCAGTACCTTACTATCCCCACAGTAAAGAATTTCTTGCTAATACCTAATCTAATATAATCTAATCAACCTTATTTCAGTTTAAATACCCTTTGTGCTATCACTATTTGCCCTTGGAAAAAGTACATATCCAGCTTTCTTGTTGGCCTCCTCCACTGGAAGCCTGCTCTGAGGTGTCCCCAGATCCTTCACTTCTCCAGGCTGAACAACCCCACCCTTCTCAGCCTGTCTTCATAGAATAACTGTTCCAGCCTTCTCATCATCTTTGTGGTCCTCCTCTCATTCCTGTGCTGGGGACCCCAGAGCTGGATACAGAAGTACAGGCAGGATCTCAGCAGAGCAGAGATTCCAGACACTGGAATGGAAATTTAGGAATTAAAGGCTTTAAGCCTGGAAATCCTTATCATTGATTTTGGTCCACTTGATCTCCATTACTACCACTTGTGGCACATTAAATAAAAACAAGCATCAAAATTTAGGAAAAGAATCCCCATCAGACTGAGAGGAAGAGAATGTTCCCTCCTGAGTGTGCAAAGACCTCATCCATGGCAATGTCCCTTCTCATTTAGGTATCTAGGCTCAGGTAGCTGCTCAGAGAGCATGTAAAGCCCAGCAAAAAGGACAGAAACCTCTGGGTTTTATTCAGGAGGATGCACGTCAACACTTTGAAAAGATAGATAAACAACCCTTAGGTTAAGTTTACACTGCCCAGAGGTTAGATCATACAGCTATATTGCACAGGATATATTTGCCTGAGAGCTGTGAAATTAAACGATCATATAAAACAGGAAAGAGCCATTTATAGATTCTTGAAATACACAAAGTGTTACAAGCTCTAAACATTCTTTTTGAGAGCAACATCTAATGCTATTTATTCAAAAGCACTGAATTCAGAATGACACTTCTTTGATACACATATATTGATTGTACTAAAACAAATGAACACACAGAACACTAAATAAAATATTGTGGCTTAAATAATTGAAATAGGGCAGGAATTCATGTGGCTTTCTAAAATACATTTGATGCAGCTGACTCAATAAAATATGATTGTATAAAGACTGTCTTGAAAGTTACTCTAATAAGAAAAAAGAAAGTGAGTTTGAGCAGCAGAGCACAACAGATTTTCATGTGGGAGTACAATAGATGAAGTCCTTGGCACCAGCCCTCATTTTACAGTACCACTGCCTCCCCTTCTCTTGTCTACTGTTCTTATTTCTACTTTTTTCCATTTTTACCCTTTTCCTTTACTAGTTACCTGTTACCCAACGGTTCATATCACCAGTAGACCTCTTACCTTTTTCAATAATTCCGTTACAGAGGGGAATCTATCATTTAATTTCCCCCAGGAATAGCATTTATCAGATTAGTGCCAGCCAGAACTCTCCATAAAGTTCTTTCATGTGTCTAAGGGTTAATCATCAGGTTTTTAGCACTTTGCAGCATTTTAGAATAAAAATATATTCAATAGAAGAAATACCAGCCACATTACAGCAGCTGAACTCAGTGCCAGAGAGCATCCCTGGTACTTTCAGTGTAGCAATTCTAAGATATCCTTGTGTGAGACTGAAATTTCAGCTGATATTAGTGCCTGACTAACACTGAACTACTTACTTAGGGCCCCACTGTAGCTAAAGAACACAAGTTAGGAATCTATAAAACCTAACTTAGCCCATCTTTCCTACACAATCACCTGAGGAAATTACAAATTCAACTTTAGAAGTGCCAAATCTCTTTCCATTGATGACTGTGTACATGATTAATTGTATACATCTGAAGAACAAATCCTGCTCTTCAGTGGTACACAGAATAGCTACTCTATGCCTTGCAAAATTTACTTGCAGACTTGATTTCTGAAATTCCAGATTTCCAGAGACTTTTAAAGTTTACTTTTTAATTCATTCTTGAATTCACGCTAATCTATGTATTCAGAAGGCAAATGCTTAGTTACAAAACTGAATCACCTAGCTGCTTTGGCATATGTATAGGTTTGGGCACAGAAATACCTCCTTAGAATTCACCATGAAGGCTAACTCATCAAAATGCATATGAAAATGACTAAATTTAACCTGGAGAAGCTTAAAACAGCCAAAGGAGTTATTCAGATATTTAAAGTGAAATGCCATAAGCTGGACCCAGAGACTTCCAATTTATCTAGGTACCTCCACAACATGTCTGAAAGTGTTCTCCCGGACAAAAGGGTGTGCAAGAGAGAGCAATCACAGGTTTGGGTACCTGGGTTATGGTAGAACTATTGTGGGCACCACTGAATGGTCATATGCAGAGCAATCATTGCCCAATACAGAAATATAATGGGTTTAAAACTGTAAATTTAGTAGTTCTTACAGCCTAATAAGATTTTTAGGATCTATCCATTCATATTTTTAGGCTTTTTTCCTGAAATAGCAACAGTTAGATTTAATGCAAGTAGAGATTTTCAGGTGCTCTCCTCTCTTCTGAAGCAGGTGTGCAAAAGGGGAAAAAAGCCCCCACCATATTGGACTTTTGGCCAAGTTAATTGAAATACCAGCACTGATTTCTAGAAAAGATACAATGCAGTTAGAGACAGGTAATGGTAAAATGTATAGTTTTTGCATTATTCTAAGGTTGCTATTGTAGTACCCTAGATCAGTAAGCTAGGTACATAAAAACAAATTTAGATCCAATAATGGATCCCTCAAGTAAAGCTCATTCCATGTATCACATGTGCTGTTTTGTTACTCTGGTTTATTTAGTCTGGCAATAAATCTTTGCATCCCCTATGGCTGGAATAATCCAAAGTCTTCCACATAAATATTGTCTGTCCGCCTGTAATTATTGATCTAGCAGTACAAATTTGGAACTATTCTTATTTCTAAGAATAAGTCATCAACCTCTTTTTATTTCTAGACATTAAATCTTGCCTTCCCTGTTTCCCAGGAATACAATGAAGTGATTTAAATCAATAAAACAAGTAGAACACACACTGAGAGCCTAAAATAATTTGTGTTTTGAAAACGTATTGGACTGAGAGTAAGGAACAAGATATTCTGCTTTTTGCTAAGCAAGTACTGCATTTTATTTGGCATTGTTAGAAAGCTGGGAAAAAATGTGAAAATTAGTTAGGTTGTAAAAATGTAATTCTTATTTTCAAATCAAGTTTGGTAGAGGTTAGTTAATGTAGTTCTAAGAAAAAAACAGAAAGGTTACCTGAACATATACCTAAAAGTGTACAAATAGTCTGAGAATCACATCTATACTGTTTCTGAATTGCATACAGTGAATTGCAAGAAACTCTCACTTGTTAATTTTCAACATTTATGAGAATTTTTCTCCTGAAAATGTTAAAAACCTTAAATTTCATAAAGGGCCTTAACAATTTTATTTTCAGAACATAAAATTGCTGTCTCGAAGTGCTATATCAAAGAGAACATTTGGTGGCATGAATGTTTGATTAGAAGCCTTTGGATGTTACCCTTGGAGATGCAGACTCTCAACAGCAGTCATAAAATATATATTCAGTGACCTAAAAGGCTTGAAAGATACAAAATGTGCTTTTCATACTTGGGACCAAAGGAAAAAAGTCACAGCTTTGCATTCTATCCAGTCACCAATAAGTGGCACAGAGAGGTAGCCATGTACGAGTGAAGACAAAGTAAGTGGGGAAAGGATGAGGAGTAATGTAAGGAGAGAAAGAGCAGAGAAGGGAATGTGGTTGAGAAATGGTAGAATGCTCCTTAGAGAAGATTTTCTTAAATCCTAATGTTTTTTCCCTCCACCCTTACAGAAAAAAAGAGACGGCACCCACTACTTCCTCTGAACCTACATTTCTGCCCTTTTTGTAGACATCATTGCAGTCAGGAACTATTTATCTATAGTAGTTTTTGCTAGTCAGAAGCAATTGCTGTACACTGCCCAAGGAAAGCACGTGTGGGCAATGCAGTGCACATTTCCACCAGGCTCAAGTTGCTGTGCTCCCATGGCAAATTCAGCTGTGTAAATGGGTAGTGCTTTACCTATGCCAAAAGTAAATGGAAAGAGATGTAAATTTTCAGAGTCTTCATTCTGTATTGCTTATAAATCATCATATCCATTCCAGCTAGTCAAAATGAACTCTTCAGGAATGATAATGATGAAATTTGTAAACAGCACAGCTAGCAGTCCAACCTCCTTGGATGTGGACTTAGAAAAAGTCTCAGCATAAAAAACACAAAAAAACTATTCAAGCCAGTTGACCAAATGTTCCAAGTTGTCCCTGTGAGATTTGCTTTCTGAACTGTGTTGATGATCTTTTCTATGTAGTGTTATTATGTAATTGCTATTGATGTATCTCTCTATGCAATTATTTTCATTACCTCCAATGTGTTTAAAATACAAAAAAGTAGTGTTACAGAAAACAGTGAAGACTATGATGCTGCTTCCTTGTCAGTAAATACACACCTACCAGTTCTGTAAATGTTAAGGATCATGCCTGAGAAAACAAACACAATTTGCTCTTTTCAAACCCAAAGTGTGTGTCTGCGCTGTCAGAATCTTCAGGTGCGAGGGATGCAATTCATCTGCTTTCAGCTCTCTGAGGGTTAAAACAGTCTGAGTTAATTGCTTACACTCTTTCAATAACCAAATAAAAGAGAGAAAATCTTAGGCCAGGATGAACAGTCCTCTGCAGTCTGAGAAGTACTTCTCTAAAAATTACATAGAAGACCAACATGAAGAAATTGATGGACAGCTCCATTAACTTTAGTAGGCATTTTTAAAATATCCACTTGTTAAAAATTAGTCTTGCACAACCCTTGTCATAGTTTAAACTCCTGAGTTCAGCATAAATACTTAAAGCCTCAAAGCTTAATTATAATTACCTGTCTAAAGAACTATAAACAAATGGACTTAGGACTTTCTGTGAAACTGTGTGCTTGCTCTTCATTCTGGATCATAAGATTGAAGTAACAAGCTCTGAAATAAACAACAGCTTTTGTACAGATTGGAAGACTCGTGGTGCATTATCTGCATACTTGAGCTGAAATACTAACATTCCTTGTTATTAACTAGATTTTTTTAAGAAGCATCAATGTGCTACCTGAAGATGCCTGTCAGGTAATTTTGTTCCATGAAAACAGCTGGGTTTTTTATCTCTAGAAATAACTACTTACCTTGAAACCAAAGGAAAAATATTTTCACACTCCATTAAAAGAATAAATTCCGAAAACAGATAGTCAGCTGCCAGATACAGTACCTGCTCTTCAGGCATCTTTGATAGAGGAATTGTTCAGCTTAATATCACAGAAGACCTGTGGAAAAGCATAAGTTTGATGGGACAAGCCCCTAACTACCTGATCAATACCAGTTATTTTTAGACAGCATCTGACACTTGCCAGGGCTTTTAGAGGGCATTGTCACTCATTACTGTGGAGTTGTAGCACTGTAACAAGCACCAACTTAGCCACAGTGACATTAGCTTACTAAAACATTTTAACAGAAGCAAAAAAAATGCCATCAAGATATGTGGGAACAGAATTCATCCTGTTTCTCAGGTGCCAGGGGGATCCCAACAGCTGACTGTACTGGAAACTGAAGGAGCCTAACTGAGAAAGAATGGCAGAAAAATTCATTGACTGGCTTAGAGGGCCCATAAACCCTTGGCATACATTAGCTTGGGAGAGGGTATTTCAAGGACCCAAAAGGACATTGTTGGGCTTTTGGGATAGCTGCTGTGGAGACAGAGGAAATTAGACCACTAAATACCTTGCCTAGGTATTTATATAACAGAGGACCCTTTGCTGTGGGACTGCTGAGGTCTGAAGAACAGATACTGATCGCTACCACAACAGTGCACCATTGACAGTGCTGCACCAGCTGGGATTCCATCACTCCCATTCATGACATGATTTGTTGACTAGAGAGCCAGGGAGTGGTCAGCAAGACTTGCTCACCCTTTAGGAGTCCTATTTGGCCAGTGCATAAGTCCAGTGGAGAGTGGAGACTGATAGCGGACTATCACGGCCTGAATGAAGTCACACCACCTCTGAGTGCCAGACATGCTGGAGCTTCAGAACGAAAATGGCAGTGAAATGGTGCCACTATTGACATTGTCAATGCATTTTTCTCCATTCCTTTGGCAGCAGAGTGCTGCAGTGGGGATTTCTACAACATGTATAGACAGCGAGGCCCGTGGAAAAGAAATAGAGACTGATTCTTGATAGATGTTTTTCAGAGATCTTTATTCTCCAGCCGCATGGCCCGGGTCCAGCCCAAGAACTCTGGCAATCATGGGACAAGCAGGGTCCTTCCCGGACAGGGGAACACAAAACAACCAATGGGGAACAGGATTAGGGTACATATGACCAGGGAGCAGGGAAACCCCATGCCTCTACCCCAGGGTCCCCTCTCCCAGGACCCCATGGCAGGGGGGAGGAACCCCAGCAGCAGAGTACAGGCTAAACTACATGTTTACATGGAGCGGTGTGCCAAACTGCCCAAGGGGTGGAAACATAGCACCACTATTTGCCATGGACTGATCCAGGCTGCAGTGGAAAAGGGTGAGGCTCAGAGGTGATTGGCATTGAAGCACAGCTTCTCCTGGCACCCTGACTGCCAGTGCTGGGCTGCATACTCAAAGGGAAAGTCCCCTCTGCATGTCATGCCACTGATGCCCCATGGAGCAATTGGATCTCTCTGATCACACAGCAAGCTCAAATTGGAAATGCATTCACATTTTATCTGTATTATCAGGAATTTTTTTTATAAGAAGTACACTTTTCACTCTTGCTTAGCCTTTACTTTTTTCTTTTAAAATTACTGAGGGTTTTTTTTTTAATTGCACTGGCCAAATTCAATCCTGATATTCTTTTATTTTATGGGAAATTTTAAACAATTGATATTATCAGTAGGATGAAGATTGGTTTTCATTCTGAGTTAGTGAAAGGATAATACTACTGATAACAATGCTTGAAATATATCACTATGCAATGGGCTTGCCACTGTTACTACAAATTGCTGAATTACAAATTCTGATACAGTTCCTACAAGTAGAATCCTAATCTGCTATCTTGCTTAAAGACTTCTCCTTGATTAATCTGAGCAGTTACTAAAGCCAACACAGATATACATATGTAGCGGGTTCAGTTTGTAACCAGGCAGAAACACCAATTTAGCATAGTGGTTTCGTCTAAAATATTCATTACTGTTTACCTTCTGTGAAATAAGAATTAGGAGAAGAGCAAAGCAGGCACACAACAAAGAATATAAAGAAGTTTATTAATAGACCTAAAAGAAGGGAAAAAAAAAAAAATCATACCACACCATCAGAACAATTCTCCTCTCCCCCACCTTTCTCCTTTCTCCCACTGACAATGTAAAAGACAACCCTTGAGATGTTCAGGCTGTTTACCACTTCCATAATAACCTTGTTCAGTTCATTTAGGAAGACGAGTTTCTCTTGCTCATACTTATGGAGACATTATCACAACGAGACAACCGCCCGGGTTGGTTCTCGGCTCGCATCATGTGGGAGTCCCTTCCCCTGACTTGCAGCTTTTCCCACAACTGCTTTCGAGGGTCCAATCTTGAGCTACTGGGGTACAGTTTTAAGGCTGAGCATTCAGAAACAAAAGTTCTCTTCACCCATCTCTGGGAGCATTTTCATCTCTGAGAACAGAGGCCCTCCCCCTTCCCTGGGAGAAAAAGGGTCCTCATCATCTTTATCTCTAGGACTATCTCTGGGAGCATCTCTCGGAACTGAGGTCTTCTCCTTCCAATTTGGAGCGAGAGTCCTCATCGCTTCCATCTCTTCCCTGTTTCAAACTCTCTCATCAAATTTACAGCTGCTTCAGCATTTGCTTATTCCAGAACAGCTTTTGCTCACAAGTACAGTTTGAATGCTCCACCCCCCATGCTTTCATGAAATTACAAGGGGTACTCTGATGTATCCTAGTCCATCACCACCATAGCTTTACAACAGAATTTCAGCTTTAAGCATCTCCTCTTTCTCCTCCCTCAGGTTTTCAGCTCTTCACAGCACTAAAAGAGTTAATCTCACCTGGGCTTTCCAGCTGGAATTTTGCTTATCGCTGCTGGTCACATGATCTTTGCCGGGCAGTGGGCAGCTTCAGCTGAATTCTTCAGCCGCACTGGAGAGGGGGAGCAGCCCATCTGCACGTAGCAGGGCTGTGCGGGGGCCGTGGGTGGAACAGGGCTGCACGGCTCCAGGATGGCTGTGGCCCGGCCTGAGCAGGTCCTGGCAGGGCCTGGCAGGGCCGCTGGGCCCCACACGGGCCAAGCTCAGTAACCTGTCCCCCGGCCAGAAGCAAGAGAGAGAGCTTCCCTGGGTTTGTCCATTCTTAAATGTGGGCCACAGAGGCGGCCAAAATTCTAAGTGGTTTAAAAAATTGTCCATATTCAAACTAGCCAGCTGATAGGTTCTGTCAGGTCATAGAGGAAGCTGTAAGCACCTCTTTGCAAGAACATCACTTCCAGGACTATGCTTGCTAACCCGTGACAACATAATACACCAAAAACAGTCTAATGAATTATAAGACAGTCTTTTGTTGATGCACAGTGAGGTAGAAAATGTTTATTAATGATGTACATTGTGTCATGGTAATTCAAGTGTCCAACTAATATCATCCCTGCCTGGCTCCGTGGGGTGCCCCGTGCACCCACAGAAGCACAGGTGGGTTCAGTAATACAGTTGGTAGCAAAGAGTTGAGAAGGGTATTTGCGTGCGTTCTGGCAGGAGCATTTATTGCTTCTACACTGTCAAAGGTTGCAGAGGCAAATACGAACATGATCCCAAAACTCACAGTTTTATCCAGGGACGGGGAAAAGGCAGGACTGGGGAGGACCTTCCAGGGGTAGCGCCGCATGGGAGCTTCTCGGTTGATCGAGGGAACTGAGAATGCAAACCTAGGTGCGTCATCAGGGTACAAAGGGATCTGAAAGAAACGGTCCTTGATGTCAATAGTTATAAGCTTCCAATGCCTGAAGCATTGCAGGTGAGGGCATTCTGGGCTGTAGAGGCCCCACGTCAACAATGGTGTCATTTATTTTTCTCAGGTTGTGGAGGAGCCACCACTTATCTCTACCCAGTTTCCGGATCACAAATACCAGGGAGTTCCAAGGGGAGCTGGTTGGTTTGATGGTCCCCTTGTCTAGCTGCTCATCCATGAGCTGAGAACCTTTAATTTTCTTTTGACAGGGGCCACTGATCAACCCAAATGGAAGAATCAGTTTTCCAATGGAGCGCTTGGGTTGGGTGCTCCACAGTGGCCCCAATTAAAAATCCTGCGACCATGCAGGAATTTCTACTCTAGCATCCCATTGTGACATAAGGTCCCTACTCCATAGTGTAAAACCGGAGTCAATCACATATGGACGGATAGATGCTACTTGCCCCTCCGGTCCCTCCACCTGGATGACACCTTGCTCACTTTGGCTGTCTTAGATCCACCTTGACAACACCACCTGCCAGCTGCAACTCCCAACGTGGCGGCCACTGGGTCTTAAAAATGACTGTCATGTCTGGTCCTGTGTCGACTGTGCCTCTCAAATTTACACTACTGTCCTTGAGATGCAATTTGCACTCCATCTTGGGCTTGTCCTCCCTCACCAACTCGACCCATCCCACTGATGGATGATGTCCCCAAGGGGACCGTGTTTGGGCGGTGGCTCAGGTAAGGACACAGCCTGCTGGATTATAGAATGGAGGTGCAATGCACCTTACTTGGATCTGTAGTGCCCCTTTGGTATCCGTGTTGCTGACAATGGGCAGGACTTCAAGTCCTTGTGGTGTGTCAGTTGTGTTGCCATGAATAAAGAGTTGCGTGTCCCGCCACATTCACAACTTACGGTCACAGCAGTCCAGTCTGGGAGAAAGAGGTACAGTCCTTTGTTGGTTGTCAGTGTAAGTCCAGTTTTGTCCTTGGCCAGCCCATGTTGGTCTTTGATGGCTCCATTTCTTTCATCACGCAGAGCCATCTCGCACTGACCCTTCAGTTTCCCTGCAGCTGCATGGAGTGGCCGTCTGTGGAGACAGGCCTGGTATTTTGGTTAACAGGGGCTGGTGCCCTACAGTGTCTGGCTACATGTCCCCTTTTGCCACACCTGTGGCAAATGACCTGCGAGCTTTCCCAATAGTTATTGTTGTCTCGTTGTGCTGGCATTGTTTCAATGGCACGCCCTTGGGCTGGCATTGCTTCCGTGGCCCCCACTACTCCCCCTTTTTTTCTGTGGTCCAGCTCATAAGTTACTAATTTGGTGCAGGCCTCTATGAGCAGATCTAAGGCAGGTGGGGGGCTGAATGGCAGCATCAAGATGACTCTTTTACACGCGTCATTGGCATTTGTTTTGGCTAACTCACAGAGGAGTTTTCTTGCACTCTGTTCATTTTTACTTGTTTCTTCACAGCCTGTCTTAGCGTCTCAATGAAATCAATAAACAGCTCCATAGGGCCTTGCTTGATGTTTACGTAACTAATTTTAGGCTCCTTCCTTGGCATCAAAAGAAGGGCCTTTTCTGCCACTCCCTTTATGTGAGTCGGGACCAGCCCTGGTGTTAATTGAGCCTGGTCCTGCAGCTTTGCTAGCTCCTCCTCACAACAGAGATGGTCCAGGGTGATCTCCACAAAATCTGGGTTCGTAAGGAGGTTTGGGAGAAGGTCCCTCAACATCTGCTTCCATTCTCATTCCCACAGAAGATATTCTGAGGGAAGGAGAAGGCATTGCAGGATGTTTTTAATATCATGAGGGACCAGCACATTAGTAAAAAACATGGCCTGCAAGAGGCTTTTAAAATATGTGCTTTCCCTCCCAAACTCCTTCTGTGCTTCACACAGCTCCTTCAGGTGTTGGTAGGAGAAAGGTTCCCAGTGTGGATTTCTCCCTGTCTGACTGAAGGGAACGGGAGCAGGAAAGTGACTCATTAATGTATCTGGATTCCCATGGCCTGAGGCCTCACACCCCATAGGGGTGGCCTCAGTTCCAGGACTAGGCCCATTTGAAGCGGATACGAGAGCGTGGGAACCAGATGTGGGAGCGTGGGAACCAGGAAGCAACTGGGAATGGGAGCGGCCACAGAGCAGAGGTGTGACGTAAGGGGGCGGGCCCAATGCAGACACGCCCGACACTAAGGAGGAGGGGCCCGATGCATGGGAGGGGCCCGATCCCGCAGGAGTTTCCGGGAGTGGGAGGAAAGGGTTGAGTGAGTAGGAGCGAAAGGGATTCTGGGAAGAAGGTGGCAAAATGGGGGGCGCCGCCATGTGGCATCCGCCATTTTGTGCACTACCACCATTACATGGAAACACAGGAGAAGTAACCGGGAAAGTGGGAGCGGGAAATGGGGAGCGGGTAAAGTCCGTGGGGACATGGCCAGTGTCCTCACAGCAGGGGAGCTGGGGAGAGCTTGGAGTGCCGGGGAGACGGTAGCAACCCTGCGCTTGCAAGCATTCTGCACCTCCAGGTCTCTCCAGTGGCAAGGAATGAGGGTCAGGAAAATGGGTTGGGGAACAGGGTTGAGGGGAAGAGCAAGCAACTTTTACAACAGGGGTCGTTCCCTCTTCATTCCCCCTTCTTTTTAAAGAATCATAAATTTAAACTAACATAGGGAAAAATTTACAACAGAGGTGTTCCCACTCTGCCTTAGGGCAGTCAATTTGTTTCCTACATCATTCCAAAAAGACAGAGTTTTTGCCTGATCAGGGGACACCTGGGGGAAATAAAGAAAGACACAACAAATAAATTTTTTCAGCAAATCCCTTGAAAACTTAATCCCACCCACCTTAAGGGATCCCTCAACTTGGGTAAATACCTCTCTCTGGTGCAGTGAAAGTTTGACACCCATTTTTAACAAAAGTTGCACCAAACTTCACCCCCAAACAGCAGTAAAATGAAGAACTTAAAAGATACCACCCCGGGGAATCACAGAGTAACTCACCAAACACAAAAATAGGTCCCAGGAACAAAAGCCGCTCCTGGAGTCCTCCACCTCTTGACCTGCCTCTGCACTGAGACTGTCAGTTGCCTCCCGGAGCACTGCTTGCTACAACGCAGCGTGCTGCAATGGGAGGAAGTGGTTGTCCAAGAGCGTGCTCTAGATGGCTTAGAGCCACCGTTCAGGGAACTCTCCTACAAGAGCCCCTGTTCAGGCGCCACTTGAGGGCATGCTAGCCAGGAAAACAAAAACGCCCGGAGGTCTGGCTGCACCCTCTGATTCTGGTGCCTCCACACACAAAAGAAAAGAGAGAGTGAGTGCCTCACCTGAGGGAGCTATTCCTGGACTAGTTGTCAGGCACACAGGCAGAGGTAGAGAAGGAGAGAGGGGACTCCTCGTATAGATTCCACGTGAAGGTTTATTGACATGAAGGGACCAGGGACAAAGAACCCAAAATATCTAAGGGTCCAGGGATTTTATACTGAGGGATGGAAAGGCAGGGATAAGGGACACAACCAATGGGACAAAGGGAAGGAGGCGGGGTTGAAGCTGAGGGAACCAATGGGAACAACACATAGGCGGGAACAAGGGAAGTGACCAATGGGATGTGGAGGAGTACAGAACTTTCTAGAACTAATACATAGTTAGCTAAAGGAAATGAATTTTTACAACTTCATACATAAATCAGGGAGGGGAAAACATTAACCAATCATCTCGAAATACACAAATCACTAAACCAGGGGATGATAGGTTCTCACCCTAACCAGGGAGTGTGTTGTTAGACATCAGTGCCTGACCACCACGTACTGGTTTCTGTTGTGCCTTCCGGGGTCAGGGTGGCTGCAGCCACCTGCACCACCACAAAACTCTACTGGCTTTCTTCAGAAGTTCAGTTTAAGCAGGCCGAAGTTTATTTTTAAATTCTAATGTAAACATGTTTCTTGATCTTAATCTTGGGAGAAATTGCCTTGTTTGTAAAATCCATTAAGGTCTCAACATCAAAGCAATACAAGCAATAATGTCATTACCTAATAATGGGAATCATGTGAAGAAAAATACTTAAAATGCCCAGCTTAAGACTTTACAAATCTTTATTGCACCATTCCTGAGAAAGAGAACCACAGGTAAAATGGGGTCAGAAGTACACATGTTTTGCCCCACAAATCTTTTTAGGGACTTCCACCACTTTCATATTCTAGCAGGCCTTCATTTCACACTACCCAGTACAGAGGGGAAATATTCTGTAAGTGCCATCAGAAGCACTGTTAATGTGTAGAAACACCAAACAGTACAAGAGAGGAAGTTAATTTCTCTCTTCCATTGGTTCTAGGAAGGTCCCCTGAGCTTAGCTTCCTGATCCTTCCTTCTCATGTATCCATCCCTACAGACATCATCCAGGTAAAGCCAACAGAATGTTTTTTCTGTAAATAAGAGAAACAACATTCTACCTCTGCATCTTAGCTGGAGGAAATCACAAATCAGAGGTAATTCAAAGGGGGAATTCTTCAGACAGAATAATCTGTCTCTGGTTTAACACAAAGCTGCCATTGGTGTGACTGTAAGGTGTGGAAAGGATATCCTGCAAAGAACCACAGACCCCAACTATCTCTCAAATATTTAGAATTAGACATATTCATATATTCTTATCAGTTTGCAGTAGAAAAGTCCTGATAAACCCTTGTGGTTTGATGTCTATAGTTTGACTCTTCCCTACAAATATAAAGAGCAATAAATGTGGGAATGCATAGTCTCACTAAAGGAGGATTTTTTTTTCTCTCAGGTGTTTAATTATTCAATGTAAACCTCACTAAAATTTCTCATGATAATACCTTTCTGGTCCAGCTTTGTCTGTTTCCTGAATCCCACATTTTTGAAACCGTCTTTCAATAATTAATCTTTAAGATACTTTTAGGACCTGAGATATTTTTAGTAAGCAAATTAATTACACGTTTACAATAGAAGTGTTCTGGAGTTCTGACACATGTAATTAGAGGTAGCCTTTGAGTGGTACTTATATCCAGGATGTGGCTTTATCTTTGAGTTCCTGCAAGGCTGGTTACTAAAAAACACTGTACATCTTATTAATTAGTCTCATATTGGGCTAAACTGAAACATGTACTAAGAATGACATTAATATTTTTAACTTTATCCTCCTGAATCCTTCATGCTTGAAGAACACCTGCTGGCAGTAAATACACTCCACTTAGAGAAACTAGATTTGACCTTGCAGTACCCTGCAAATGTACCAGAGGTGCTTTCTTCCTCTTGCTCAACTAAATAAGGCTCCAAGCACTTGCTGTCACCTCTGTATTTGTTTGTTACCAGTTAAAGTGTTGTTGCTGCATGAAGATTCACATCTGCGACAGCAGCTGAGAAAATGTTTTATTTTTATCTCCCTGTGATCATAACTACTTCAGTTAATACTAGGAATTAAGCAGGCCCCTCAAACTACCTTTCCCGTAACAGTTGCTTCTCCTCAGAGCACAGCTGCCTCATCTCTTGCAGAGGGGATTTTTCCTGACTCTGGGGTCACATCAAATATTTTGCAGTCCTTAAATAAACTTCTCTTTTGTTCTTTGTGTAAAACCTAGCTAATGGTGATTTTGCTCCTAAAAGCCAAAATATGGAAGTCTGTCTATCTTCTTTCATTACCTGCTTATTTGTAATAACTGAAATACATAAAACCTTTTTCTTAGATTATTTGTTTGTGTTGTCCTATTTTTTGTGTCAGCATCTTACAGCCATAGGCACTTTTTGTTCTGTACAAAGTACAAATTGCCAGAACAAAATGGTGCTAGAAATCCTTCTCTTCAGTAAACTTTGCAGACATTTGTGGACACACTTAAAGCCCGCATTTAATGGCACTGTGCTTGGCACATATTAAACCTATCCAACCTAATGCCAGTCTATGAGATGACTGAATGCATTTCAACTTTGTGACATTATTAAGACATAATTGTACTTTGCAATCCTCTTGCAGATAGCCAGCCTAAGCCTTTCTCATGACCAGAGAACAGATGTTCATGCACTTGGCATGTCAGAAATGCCCTCTTCATCCTGTGATCCAGCAGCTGTACAGATGTGCTCATCATGTGACCAGTTACACACCTGTCATGCAACAAAGGTGACACATTTAAATGTGCTCTGGAATGATGGTGGGTATTGGACTATAGATTTTATTTCTCTGTGTTCCAGGCTGAAGGTGGTTGCCATATGTTGGTTGCCTAGCTGAAAAACAGCTTCTATGTGTTTACTACTAAAATTAATAATGTCAAAGTCACACTGAAACAGTCAAATGTGACTGTATTTAACCATTAACATGTGCCCAGCAGGCTTTTGGTTTATCCCACCTAGCAACACTACCAGAAAGGAATTTCTGAGCATGTTTCAGGGGATAGCTTGAAGCACAAACCCTCCCCAGTAAGTTGTATAAACCAGGTGATCCTGTTAACAGAGGATATAATTTAAATGAAGAGGTATGGGCTATACAATGCTGCTTGCCCTCACAACCAAAGGATAAAGTTTGGCCTGCATGATCTGCTTGTATAGATGAAGCTTGTGATACTAAACACTCAAATGGGAATGAGTTGGTATCACATAAATCAGATTAATTATAAAGAATTCTCTTTCTTATGTTTCTAAGTGGATACTATAGCTTTTAATAGAAACAATTGTCCTGATAAATACTTATAAATCTTAATTTTACTCTAAACGAGAGCTGGGATAGTTGTGGCACCATTGCAACAACCTCTTTGCAGACAACTAGCAATACATGCACTGACCATGAAGAGTTCCCATTATCATAGCCTTTTAGTAATATTATATGGAGTTTCTGCTAACAATCCTTCCCATGTAGACTAGTGCTTGTCAGTTGAAAGTTTATTAACCCCCCAGAATTTTACCTTTATCTGACCCTGGCCTTTTTATATCAGCAAAAAGTCGCTTCTGAGAGATAGTGTGAGGAAAAAAACACTTGCAAGGATATTTCCAATTTAAATTATTAACTTCGGTATCCCAGTGTAATTGATTAACGAACACCAATTAAGGGAGTTCAGGTTATGCTAAATGCTGTGAAAAGGTGACAAAAGTCAGGAGTTTTTCTAAAGGCACTGCTGTATGACTTGCCAGAAGCAGTTAGCAAACAACCTGCAAAAGAATGTGAAAATAGCACAAAGGATACTGTCACTTACAGTGGCTAACTATAGTACAAGTGGCATGAGAGCCTGTCTCATGTTTGGCTAAACAGCCTCCCTGAGTGCTCTCTAAGGCTAAAGCTGGATCTCTGTCCAGCTTATGCTGTAAAGGGCACTCATGGGGCTGGTAAGAGATGAAAGAAATCTTTGAGTTAATTACATATAGAAAAAATGTACCTGAATATTTGTAGTTACTGAAGCCTGTCTTCCTACAGAGGATATTTTTTAATTTGAAAGCTGAAATTTATGTACATTTTCCCCACATCTGTACTCTCACAATTCTCCTTTTCCTCCTAACTCCCAGCTGATTCCAGCTATGGCCATGGTGACTGACTTGCCACATGGAAACGCTGAATGACTAACTTGCAAAGCACAAAAGAAATATCAGTTGAGTTCAGACTTAAGCCTTTTTCTCATCAGAGATGCTAATTTTATCTCTCTCATTTCCCTGCCATCATTTTTCATCAAAGTTTTGGGACTAAAATAACTCATTAAATATGATTGAAATTAAACTTTAGATTTAAAATCTACTGCAATGAGGGAAGCAACAGACAGAGAAGTCCCATAATAATCTTTCTTTTGGAAAACAACCTAGAATATTCTTTTTCCTGCATGCCCAGGAGGAATAAATTCCATTTTCTTTTCTTGGCAGGAAATCTGAAGTGCTGGAACAGATTGCTGTTGAAAAGCCATGAAATTGATTCTCAATCAGCTCTTCTGCTGGATCATTTTAGCCATAGTCCTGGTATTTAAAAAGTCATCAGGAGGATATGTTTTGGCACTAAATCAGGTGGACATGACGACATGAAATGGCATTGCCTGGCTTTTTCAGGATTGATACAATTATACAACTTTTCACAGAAGAAATGCCTCATTGCACATCATATTTGTTTAAATTTCAGTAGAATGTAACTACTCTCAGCAGGAGTCTACACAAATGGCTTCAAAAAATGTTTACAGTACAGTGCTTGGGATGATTACTAGTATTGACATTTCAATATTCAGTATCTGGTATGAAAGTTATGTGGGGTCTCAGAAATCACGATCTCTGCCTCAGTACTGTGTCTGTCTCTCATAGACGGCCTGAAAGAAAGAGACTAAGAGCAGTGTGCTTTCATTCTTGACATCAGTCTCTAGGCAACAAAGAGCTGAATTGTGGCTACTGAATAGCATATTATCATAAAAGGCTTAAATTTTTGGAATCACATAAATACTGTATGCATACATACAGGTAGATCATCTATACTCATGATACATAGATGTATGTCTCTATATGAGTGTGCACATATGTGGAAAATGTGTGTGTGTATATATAGACAGATATGTACATAAAGGTACATATGTTAGTCTGATTCTTGTATAAAAAGGTATCTATAATACACACAGCTACATACACATAATATGTATACTATATGCAGATAATATGTATATTATCTGATCTGATATATGCATAACATGCATGTGGCTCCCATCATATGTGTGCATATACAGAGAGATATGCGTGCATGTGTGTGTGTGTGCGTACATATATATAAGTATATGCATGAATATTGCTATTGCATGAAAATATATTTATAGATGACTGTTATTTCCACCGTGTTGAAGTACCTCAGAGAAGAAAGTACGTTCAGACCTCAAAGAAGAAAGATCATACAGTCCTGTATTTTTGGCCAAGCCATTGCAGACTGATGTCTAACCTGTTTCAGTTCGTTGCAATGTCTGTATCATATGACCTCTAAACTACCAGAGAGTGTTTTGAGTCATATTTTCCCTGCTATATATGAGCACGGTTGTAAATAAGAGCAAAAGCAGCAATCCTGGCACTGATAAGTGATAATATCCTGGCTTGAAGTCAGAGCACATCCAGGGTGGCCAAAAGTTTGTTCGTTCTTTGGGGATACAAGGGGATCAACTAGGAGGTGCAATTCATCTAATTTAAGAACTCTGAGGGTTCTCTGACTTCTCCTCCACTTGAAAAGGCAAACATTTCTCCTCCCTGACTGTTATCACCCAATTTAGCTCAAATAAATTTTCCTTCACAAGAGGGTAAGTGGGAGAGTTGGTGGTTTGCATGGACTGAGTCACTGCTCCCGTGGAGAAATCCCACATGAAATATTCAGGGAAATAGGAAACACGAAAGAGAACAGTCAGAAAAGTGAGGTCTTTATGGACATCTATAGATGGAGGAAAGCAACACTTTTTTCTACTCCCCAGTATTTAGTGAGGCTATATCTATCTTTAACAAACAGTTTCATTGTCAGTTTCCACAAAAGCATCTATCCCTCCATATTCTTGCCCTTTCACTACAGCACAGGAAGATAAGGCAATAAAACCTTTCTTGAGGACCAAGAAATCACAGCAGTTTCAATCTAAATATTAGAAAGGTACCAAGGCAGCCTAATAGACAAAAGGGATAATTCTGCCTTCACTCTCCAACTCTCAATCTGAGGGGCATTTTGTCAAAACATCCTTAAAACATTTTTAACTTGTTTACAGAAAGGTGGACAGTCTTTCATTACTTACATCAAAACTTTAATGTTCCTTCAGAATGTATCCAGCTTCCTGAGGATCATCTCTGCATGGGCTCCTTAAATATGTTCAGATTCCAGCTGAGAGGCCAAGCCAAGAGAACGAGTGCAGTGTGCTAAGATCCAGTTATTAAAATTATCAGAGAGATGCTTCCGCCCAAATTAAGGTTCAAATGACACCACATGCTGAAGTCAATACTATGGATTTTTATTTAACTGTAAATGTGATGTAGAGAGGGACAGATAGAAAAAATAGGAAAAGAGAGTGGGAGGAGAGAATGAGAGTGACAGAGAGACAGATTAAATAATAAAAATACCACCACTCCATGGATCCTGATGGCATCCCCTTGGTCCTCTTCTTCTGGTCTTCTTGGTGGTGGGGGTCCCGGTCTTGTCAAAGTGATGATCTTGATCCATCCAATATGGGGGAAGGCCATGAAACACAGAGTCCACTGGATTTATATTTGCACAGGTTCAGGTGGGAATGCCCAGGCACCTCTCCTGGGGCAGGAAGTTTTATACTGTATGATATAATACTTTGGATCATGGGATGCTTTGGGAGTCTTTGATGGTTTATGACACCTTCTAAGATGCCTCTTACATCAACAAAGTGGAATCAGTTCCGGACCATTATGGCCCATCAGCAGAGATGAATACCTTCAGGCTACTTGTGAATGTTCCAATACTTTTCCAGAGTATGAGGTTGGATAATGCTTTTTATCATGCCAAGGGCCTTATACAGGGGGCTCAGCCCTTGGCATGATAAAAAGCATTATCCAACCTCATAGGATTTGCCTCTTATCAGCCTCTTCCATTATCTTGTTCAACAGTAGCCTCTGGTGATGGGTGGTTAAGTGGTCAATTGTTTGAGCAATTAACCAGTGACAGTCCAGTCTCTCACCCTGTGAAGATACAGAATGGGGAATAGGAAAGTGCTACAGAGCCCAGAGGTCCAATGAATATGTAATTATTTACAGATAGCAGATCAGCCCAATTAGGCAAGCCAAAGAGACCTCTCCAGCCGGGACTTTTGGTCACTCTGCTGGGACCTAAAAGACTGCTCTAACTTCCACTCTGCCTGGTTGGAAACAAGTGTCAAGCCTATGTATGTGAAGGTGGGATCCATTTTCCCAGGCAGACTACATGTGCCAACACTGGTCATCCCTCAAACTGTCATCACTTGACTATTTAGAGCTTATTAGGTAAAATCAAAATCTTAAAACGCTACCTGAAAGCCAGGAGGCAACAATCCCAGTCAGGAAATAATAGGACTAAATTAGCAATAGGATTATCAGGTTTTGTTACAGTGGCAAGGGCCGGAGGGCTGGCTTCAGGACTCAGGGCCAGCTCAGAGCTGGAGCAGCTGAGGCAGCCCCCATCCCACTGGGAATGCTGGGCCATGGCCCAACCTGGCCCCTGGCAGCTGCTTTTCAGCTGGGGCTCTGATGGCTGAGCTACAGCCCCCACAGCACCACAGCCCTGCCCTGGCCAGCCACAGGGCCTCAGCCCATCCCTGTTGTCCCAAATATGGTTCTACCTGGTGTGCAAGAAGCCAATTCACACATGAAGTAGAAAAGTTCATTTATTATGTCTGCACGCATTCTCGGAATATTACCTACCTGCTTTTATACATTTCAAACAGTGAAAGATCAACATTTCCCATATGGGAAACAATCTAAAGATAGAGCAACAAGTTATACATTCCTTCGGCTCCATTTCACCATGCATGGTCTGTGGAGAAGGGGCTTATATGAGTAAGAGGATTGCAGCAGGGTGGGTATTTCACTGTATCAAAGACTAAAGGTCAGCACAAAGTTAAGTAAAATTCTTCTTTGGCTTCAGCAGCAGCTCGTTAGTGTTATCTCCTTGCTGGATTGGATTTACAGTGTCATCTTGTTCTTGCTCCTCAGGTTGTGGCTCCTGGTTTTTACTACATATCCAGAAACCAAGTAAATTATTTGTACAACAGCCCCAGGGAGGGACCTGGTGCCCTCTGGGACTGGGGGTGCCCCAGTGCCCACCTCACTGCCCTGCTCTGGAGAGCAGTAAAACCCTTCAGGGAAGACATGACGGTCTGCAGAGAGCCGAGTGTCTTCAGGTGTCAAGTGGGTGACCACTGCACCTACTTCTCCCACTTCTGTACACTGCTCATGTCTAGGGCAGGGGGGTACACAAAGACAGGCCCTCAAACAGGGCCGTTTCAGATGGTGGGCAATGGCTGAACGCTGCTCTGTTTTATTTTCACTTGTAATTCAGTGGGCCTGTGCCCTGGAGAGGTGCCAAGCTGGTGCTGTTTAGCTCCTTGCTAAGGCACAGTGTATTTGTGTCATTTGTACACGCCTTATGTCACATGGTGACAAATCTGCACAGAGCCACTGCCCCCTCTCAAATAAACACTCAAAGAAGCACTGGTAAGTCATGAAGCCAGATCCACTGGCTGGAAAACTGACTTGTTAATTGCTTCCAGGATTTGTTAGCAAGAGTCACAACCACTTAGCAGAGCAGTGGCCCTGGTACCTCACGGTGAGTGCTGCATGTGGCAGTGTGTGTGGCAGGGACCTCGGCAGCCACACTCGGGGAATGAGCTCTCAGGGTGCCCAGAGCTGCTCAGAGCAGCAAAGCCTCAGCTTTGGTGGGAAGATCATCTGCCTCAAACAGGGCAGAGCCCAGGAGCAGGGGAAGATTTCCCAGGCTTTTGGCCACCTAAGGTGACATAGTTATTTGCATTAAATTAGGGAAAAGGTGATAATCCATACCGTATCAGGACAGGGATTGCATCCTGATGGGTATATTTAGTTGAGATAATAATGAAAAAAAGAAAAGTACAAAATCAGAAAAAAAAAGAAAATTATTGTTTATTATAATCATGCTCTTACTTCAGAGTCTAAAATTCGTACCTATGAAATATATTTATTTTAAAGATCATCATTATAAAAGCCAGAATTCTACTTGACTCTTGATGTCTTTAGTCTCTGTTATTATTATGCTGGGTTTTTTGTGTCAACTGTCTCCTGAGTGTCACCTGCTTCCCTTCAACATCAATGAAGAAATTTCTTTGTTTGCTATGGAGATCCCATTGTGGCTCAGAAGGTAAATGAATCACTGTTCATAACTATTAGTTGGCTCAAAGGTGAGGAAAACCTGTAGCTCTTTAAATGCCCTCCCTGCAGTCTTGCCTTGTTCCCGTCTGCCATCTTGTGGCCCTAAAAGTGTAATTCCATTGCAGTTAAAGCCATTGTCCCAGTTTGACATGCAGTGAAGCACCAGGTCATTGCCCATCCCACTTTTATGACCTTATTCCCTCTTGATATTCAGAGTCACCTTGTGTCGTTTCTCCGGGAAGCATGGAATCACCATCTCTGAAGGTATTTAAAAGACGTGTACATGTGGTACTTAGAGACATGGCTTAGTGGTGAACTTGGCAGTGTTAAGCTAATGGTTGAACTGGATGATCTTAAAAGGTATTTTCTAACCTAAATGATTCTGTGTTAAGAACAGA